>NC_050086.2:14681570-15028205 GCF_009764565.3 Dermochelys coriacea | reverse complement strand
ATGACTATTGATGTTTGTTCAACACCGACCCGGGTGTTGGTTACCTCCCTTGTTGTTGTCTCTGGGGATCTAATATTTGGGTGATTCCCCAAGTCACAGCTTATTTTTGAGGAACAACCACACAACACAATCCCATAACTTCATATGCACTAATGATATATATATTTAGATAGAAAAGTGGCTTTCAACAGATCATAACCTTTCACATTATACTTTACATGGTATGCTTTATATGAAATATCACAACTATATATAAATGATGAATATGGGCATTATAGGAAACCCTTCCAAGATGTAGAGTGTCATAGGGGCTGTGATGGTTCTCAGGGTACCCAGGACTGAGTCACCTTGTTACCCCACTGACTGCAGCAAGAGAGAGACTTGCTGGTGTTTATTTGGGTTTCAGCTCCCTGATACCTCCAGGCTGTTAGACACCCAAAACAATCACTTTTGGGCAATGCCAGCTCTCACTTTGCTTTGCAGGTTAACAATAGGTACATCCCAGTCCCAGACCCCTTTGAAGCATTCCCCTGTAATATCCAACCCCTGTCATTGGCTCTTCCCAGAAATACCAGGTTTGTTATCCCCCAGGGGACAGTGCACACACCAGCTTGCTTGATTCAACCAAGGATTAGTGCCTATAAAACATCACACCACTGAGATATATTTATAGTGATATAATCATAAGTGTATTATCAAGGTTAAGATTTAAGAGATAGTAAGTAAGGATAATAGAAACAGAAAGGTTATATATAAAACAAAATCAATACATGCTCTCTAGAGATTAAATTTAACTTTAACAGGCTAACCATCAGTCTAAAAGCAGTCTTATTTCACCTAAATGTCCTTTATAGTGCATCCAACCAGGGGCGGTTAGGTTCCTGTTTTCATAAATGTAATGACACTCTTGATTACTTCCTTAGGTGCAGGGTAAAGAGGTATCCTTTTGCCTTCTTCTTATAGCCCCCCACAAATTTGTTGTTTTGTTCTCAGAGTCAGGATGAGCTGCAAGGGTTTATTCCCTGGTAGGGTGACTTCACATGCTCATGTTGACTTTGCATGCAAGCAGAGCTTCCATTGAGTTGATTTACAATGCTTAATCTACCTGTTGTATGGATCTGAGGGTGTGAGTCTGCAGTTTTGGTGGTCTGGAATGCAGGGCTGTGGGATCCTGAGACTCCTTCATTGCCATCAAGGGAGATAGGCAAAGTAGCACCTTACCAGTCCTGGAAGGGTAGGCCTCATAGGAAGTCCTATCAGAATGTCCAAGGTGTGTGGTTGCCCAGTTGGCTTGCACCCATTACTTCAGTCAGGAAATGAGCTGGGTATCAGTGGATTGTCTGACAAGCTGTATGCTGATATTCCCTCTGAGCTATTTTCTACTTGGTTTAGCCAGAACACCTCATCCTGTTGAGTGAGAGTATTTTATCCAGTTCTCTAGAGTCCAAAAAATCAACTCCAGACTCGTCACTGAGGTTTCTTTATTAGCATACAATCAAACTACACTTGAGTTGATTAGGCTTAAGCCTAGGGGGGTGGGTATAGGGCATACTACACATCCAATGTACATAATCATGAATCAGTTTATATACACACTTACACTTAATATTATTGGTTAATACACCACATCACACACTTTATGATTGGTCCACTCATTTCTGTAGCCAATCCCTGTCTAGATCATGAGCCATTCATGCACGGCACTACATGCTAGGCCACAGCTGGAAGCTATCACACATTGCTTACTATCCTATCTCTTTTCTACTAGATACATCTATTGCATGTTTACAAGCCTAAAGGCTACTGTAAATTCCTGCTTTGTTCATTGTTTCACATCCTTGCTCAGAATAGGCCTACGCTCCACTTTTTTTCTTTATGATACAACTTTTTCATTTTAATCATATTTCTTTCCCGTATTGCTCATTTTTAAGGCATATTATCCAGCAACACATTCCTAGGCCTACAATGGTGGTTATTAACTTTACAACCATTAAAAGGAAACGTATTCTCCAAATTATAAGATGGAGACCTACTTCTTCTGGAGTGTCCCACCATGGGTTAATCGCCTTGGCAATGGTGGTGTCTTCCTTACTATTTGGTTCAGATATGTGCTGGGTGATGGGTACCAACTGTTCCAAAGTGCATTCCACTAACTGCTTGTTTTATTTCTTCTGTTTCCTAAACCAAATGAATTACGAATTTATTACTGTTTTTATCATGCAATAGCCTTGACCACATTATTGTTATTAATAAGATGTTCTGAGGTTCTAGACATTAAGCTTTTAAGATCCAGGTTTAAGAGAGGAATAGGATGCTCAAACTTGCATACTGCTTTTAAAGCATCCACCTACAATTTTAACGTGCCTGTATTTCAATTACATTATAAAAACTGGTAGGGGATATAATGTTTTTATTTATACAGGAAACTGAGGTGTGAAACAGTGCTTAGGCCAATTAAAATAACATTCCTGGGTCCATACTGGAAGTGGTCCCCTTCAACCACCACACAATACTTGCCATCCTAGTATAGTTCGTTTTTACTTTCCCCGGAATCTCAATTGTACTTTGTAATTTGCAGATTGTTTGCCCACAGTGAACACACATGCTGGCAACTCTGTAAAACACCTGCATATGCAGGTGTCCCAGGTAGAAACCTCAGTACAAGCCTGGGGCTTTCCAGACCTTGGCATTGTCCAGCAACACTATTTGAGGTAGGAAAACAAACTCCTTCCACAGTATATGGGCTGCAGTGCTTTCACATTTAACTTTATTGTAGGTTTCAGAGTAGCAGCCGTGTTAGTCTGTATTCGCAAAAAGAAAAGGAGTACTTGTGGCACCTTAGAGACTAACAAATTTATTAGAGCATAAGCTTTCGTGAGCTACAGCTCACTTCATCGGATGCATTTGGTGGAAAAACAGCATTTTCCACCAAATGCATCCGATGAAGTGAGCTGTAGCTCACGAAAGCTTATGCTCTAATAACTTTATTGTATTGACCCTTGTTAATTTCTTTGCCATGCACCAACTGGCCTCACTTCTCTTGTACTAAATTTTTCTGTGGTGGTAAAAGAGGGCAAGTTTTCTTGCTCCATATCATTTAAGGCCACTTTTACTTTGTATAGCATGTATCCCCCGCATACGTCACATTATGATCCTTAAAAAGCAATCAAAATATCATGGATATTATATACAGGTAACAAAGCTTCATTAATGAGTCCTTGGATTTGCTCATTCAGTAGATGCAGTACTATTGAGGCTATCTTCTGTTGAAATGCTTGATCATGTTCTCATAGCATCTCTAAGTCAGCTTGGTCTCAGATTGACATATCAGTTTGAAGCAGTCCAGGTTTTGTGCCAATCCTATTCAGTTTTCTTTGGTGTAGTTGCTGCTCCATCCTGATAGTTTTACACACTCTAAAGTAGACATTTTTGTCTAAAAGTCCTTAAGCATATTCATAAGAACCTTAATTATTCTTAACCATATTCCAACAAACTCCAACGCACACAATTTTTTAGGTAACTTCAAATTGAAAAAATCAGGAACTCCGATTCATAAACAGAGCATATTTCTACAATATTTCCCCAATAGGTTTTAACCCTAAACCATCTGGCCTGATTCCAATCTAGGACATGTTAATCCTTTTTAAAAATTATTTATAAAACTCCACCATATAGTTTTTGTTTTTACTCCCTTAGTAACCTTAATTTTACAACAGAGTTAAACAGAACATTTGGAAATATTTTAACGGGTTTTATTATGTTTTTGAATGGCCACTGCACCATTCAAAGTAACTCCATAATCCATAATTAATAACCTGTTAAAAGAAAACAAAATCTGGATGACCCATTTGGATAGGATTTCAGTTATTATATTACTGATTTTCCTTGGTAATAGGTTGGTTTCTGCTTTCAAAACACACAGCCATTTGAAAAAGAAAACACAGCCTATCATGGCTCCTCTTTGCAGCTGTCACCATGCCTCTGTGGGTTACAACTGCAAATATCAAATTCAGGACAAGCTGCTGAGAAATAAGGCAGACACATCCCAAAACCAATCGTTATTCTTCCATAAGATATACTAATCCAACAACTAAAATAAACTTCTGTCTCACCACACTGGCTAACATGCAGTCAGAAATGATGCCTCCTTAGGTATTCCAGTTCTGGATTCAACACCCAGACACTAGACTTAATTATGAGTTGTTATTTAAAACTTATTTAATCAACCAAAGGGTTCTTCTGATCCCAAAGGACCAGCCATGTACCCAGGTCAATATATAACTTAGATCTTATCATGCTGTTGCCAGTCTTTTAGTATCTAATATCTAAAGGTGTATTTATAAAGAGAAAGAAAGAGATAAGAGTTAAAATTGGTTAAAGGAATCAAATATATACAATAATTGCAAAGTTCTTGGATCAGGCTTGAAGCAGTGATGGCATAAACTGCTAACTGGTTAAGTCCCTGGTTGCTCCCAAATAATTGGAAGGTCCTCTGTCCCTTGGTTATAATGCTCGCATTAGTATAAGTCCATAGTCCAGAGATCAGAGCAGGAAAGAGGCAAAATGGAGATATTTCCAGGGCCTTTTATAGCTTCTGCCCTGTGGAGGAAAACCCATTGTCTCAGTTTGTGGAAAACTACAGGCACAAGATGGAGTTTGGAGTCATATGGGCAAATCACATGCCCTTGTCTGCTTTGATGAGTCATAGAAGAGGCCATTACCCATTTTCTAACTAGAAGGTCCACAGGAAGGTCCATTCTTCCATGGTCCATTGTGAGTTAAGTGTTCTTTGATGCGCCATTCAACATGAATAGTCCTTTCACAATGTGCTGGCTTGTTACATGTAAGTACCTTGTGGGTGTTACCACAGGAGCAAGCACGTTTGAAATACAGGTACAAAGTATTCATAACTTCAGATACAAAAACAATGCATGCATACAAATATGATTATCCTATTCAGTAAATTATAACTTTTCCATAGTCATATTACATGACATACTTTGTACAAGACTTGTTGTGATTATATAACAGTGGTAGCAACAATGATCTACATGGTCATATTTTAATCATATAACATCACAGGAGCCCTTGTAGGATTTTAATTAAATAACATATCTTGTTTGCATTTCTGTTACACCTTTTACAGTATACACTGCATATGCCATAGGAAGGCACCATCCTTTTAGAGTTTAACTCCACTTTTTATTTGCTATAACACCATATTAAGTTAATTATATATTATATATTATTATTGCATATTAATTGTATTAATTTAATATTAATATAAAATGGTACTGCTTGGTTTGTGCTCACAGAGATTTCATGTATTCCTATCAAAGTGACAGGTTTCAGAGTAGCAGCCGTGTTAGTCTGTATTCGCAAAAAGAAAAGGAGTACTTGTGGCACCTTAGAGACTAACAAATTTATTAGAGCATAAGCTTTCGTGAGCTACAGCTCTGTAGCTCACGAAAGCTTATGCTCTAATAAATTTGTTAGTCTCTAAGGTGCCACAAGTACTCCTTTTCTTTCTATCAAAGTGACTGTCTGATCATTCAGAGCCCTCTTAAGGCTCAGCGTTCCTAACATTGCTTCTCTTGTTCCAGCCCCCATTTTGTTTTATTATTATTTATTATGTTTTGTCTTCTGCAGTTCTTTCAGCTGTGACTTAATTACTAAATAAGGGACGCAGAGTCTATCCCCACTATCCTGCTTCTGACCACCCTTTTAGTCCTTATTTTCAGTTACTAAATTATTTTTAACATTTATAACCTATTTTTAAAAAATGTTAAACTTAGTAAAAGCACTAAGGCACCCAAAGGGTTAACTAACAAAGTTAAGCCTGCCAGGAGACATTGGCTGCTGCCCAAAGAGTGTCAAAGTTGTGTCAAAGTTGCACCCTTGAATGAAATATTGGAGGATTTTAGTGGAATCTTTTAAAAGCCAATTCCTTTTGCACCTATATTTTACATTTTCTTTTTAAATAGATGTTTTCTTAAATTCTGCCATCCCTTGTTATGTTGTAAACAGTTTATCGTGAGAGACCAAATAAATATTGCCAGCTGAACCTTTGAACCTTCTTTTTTCCTAAAATGGTTTTACACTCTAGAAGTTTTCCCTTTGTAAATTTCAAGTTATGAGCAGATGACAAATTTAAATTGCTTGCATTTCTAAACTGCCATTTTTATTTTTATATTTAAGCTTTGAGTAAGTTTTTCACAGGTGAGAGAACATATTTGGCCAGGGATCTGATAATTGCTGTATTCAAGCAATGTTTTACTTTACTGCTGCGTTCACTCCCTTGTTTTCCTTGTGTGCGTCAGCTATTTGAGACTTTAGTAAGCTGATTGTTACAGTTAATTTTTTCTTTTTATGACAGGCAATATTTCTCTTCCAACTTACTATGTGTTTCCCCCATTTTTTATTACAATCTGTTGTTTGAGGTGATCAATGCCCCTTGTGTTGCTCATAATTATTTCTCTACACCGCTGCACCCAGGTGACATCCCCACTGGTACAATCAGAAGAAGTCAAGCCATATAGATATCCCTATTTCCTTTTTAGTGATTTTCACTCAATTGTCCACAGTTCAGTATTTCAAATCAAATTGTCACTCTGTGCCCGCAGCATCATTTACAATTGATTATTTACAGACCACATTCATTAGGCAGGGACCATTTTCTTCAAATGTCTGTAAAGGCTTCGGGGCACAAAAACAGTCACGGTGGTTGTTACCATCTGACCTCCCCTATGCATAGTTTGTTCGATTAGTAAGGATTTCACCAGGCATGACTGCACTGAGTTTTATGGCCATAACTGGGTTTCATTACCAGACCAAGCATTCCTTTTTTTAACCCTTTAACGTCCTCTTTTTGCCACTGTAACATCCTCTTTAACACTTTAGCCTGTTCACTACCCCCAACTGTTTAGTCCAGGGGTGGGCAAACTTTTTGACCCAAGGGCCACATCTGGGTTTGAAAATTTTATGGTGGGCCATGAATGCTCACGTGGGTGTGGGAGGGGGTTCTGGGCTTGGGCAGGGGGTTGGGTGTGGGGGGTGAGGGTTCCAGCTGGGGGGTGCAGGCTCTGGGGAGGGACTGAGGATGAGGGGCTGGAGGTGCAGAAGGCTGCTCTGGGCTGGAACTGAGGGGTTTGGAAGGCGGGAGGGGGATCAGGGCTGGGGCAGGAGGTTGGGGCATGGGAGGGGGTCAGGAATGCAGGCTCCAGGCAGCGCTTACCTCAAGAAGCTCCCAGAAGCAGCAGCATGTCCCCTCTCCAGTTCCTGCGTGGAGGCACGGCCAGGAGGCTCTGTGCACTGCCCCATCCGCAGGCGCCGCCCCTGCAGCTCCCATTAGCCAGGAACTGTAAGTGTGGGAGTGCGCTAAGGGTGGGGGCAGTGTGCAGAGTCCCATAGCTGCCCCTATGCGTAGGAGTTGGAGTGGGGACTTGCCACTGCTTCCAGGAGCCATGAGGAGCCACAGCATGTGCAGAGCGGGACAAGATTTGTTCAATATCTTCATAAATGATCTGGAGGATGGTGTGGATTGCACTCTCAGCAAATTTGCGGATGATACTAAACTGGGAGGAGTGGTAGATACGCTGGAGGGGAGGGATAGGATACAGAAGGACCTAGACAAATTGGAAGATTGGGCCAAAAGAAATCTAATGAGGTTCAATAAGGATAAGTGCAGGGTCCTGCACTTAGGATGGAAGAATCCAATGCACCGCTACAGACTAGGGACCGAATGGCTCGGCAGCAGTTCTGCGGAAAAGGACCTAGGGGTGACAGTGGACGAGAAGCTGGATATGAGTCAGCAGTGTGCTCTTGTTGCCAAGAAGGCCAATGGCATTTTGGGATGTATAAGTAGGGGCATAGCGAGCAGATCGAGGGACGTGATCGTTCCCCTCTATTCGACACTGGTGAGGCCTCATCTGGAGTACTGTGTCCAATTTTGGGCCCCACACTACAAGAAGGATGTGGATAAATTGGAAAGAGTACAGCGAAGGGCAACAAAAATGATTAGGGGTCTAGAGCACATGACTTATGAGGAGAGGCTGAGGGAGCTGGGATTGTTTAGTCTGCAGAAGAGAAGAATGAGGGGGGATTTGATAGCTGCTTTCAACTACCTGAAAGGGGGTTTCAAAGAGGATGGCTCTAGACTGTTCTCAATGGTAGCAGATGACAGAACGAGGAGTAATGGTCTCAAGTTGCAATGGGGGAGGTTTAGATTGGATATTAGGAAAAACTTTTTCACTAAGAGGGTGGTGAAACACTGGAATGCGTTACCTAGGGAGGTGGTAGAATCTCCTTCCTTAGAGGTTTTTAAGTTCAGGCTTGACAAAGCCCTGGCTAGGATGATTTAACTGGGACTTGGTCCTGCTTTGAGCAGGGGGTTGGACTAGATGACCTTCTGGGGTCCCTTCCAACCCTGATATTCTATGATTCTATGATTCTAAGCCCCTGACCCTGCTCCCTGGCTGGAGCGCTGGAGGACTGGATGCGACCCCTCGGCCATAGTTTGCCCACCCAGGTCTAGTCTCCTCTGAGCTCTGCAGTATTAATTTGTGCAAAAGCTCCTTTTAAGAGAACATACCTTTTTCTTAAGTCACTCACTTCAATTTTTCATTGTTTAACAAGACACTTCCCAAGACCTCACTCGCTACTAAATTCTGGGACTGTAACTTTTCTGTTTGCTCTTCCAGAGTAACACATTTCTCAGCTGACTTTTTCTCAGCGGCTCTAAGCTAATAGTTTTATGTTTTTTGTCCTTATTTCTTAACATCACACATCTTAACATCATACACTTCACCTGCAAAGTTGCACTCATGAAATACAGACCTTGAGGGATGCCTGGTTTTCACTTTGGATTTATACAGATAGATAACAAACATTGCTTTCTCCCCGACCTTTCAGGAATCTTTTCCATTTAGTTTGTTTCCTCCTCTACAACTTTGATTTGCTCTTTATCTTTTTTTTAACATTTGTCCCTCAAGATGGCACATTTTGTTCGTAAAGTTGAGCGGCCAGAAACAAGCCTTGTGAAACTGCTTTCTTGATTTAGACTTTCTGTGCCTTCGGATAAAACAAAACAAAACCAACAAAACCACAGATACTATTTATCTCTGGCTGCCAATGAGTCCTACTTTTTAAAAATGTCCGTGGCATTCAGCAGAACTTTGCTGGGCTCGACCAAGCATTCTTCTTCTTTTTTTAACCTAACACCAGTCCCTGGTGTTCCTTTCTCACCCGGTCCCACTGTCCCCCTAATACTTCTCTTGGTAGTCCATAGAATCCATCCTTAGATTTAGCCCACTTCTCCAGCATGGCACTAACTTCCTCCTGGTTAAACCCTTAACCCTTTCCAATGCCATTCCCTTAGATAGTGACCCTAGCATTAAGGGTTGTACACGTCACATACTCCCGACATTTACTCTGGGCTTGTTGTTGATGCTACAGGGGAATTCACAAGTGTTTTTTTTATTTCTAGCTCTCGTGTTAGGCTAGCAGTACATACTGACTTTCATGGATTTTGCCACCTGATGGCCGCAAGCAGTAGCTCTAAGCAACACCAGGGCTAAAAATGTGTGCCAGGCATTAACAGACATTTTTGCCAGGGTATGTTGGCCCTCCGACATCCTTGTGGATTCGGGAACTAATTTCCTGGCAGGAACCATGAGAAGCCGGTGGGAAGCTCATGGAGTGAACCACTTGGTTGCTATCCCTTGCCACTATCAAACAAATGGGCCTGGTGGAGAAGTTTAATGGAACTTTGGGGGCCATGATACGTAAATTCGTAAATGAGCACTCCAGTGATTGGGACCTAGTGTTGCAGCAGTTGCTCTTTGCCTACAGGGCTGTACCACATCCCAGTTTAGGATTTTCACCATTTGAACTTGTGTATGGCCATGAGGTTAAGGGGCCATTACAGTTGGTGAAGCAGCAATGGGAGGGGTTTACGCCTTCTTCAGGAACTAACATTCCAGACTTTGTAAACAACCTACAAAACACCCTCTGAAACTCTTTAGCCCTTGCTAGAGAAAACTTAAAAGATGCTCAGGAAGAGCAAAAAGCCTGGTATGATAAACATGCCAGAGAGCGGTCCTTCAAAGTAGGGGACCAAGTCATGGTCTTGAAGGCGTTCCAGGCCCATAAGATGGAAACATCATGGGAAGGGCCATTCATGGTCCAAGAGTGCCTGGGAGCTGTTAACTATCTCATAGCATCCCCCACTTCAAACCAAAAGCCTAAGGTATACCATGTTAATTCTCTAAAGCCTTTTTTATTCTAGAGAATTAAAGGTTTTTCAATTTACAGTCCAGGGAGGAACTGATGCTGAGTGGCCTGAAGATGTCTACTTGAAGGGAAAAGTGACAGTGGTGTGGAAGAGATGACCTTCTCCATGACCCTTGGACATATGCAGTGACAGCAGATCAAGGAGCTGTGCACTAGCTTCATGCCGATGTTCTCAGCCACCCCAGGACTAACTGAACGGACATACCACTCCATTGACACAGGTAGTGCTTGCCCAATTAGAGCTCAACCTTACCGGGTGTCTCCTCAAGCCAAAATTTCTATAGAATGGGAGATCCAGGACATAGAATCATAGAATGATAGAATATCAGGGTTGGAAGGGACCTCAGGAGGTCATCTAGTCCAACCCCATGCTCAAAGCAGGACCAATCCCCAACTAAATCATCCCAGACAGGGCTTTGTCAAGCCTGACCTTAAAAACTTCTAAGGAAGGAGATTCCACCACCTTCCTAGGTAACACATTCCAGTGTTTCACCAGCCTCCTAGTGAAAAAGTTTTTCCTAATATCCAACCTAAACTTCCCCCACTGCAACTTGAGACCATTATTCCTTGTTCTGTCATCTGCTACCACTGAGAACAGTCTAGATCCATTCTCTTTGGAACCCCCTTTCAGATAGTTGAAAGCAGCTATCAAATCCCTCCTCATTCTTCTCTTCCACAGACTAAACAATCCCAGTTCCCCCAGCCTCTCCTCATAAATCATGTGTTCCAGTCCCCTAATCATTTTTCTTGCCCTCCACTGGACGTATTCCAATATTTCCACAACCTTCTTGTAGTGTGGGACCCAAAGCTGGACACAGTACTCCAGATGAGGCCTCACCAATGTTGAATAGAAGGGAACGATCACTTCCCTCGATCTGCTGGCAATGCCCCTACTTACACATCCCAAAATGCCATTGGCCTTCTTGGCAACAACGGCATATTGTTGACTCATATCCTGCTTCTCGTCCACTGTAACCCCTAGGTCCTTTTCTGCAGAACCGCTGCCTAGCCATTCGGTCCTTAGTCTGTAGAGGTGCATGGGATTCTTCCATCCTAAGTTCAGGACTCTGCACTTGTCCTTGTTGAACCTCATCAGATTTCTTTTGGTCCAATCCTCTAATTTGTCTAGGGCCCTCTGAATCCTATCCCTACACTCCAGCGTATCTACCTCTCCTCCCAGTTTAGGGTCAGCTGCAAACTTGCTGTGGGTGCAATCTACACCATCCTCCAGATCATTAAGGAAGATATTGAACAAAACCGGCCCCAGGACTGACCCTTAGGGCACTCCACTTGATACCGCCTGCCAACTAGACATGGAGCCATTGATCACTATCCGTTGAGCCCGACAATCTAGCCAACTTTCTATCCACCTTATAGTCCATTCATCCAGCCCATACGTCTTTAACTTACTGGCAAGAATACTGTGGGAGACCGTGTCAAAAGCTTTGCTAAAGTCAAGGAACAACACGTCCACTGCTTTCCCCTCATCCACAGAGCCAGTTATCTCGTCATAGAAGGCAATTAGATTAGTCAGGCATGACTTGCTTTTGGTGAATCCATGCTGACTGATCCTGATCACTTTCCTCTCCTCTAAGTGCTTCAGAATTGATTCCTTGAGGACCTGCTGCATGATTTTTCTAGGCACTGAGGTGAGGCTGACTGGCCTGTAGTTCCCCAGATCCTCCTTCTTCCCTTTTTAAAAGATGGGTACTACATTAGCCTTTCTCCAGTCGTCCGGGATTTCCCCTGATCACCATGAGTTTTCAAAGATAATGGCCAATGGCTCTGCAATCACATCCGCCAACTCCTTTAGCACTCTCGGATGCAGCGCATCTGGCCCCACGGACTTGTGCTCATCCATCTTTTCTAAATAGTCCCAAACCACTTCTTTGTTCACAGAGGGCTGGTCACCTCCTCCCCATTCTGTGCTGCCCAGTGCAGTAGTCTGGGAGCTGACTTTGTTCGTGAAGACAGAGGCAAAAAAAGCATTGAGTACATTAGCTTTTTCCACATCCTCTGTCACTAGGTTGCCTCCCTCATTCAATAAGGGCCCCACACTTTCCTTGACTTTCTTCTTGTTGCTAACATACCTGAAGAAACCCTTCTTGTTACTCTTAACAGCTCTTGCTAGCTGCAACTCCAGGTGTGATTTGGCCTTCCTGATTTCACTCCTACAAGCCCGAGCAATATTTTTATACTCTTCCCTGGTCATTTGTCCAATCTTCTGTTTCTTGTAAGCTTCTTTTTTGTGTTTAAGATCAGCAAGGATTTCACTGTTAAGCCAAGCTGGTTGCCTGTCATATTTACTATTCTTTCTACACATCGGGATGGTTTGTCCCTGTTACGTCAATACATGCTACAGATGGGTGTAATCCAACCCTGTAACAGTGCATGGGCTTCTCCAGTGGTTCTAGTTCCCAAACCAGATGGGGAGATATGCTTTTGCGTGGACTACCATAAGCTAAATGCTGTAACTCGCCCAGACAACTATCCAATGCCATGCACAGATGAGCTATTGGAGTAACTGGGACGTACCCAGTTCATCTCTACCTTTGACTTAACGAAGGGGTACTGGCAAGTACCGCAAGATGAACCCACCAAGGAAAGGTCAGACTTCATCACACATGCAGGGATGTATGAATTTAATGTGCTCCCTTTTGGGCTGCAAAACGCACCTGCCACCTTCCAGAAATGTGTAGATGGTCTCCTAGCAGGACTGGGAGAATCTGCAGTCACCTACCTTGATGATGTGGCCATTTTTTCTGATTCATGGGCAGAACACCTGGAACATTAGCAAAAAATCTTCGAGCACATAAGGGAAGTAGGACTAATGGTTAAGGCTAGAAAGTGTCAAATAGGCCTAAACAGAGTGACTTACCTTGGATACCAGGTGGGTCAAGGAACTATCAACCCCCTATAGGCCAAAGTGACTGCTATCCAAAAGTGGCCAGTCCCAAAGACAAAGAAACAAGTTCAATTCTTCTTAGGCTTGGGCAGATATTACAGGCGATTTGTACTGCACTACAGCCAAATCGCCGCCCCACTGACAGACCTAACCAAAAAGAAGTAACCAAATGCAGTTCAGTGGACTGAAGAGGGTCAGAAGGCCTTTAGCCAGCTTAAAGTGACACTCATGTCTGGCCCTTTGCTAAGGGCCCCAGACTTTGACAAACTGTTCCTAGTAACCACAGATGCGTCTGAGCATGCTGTGGGAGCAGTTTTAATGCAGGAAGGACTGGATCAAGTATTCCATCCTGTCGTGTTTCTCAGCAAAAAGCTGTCTGAGAGGGAAAGCCTCTGGTCAATCAGTGAAAAGGAATGTTACACCATTGTCTACGCTCTGGAAAAGCTACGCCAATACTTTTGGGGATGGCATTTCCACGTGCAAACCGACCATGCTGCACTGAAGTGGCTTCATACTGTCAAGGACAATAACAAAAAACTTCTTTGATGGAGTTTAGTTCTCCAAGATTCTGATTTTGAAATACAACACATTTCAGGAGCTTCTAACAAAGTGGCTGATGCATTCTCCCATGAAAAGAAAAGGAGTACTTGTGGCACCTTAGAGACTAAAAATTTATTTGAGCATAAGCTTTCGTGAGCTACAGCTCACTTCATCGGATGCATTCGGTGTTTTTCCACCCAATGCATCCGATGAAGTAAGCTATAGCTCACGAAAGCTTATGCTCAAATAAATTTGTTAGTCTCTAAGGTGCCACAAATACTCCTTTTCTTTTTGCGAATACAGACTAACACAGCTGCTACTCTGAAATCTTCCATGAAAGTTTCCCAGAATCAGCTGGTTAAATTATTCTTGAAATGTGGGACATATTGTTAGTTTTTATATAATACGGAGTATGTCTAGAGGTGCATGTGTCTTATTAACTCTGTTTTCTCCTAGAGCTCTGGGAGAAAATCACAGCCAGTGTGGTACAGGCTGTCTGACACCGTCTGTGATTTGGGGGCGTGTCATAACCATAAGGTAGCCTAAAATTCCTCCTTATCTGTAAGGGATTAAGAAACTCAAATAACCTGGTTGGCACCTGACCAAAGGAACCAATGGGGACAAAAGATACTTTCAAATCTGCGGGGGGGGGGTGAGGGAGTCTTTGTTTTGGGTTCTTTGTTTCTGTATTTGTTCACTCTTGGGACAAAGAGGGACCGGACATCAATCCATGTCCTCCAAAGTAGTCTGAACCAGTCTCTCATATTACAGAAATTGTAAGTACAGCCAGGCAAAGCGTATTAGTTCATCTTTGTTTTCTCAACTTGTGAATTTCACTTTGCTGGAGGGAGGTTTATCCCTGTTTTGTTGTAATTTTTAAACTAAGGCTAGAGGGGGTTCCTCTGTGTTTTGTACATCTTTTGTCACCGTGTAAAGTTATCACCCTGTATCAGTTCCAACCTGATTTTACAGAGGGGATTTTTATCTTTTCTTTTTTTAAAATAAAATTCTTCTTTTAAGAACTGATTGTTTTTTTTCAGTGTCCAAAGATCCAGGGATTTGGATCTGTGTTCACTTGGTAACCAATTGGTTAGGATATTATTCTCAAGCCTCCCCAGGAAAGGGGGTGTAAGGGCTTGGGGGGATATTTTGGGGGAACAGGAACTCCAAGTGGTCCTTTCCCCGATTCTTTGTCTAAATCACTTGGTGGTGGCAGCATACTGTTCAAGGACAAGGTGGAATTTGTGCCTTGGGAAAGTTTTTAACCTAAGCTGTAAAAATAAGCTTAGGGGGTCTTGCATGCGGGTCCCCACATCTGTACCCCAGAGTTCAGAGTGGGGAAGGAACCCTGACAATTAATTACATCTTTTACATGTTTACAAGCCTGTAAGGCTCCTGTAAATTCCTGCTTTAGTCATTGCTTCATGCCCTTGCTCAGAACAGGCCTTCCCTGTACAGGGTCTTTGTTGCTGCTGCACTGGACCCAGTTCTTGTCTGTCTCCTGCAATTTGCATCCAACCCTCTGTTCCCAGTTCCTGCCCTGTTCCCATCCAGTTCCTGGTTCCTGCCTAGCCGCTGCTCCACACCAGATCCTTGCCTTGTCTCTGGCTTCTGACCCTATGCTCAGCTCCTGCTCATTGCCTGCCAGTCCCAGCTCTGATCTCAGCTTCTCTTCTGGCTACTGACTACTGGCTCCGACCGTTGGCTTCACTCCTGATTCTGACTCCAGGTCTGACTATGGCTGTGACCCCTGCCTTACCTTCTGGCTCCTGCTCTGACCAGCAGGTCTGACTGCCTAAGCCCTAGTTCCTAACACATGCAAATCAAGGCAGACAGGTGAATGTACATCCTTTATCGGGCGGAATCTTCTTTGTCAGCCCTGCCTTGACTCAGACTTCTATAGGAATATATATTCAGTGTGTATAGATGTATCTACATACCCAACTTCTTACATGGCATTTGTACATACATTTCACAATGATATAATGACGAGTGTTGACCCGGCTTTTGTTGAAGAGCTCACATGGCATTCTCACTGGATAAATACCAGGAGAGCAATGTGTTAGGTGTTGTAAGTGTATCAAGCCTCTCAGGAGCTGCTGTTACAGAATAGTGAACCCTTTGCCAATTGGCATTGAGCGGTTTTTAGGGTCCCAGGGACTCAGAATATTCTGCACTGGTTAATGTCTAGGCTATCCTGCATGCAGACAATGGGCTGAACTTTCTGGGATATCTATTGTCAGAGGAATTGATTGGATTACTTTACCCTTCAATAAGGATAACGAGTTCTTGCTGTCTGGCTGCCCTTGAAGGGCACTCAAAGCAAAGCCTCCTACAAGGCACCCAGATGAAAGGGGCATCAGAGGGGTATGTACACTGGACAATTATTTGTCTCTTTGTGAACACTTCCCCCCCAGCTACTGTTGTCTTTCCTCAATTAAAAAAGTCTGTCATAGTTACCTACTCCTACTTGCTGCCTTAGAGATGGGAGCCAGTCCTGCAGCGTAATATTTAGTACTCCATGTTACTATGCAGGAAACTTCATTGCTGATTCTCTTAGGTGCTCTGGACTTTTATACAGGAGGAGCCCTGGGTTTTGCTTATGCTCCAGTTCCAGGACAACCCAGCATGCTCTTCTGACTGTCTGTACATCTGTCTGTACGTGGCAAACCAGCCTGGATCCCTACAATGGAGAATCCACTCCAGTTTTTCCAGCAGAGCATGAGCTCATTGAACATATTTGGCTAGAATTGAGGCCCCACTGATACGATAGTTTCCCAATAGGGCATGCTGAAGTGTGGGAATATACTTAGGTATAGGGGAATGTCTAGGGACTTGGAGAAGTTGGCTTTCAGGAGGTGCTGGAGGCGAGTGTATGTGGAGGAAAGAATAAAGCTTGAATCTTGCATGATCCTGGCTCTGTTTTTAATGCTGGAGCACTGAACACACCTGACTGTGTGTTTGTGGTCCTCTGATAATGTAACACTCCGTAGTGCACACACACAGTACCACAGTGCCCCGGTCAGGCTGGAGTGGTCCCTGAGCACTCAGAGGAGATGCAGAAAAAAAATCTGCATTTTGTTAAAAGCTCAATGCAACTGCACAAGTGACTCTGCACATCCTGTCACCGCATCACCTGCCACTTTCCTGATAAGACTCTGCATCTTCCCTTTTTCTCCCTTCTCCCCAAAATGCCTGTGTGCCTTCTCCCCTGAGGCACTAGGACCAGACCGCCCTGCCTACCAGGAAACTGCTCCAGTTCCACCACCTCTCATGGTTTTCTCGTGAGTGATGGGATTTCAGCCAGGGCCGGAGACCAGTTTCATGATCATGTGAATGCTTCCGCCCACTCGCAAATTTGAGCCCTCTGATTGGCTACCCCTTTGGGGCTGATCAGGCAGGTCAGAGCTCCTGCAGGCAGAGCTCTCACTCCACTCAGCAGCCCAAAGCCATTCTCACAATGGGGGAGGAGGGCGAACAAAGAGCCCAGCAGCTCAGGGTGCTCTGGTCTCTCCTCCCCGCTCCCTCCTGTGGAGCAATGGGGATGGGATAGTTCCCTCACTCCCCCTACTCCCTTGCAACACGCAGTCTGGAAGGGGACAGAGGGGCGTGAAGAGCCCTGTAGACACTACCTCTCCCAGCCAGGAAGGGAAGAGGGGACTATTCTGTAGCACCCAAGCCTCGGGGAAAGGTGAAGAGCCCCACCAGAAGCGGAAGTGAGGCTGGAGGGAGACTGAATTAATTGCTGGGCAGGGGATGGGCAAATATGAGGTGAGAGCTCCTGCAATGGGAGCCAAAATCCCCTTACCCAATAAATTTGGGAGTGGGCAACACTGATTGTCACACATACACACTGGGGATGGGCAGGGGAAGATCAAGAATCTTGGGGTCATTCATGATTTGTTGGGGTCTGACTCACGTTTTTTGATCTCTTAAGGTTGACAATACCACCACCCTTCTCCTCCTTTAAAAGGCAGTTGTTTCTGCAGTTCTATACATGATGATCCTCTAATCCTTCTTAAACATTAGATCCTGAGCAGGTGTAAATCATCATAGCTCATTGACTTCAGCAGGGCTACTTTGAGCTACATCAGCTGAAGAACTGGCCTTAAAATTTTAGTCTTAAAAATACTAAACTCCAGGAATTAAACTCAGTAGGGCTGGATGGGAAACTGTTTTCCTGTCCTGGGAGAATTTTTCAAATTTAGATTTTTTTTCCTCCATCCCAATTTGGATCAAAAAGCTGAAAACTTGAAAAATTTTGCAAACCAAAGATCCACATATTTTTTTAGTTCTGGTCAATCAAAAAGTTTTGTTCTGATTTTGACTTTCCCTCCTCTCTACCTTTCAGTGTAAATTTACAAAAAAAAAAAATCTAAACAAAAAGTTATTTCAACTTGAAAACCAGAAACTTTCCAGTTTGGCAATGTTAAACCTTTTAACCACATTTTTTTCTGAGTAGGTTTTTCATTGAACCCTGACGCTATTTTGTGAACAGTTTCAGTTTCAACCCATTGGCCTTTTCTGACGAAAAGTACATTCGTCTAAAAATTCCCGACAGCTCTATTCATCAGAGCAAACTCTATCAACAGCTGATCAAGATTTCTGACTGCAACTGCCAACTACTAACCATGAGTAATGCTATCATGGGTATCATATATCAACAGTCAGCTAGACATGGAGACTAGACCTAGAAATGGAGGATGCTCAGACAGTCTATGACTTAGTTCAGATAAAAGAACAGGAGTACTTGTGGCACCTAGGAGACTAACACATTTATTAAAGTATAAGCTTTCGTGGGCTACAGCCCACTTCATCAGATGCATAGAATGGAACATATAGTAAGATATATATATATATATATATATATATATACATACAGATAAGTTGGAAGTTACCAAATTGGGAGAGGCTAATTAGTTAAGATGAGCTATTATCAGCAGGAGAAAAAACCCTTTTGTAGGTGATAATCAAGATGGCCCATTTAGACAGTTGACAAGAAGGTGTGAAGATACTTCACTTAAGGAAATAGATTCAATATGTGTAATGACCCAGCCACTCCCAGTCTCTATTCAAGCCCAACTTAATGGTATCTAGTTTGCATATTAATTCAAGATCAGCAGTTTCTTCTTGGAGTCTGTTTTTGAAGCGTTTCTGTTGCAAAATTGCCACCCTTAAATCTGTTACTGAGTGACCAGAGAGATTGAAGTGTTCTCCTACTGGTTTTTGAATGTTATGATTCCTGATGTCAGATTTGTGTCCATTTATTCTTTTGCATAGAGACTGTCCAGTTTGGCCAATGTACATGGCAGAGGGGCATTGCTGGCACATGATGGCATATATCACATTGGTAAATGTGCAGGTGAATGAGCCCCTGATGGCATGGCTAATGTTCAGATGAGCATCCAAATATTCCAATGTTTATCTGAGTCTCTTGGCTACCATGAGTGCCTGGCTTCTCAACATTTCAATCATTTTAAACTCCAGATAGGATTATTTATTATTTTATTTTTTCTACATTAAAAAAAAAATCATCTGTATGAGCCATCCAGTGCTCTGGGTACCAATTCTATACATTCCAGCCAACTACCAGGTCTGTTAATATTAAGACCAGCTTTCCGCTTAAAGCTTGACTCTATGGGCTCTAAAATCCTCATGGTTATTTGGATTCCCTTGAAATTTGGAGTGGCTCAGAGGTTTACTGCCTAGGCTTAATGATACAAATTTGGGGGCATTTGACCAAGGAGTTTCTGAGATACAGCCCTCTGAAAAAATGGTTTTCCTGAAGTTTATGAATTCTGCCAATGTATTTTTGCCCACTGATACGGTCAAACCAAGGCTCTGATCATTGCTCCAGGCTCTCAGTCACTTGAGCTGCCCATAAATACCTCCACCTCATCCCATTTCCTTCTCAACTGGCTTTGCAGTGTGCTCAAAAAGTTAACAAATCTGGGTTCTGTCAGAGCAAGGTCGGGGCGAGTGAGTTAGAAGATCAAGAAAATACTGTGGGACAATCCTTTTTTGCAGTATTGTGGCGCTCTGGTTCTGGCCCTGACTCGAGACTGGAATAAGGATGGGCTGAAGATGAGGGTGGACATTTCATCTGAACATCACAGAATCTCCCAAGGGAGAAAAAAGGTTGGCCTTATTTCAGTTCTACACATAAGCAACCATTTGGCGTATGTGTGTATACCACTGTGTGTTTCTTACTCCATCCAAACCACAGTTCACCTGCCTGTGAAGGAACCCACAATATTGTGTTCCCAAACCCAGGCCTCTGTGAGTGGAGGTATCTCCAGCTTGTAGTACTATCAAGGATAATTACCTGGGCCTTCACTTGCAAAAGATTAATCTAGATCTGGAGGGCATCTAGATTTTTTTTGAGGGGGGCGGGACAATCAACCCATCTTACTCACCAATTTTTATGGATGCTCAGGCCTGACCCTCCTTTTGTAATACAGGACCGCAGCCAGTAGGAGGCATCAGGATCACAAACACTTGGGCAGGTGTGAGTCCACTCGTAGAAGAAAGTAGTGCATATAAACGCTAGCCAAGAGGATACAGGATGGCAGTACAGTATAATTCCCTGTGCTCATACGTCTCTCTGTAGTGGGTGGTCCAGAAATTGTGTATCAACTTTCTTATTGTTGATACCATGGTAGTCAAATGGCAGGTGCATGTGCTGAAGATTCTGGTTTGATACCTGTGGTTTCCAAATGCATACTGCAACGGATTGTGATAGCAGGCGAGTTTTATGAATAGCCATAGATAGGAGATGCTGGCACTTTCTCAGCCATTAATTTATGGAATATGTTATATCAGCTGCCTGCTCTCTGTGCTATGAAAATGTATTTTATTCCTACAAATTGCTTTCTGTAGTGGCCTCTTATGACTATGCATTTCCTCCCCATTTCTCTTAATCAGATGAGTGATATCTCCATCCCTCTTTTCCCAGAGCCCTTCTCTAATGCTTTTCTGTTAACACCATTGCTAATATGTATTCATGTCCTCAGCAGCGCAGCACAGTGTGTGTGTGTGTGGTGTGTGTGTTAGGGAAACATTTGCACTGTAGCCAATTCATCATCACTCGTATACAAATCCCACCCTCTGTTGGGGGCCGTACTTCTGATTATGAGGAACAATATGTGGGATGGCCTATGGAGAAATGTGCCAAATGCAATAATAAACACCCTCTTGGGGAATAAGGAGTATTTTGTGCTAGGCATTGAGCTCAAAAGATACAGTAAAGGTCTGAAAAGGTTTGATTTTGATTTTGTTTTGTTTTTTTAATGAGACCGTGGCTCAAAACAGCAAACGCCCCTGAAACTAAGTGTTGCACTTTGCAGCTTAAATTGCTTTTATTAAATGGAAGAAAGAATCAGACATGTTGGCTCGGGAACTCATCTAGAAACAGGGGAGCTGTCAAGACTAAGGGTCCATCTACTGTGGCATCCGGTGTGCAGCAGTGGCCTGTGTTGGGATGCTATGGGAGACCAAACGATCCATAATGGTCTAGGTATACTTGACAATGGATAACCTCTTGTGGTCCCTTCCAGCCCGATGTTTATATGATTCTCGGACAGACATAGGAGGCTGGAGCAGTTGGGAGACTAATGTTCAACTCCTGCTTCACCACAGGCATCCTTTGTGTGATGTTACCTCTGATCCTGAGCATGCTTAAGCCTGGCGAGTCATCCCTGAGCCGAAGAGCATGATGAGTCGTCAGAGGCAATTACCTGCAGGTCTTGTGTTAGGCCCCAGGCCATCCAACCAGGGTTCAGCCACAGGTGAGGACCCAAACACAGGTGAGGACCCAACCACAGGTGAGGACCCCTGAGGTGATCCCAAGGTAGGCTCCTAAGGGCAGCAGTCTCTCCAGTCTGCTTAATGTCACTGCCTGGCAGGGAGCAATCCCATTGCCTCATGGCTCTGACAGACTGCTCCTGCTCCAGCCCCTGCCTGCTTCCACAGTGGCCAGCCCCTGTTCCAGCCTGCCTCAGCCAGCCACCTGGCGAGACAGACGCTGTGTGACCTTGGGCAAGTTGTTCAGTGTCTCCATTTTTCACAGGACTCCGCTATCTCACAAGAGTGTGGAGAGATTAAATGTGATGGTGACAGAGGCCATGTAAGCATGATAGGTGGATTGGGGGCCTTCATGTGGCAGCCAGAGGACATAGGGTAGAATCCTGTCGAGGGTAGAAACCCCAGTGCGTGGAATCCCTTTTGTTGAAAGGACAGAGACAAGGGGTTAGTTTGTGTTTGTCAGACACAGCATACACTAAAGGGTGGTGTGTTGCTCTGTTGGAATTGTGGCCCCACCGTGCCTCCCAACTCTCCCACCTTATCTCAGGGGAATTTTCTGCTGGCTCATCTCAGTAACAATTTATTACCTTTCCTGGCGCTGGCTCAGATCTGGTGGCTGGTGGGTTGAGGGAATGGAGCCATGGCTCAGCCTGCCCTCTAGGATGGGGAATAAGTCGACCTTCTCCTTGGTCACCTGGACACCCGGCCCTGGACTCCACACTGGGGTCTCAGGCGGGTTCTTACTCCCCCTGACTTGGACGGAGCATGCTCCAGTGAAATGTGAATACAGCAGCAACCATTTACAGAGGCAGCATTTCCCCTCAGCTACCAGGCCATGGTGTCTGAGGCAGTCTGCCCTGAGAAGAGTTAGCCTGCTCGTCCTGAGAGGATGGCCTGGGCTCTCTCAGGGTACTATGGCTGGGGCTGATTCTGTCCACTGACAATTTGCTTCAGCTCCCTTCTCCCGCACTGACCTATTGGCACAGGAGGGATAATCAAAGTGACCTACCTGCCATGATCCTTCTGAGACCCAAATGGGGCTCAAGAAAGCTGCACGCAAGAAGCCTTCTGCAGGGCCCAATAGTAAAGAGGGAGTTATACTGGCCCTACATAATCCAGGAACAGCACCTTGAGCACTTCTTGAGCTCCTTCAAAAATGATTTACACATAGGCAGACCTCTTTCTGGTGTAGCACGACTATAACAGTGTGAGCCTAGGCAGTGAGTTCAGGCCTGGATCCAGAGCCAAATGCTGTCCAGGTTTGTAAGTGTCCACATTTGGGGTTTGGGTTCCTCAGGAGAGGAAGGATGATCCAGTGATGAGGGTGCTAATGTGGGATTTAGGAGGCCTGGGTTCATCTCCCTGCACTGCCACACACTTCCTGTGTGACTTTGGGCCAGTGCTTCAGTTCCCCATCTGTGCAATGGGGATGGTCCAAAGCTGTGTTGTGGTTTGGGCCATTTCTAATGAGACTGTTTGGGCTTCTCAGAGGAAAGGGCAGAGAACCATTGTTTAATGCACCCAGTCTCCTTGTATCTGAATCGATTTGTACACATTGTCTACTCTGGGACTTTAGCCTCCGGCACAGTTTCATTATTCTGTCTGATTTGCACAGCTGTAAACTGTGTCTGCACTAGAGGGGTTGGACTGCTGCAGTGACACTGGTGGCTAAAATCCCGGTGTAGACTAAGGGCTTGTGTCTACAAGGAACTCTCCTGGTGTCGCGCCGGCTGGAGGGGTTCACAACCAAGAGTGCCTACCTCAGGGCAAACTGTCAAAAACAGAGCAGACACCCCAAATTGGTGGTGTGTTCTGTAATTAGATTTCACCAGCCCTGTAACAAATGTGAACTCCTGAATCACTATAATAGTCTCACCATGGAGTCACTTACACATTTCCTTATACCATGAATTAATTTCTCAGTGTAGACAAACCCTAAACCAGGATTAGATTGTAGGAAACTATTGGCTCAATCAAAAGTAGCCCCTCCCGGTTCTGCAGTTAGTGAACCAGTTGGGTGCAGTCCTGCACAACACTGAGCAGTGAGCACCCCTGGCCAGGTGCTGGGGGCCTTCTTACTAATTTCAAAGGGTGCTGAGAGCATTCAGCGCCTTCCCAGGTCAGGGAACAAACCACTGAGAGATCACGTTGGGGAGGACTGCGGATGTCAGAGAGCTGTTGCTGCATCTGAAAAGCACTTTTGGACTATTTACAGCACAGCAACATGTGCCCATCCGGGATGGTGGAACACCTGGGCAGGCTGATGCAGCTCCCTTTTCTGCCAAAGACAAGGCTGTAAAGCATGTTTCCAGTCACATTAGCATTATTCATACATCTGCTGAAGAAACAGAGGTGAACTCGCTCACAAATGGCCCAAAGAGTGCGTTTTATTTTAAGGGAAGCAGAGACATAAATAACTCCCATTATGGTGAGATTCTGTTAGCAGGACTTAGATAAACCTCATGTGTGGCTGTTTTTTATCAGAGCAGTTTGTGCAGTGGTCAAGTACATTATCATATTTTAAAAACAAGATAAATGGTGTCCCTGGGTGTAATCTGGTGGGGCCTTTAAAACTGTTCAAGGAGACAAGAGGCTTCTAAGTGTACAGCCATTGGCAATCTACATAGGCAGCTCTGCTCTGCTTAGCTGGCCAAGAGTAAACAATAATAGTGTTTTCAAAGCCAATAAGAAAAAAGAGATTGAAGTGGCACTATTGTTATTATTATTTTATATTGTGGCCATGCCTAGTGCAGTCCCGGTCATGTACTAGGACCCCCTGTTGCGCTTGGTGCTGTACAAACACAGAATAAAAATGACAGACCCGGCCCCCAAGAGTTTATAGTCTAAGGATAACACCATAGTTTTAACTCCATCGTGTCTTCTCTAGTCTGGATGGTTAATGCACTCTGGGGTTAATGTCTGGTGGGGAAGGCACAGGTGAGGGAATTAGGAAACATGGTCTCTGCTCCTGGCTCTGACACGACCTCACTGAGTAACCTTGGGCAAGTCAGTTAATCACACTGTGCCTCAGTTTCCCCTTCTGCCGGTACAATGTGCCAATTCAAACCATGCCAGTCAGCAGCATATTCATTTGCTTATATAGTATAGCTCTGTCCTGTACCCTTTAGGACCCATTCCAAAGCCTACTGAGATATAGGTGTCTTTCCATTGACTTCAATGAGCCTTGAATCAGGCCCTTAGACAGCTCTATGGCCTCTGTGATGCAGGAGGTCAGAGTAGATGATCATTGTTCTGTGTTTGTACAGCACCTAGCACAACAGGATTCTGGTCCGTGGCCAGGGCAGAGAGTGTCTCTTTATCTTTGTTCGCATAGCTCCCTCCAGTACAATAGGGTCCCAAGATTGAGTGGGACCTTCAGGTGCTATAATAATAATCAATTAATAACACAGTGAAGCCTTCCGATTCTCAGCAATCACTGTGGTGGTGGAAGGGGTTAATCAAAGATCACGCTCCAACCCAGGCATAAAATAATAATCTCTTGTGTCAAGAAGGATTTTTCCATCAATCATCATCAGTGCACAGCAAGCTCAGTGTTTCATGGTAGGGGATGCATCGAATAAAAAAATCCAGTTTGACATACCTTTCCCCCACCAAAGTTAAGGAAAGTTTAGATCCAGATCTGAATTTTGCAGCTAAATCCCATCTCTAATATTGCACATAATCCCAAGATTATTGCAACATTTAGCTCTGACTCTGGAGGCTGCTGAGTTGGTTGCCTGATACATCCATGAGTAAATACAAATACATGGATTGTGAATGCCAAGCTCGGGGAAAGTAAAAGATCTCATTCAATTACCTTTAAACCCCATGCTATTTGCCAGGTTTCTGTGGCACATGAACATTACTAGTGACGTGAACAGTACTGATGGCCTGATCTGGGGTTCGGTGCGGCGTTATATTTAGCCTGATTAGTTCTACTTTAGATTTTAACCTAGTTACCAGATGTAGCTAAAACCATAATGGATGTGATTTGGTCCCGGCAGGATAATGTCCTGAGTGTGGAATGCTTTCCAAAGCAAATGAAATGTAATGAACGATGTACAGGAGGGAACGTAAGAAGATTGGATTTGATGTAATGGTTTTCTATAAATATCCTGTCCAGCTGCAAAGTGCAAGCGATTGTTTTTGCAGAGGCCTAAAATAGCCTTGCACGAGGGCAGCCCTGTGAATAATCAGCCCTTCCAACTGAGCAGTAGGAACTGCTCCTCCACGTGGGCACCAATGATACTGCCAAGAATGACCTTGAGCGGATCACTGCAGACTACGTGGCTCTGGAAGAAGGATAAAGGAGTTTGAGGCACAAGTGGTGTTCTCGTCCATCCTCCCCGTGGAAGGAAAAGGCCTGGGTAGAGACCGTCGAATCGTGGAAGTCAATGAATGGCTACGCAGGTGGTGTCGGAGATAAGACTTTGGATTCTTTGACCATGGGATGCTGTTCCAAGAAGGAGGAGTGCTAGGGAGAGACGGGCTCCACCTAACGAAGAGAGGGAAGAGCATCTTCACAAGCAGGCTGGCTAACCTAGTGAGGAGGGCTTTAAACTAGGTTCACCGGAGGAAGGAGACCAAAGCCCTGAGATAAGTGGGGAAGTGGGATACCAGGAGGAAGCACAAGCAGGAGCGCACGAGAGGGGAGGGCTCCTGCCTCATACTGAGAAAGCAGGACAAACAGCAACTTATCTCAAGTGTCTATACACAAATGCAAGAAGACTGGGAAACAAGCAGGGAGAACTGGAAGTCCTGGCACAGTCAAGAAATTATGATGTAATTGGAATAACAGAGACTTGGTGGGATAACTCACAAGAATGGAGTACTGTCATGGATGGATATAAACTGTTCAGGAAGGACAGGCAGGGCAGAATAGGTGGGGGAGTTGCATTGTATGTAAGGGAGCGTATGACTGCTCAGAGCTCAAGAATGAAACTGCAGAAAAACCGGAGAGTCTCTGGATTAAGTTTAGAAGTGTGAGCAACAAGAGTGATGTTGTGTTGGGAGTCTGCTATAGATCACCAGACCAGGGGGTGAGGTGGACGAGGCTTTCTTCCGGCAACTCACGGAAGTTAGTAGATCACAGGCCCTGATCCTCATGGGAGACTTCAATCACCCTGATATCTGCTGGAAGAGCAATACAGCAGTGCACAGACAATCCAGGAAGTTTTTGGAAAGTGTAGGGGACAATTTCCTGGTGCAAGTGCTGGAGGAAGCAACTAGGGGCAGAGCTCTTCTTGACCAGCTGCTCACAAACCGGGAAGAATTAGCAGGGAAAGCAAAAGTGGATGGGAACCTGGGAGGCAGTGACCATGAGATGGTCGAGTTCAGGATCCTGACACAGGGAAGAAAGGAGAGCAGCAGAATACGGACCCTGGACTTCAGAAAAAGCAGACTTTGACTCCCTCAGGGAACTGATGGGCAGGATCCCCTGGGAGAATAACATGAGGGGGAAAGGAGTCCAGGAGAGCTGGCTGTATTTTAAAGAATCCTTATTGAAGTTACAGGGACAAACCATCTCGATGTGTAGAAAGAATAGTAAATATGACAGGCGACCAGCTTGGCTTCACAGTGAAATCTTTGCTGATCTTAAACACAAAAAAGAAGCTGACAAGAAGTGGAAGATTGGACAAATGACCAGGGAAGAGTATAGAAATATTGTTCGGGCATGCAGGAGTGAAATCAGGAAGGCCAAATCACACCTGGAGTTGCAGCTAGAAGAGATGTTAAGAGTAACAAGAAGGGTTTCTTCAGGTATGTTAGCAACAAGAAGAAAGTCAAGGAAAGTGTGGGACCCTTACTGAATGAGGAAGGCAACCTAGTGACAGAGGATGTGGAAAAAGCTAATGTACTCAATGCTTTTTTGCCTCTGTCTTCACGAACAAGGTCAGCTCCCAGACTACTGCACTGGGCAGTACAGCATGGGGAGGAGGTGACCAGGCTTCTGTGGAGAAAGAAGTGGTTCGGGACTATTTAGAAAAGCTGGACGAGCATGTCCATGGGGCTGGATGCGCTGCATCCAAGAGTGGTAAAGGAGTTGGCGGATGTGATTGCAGAGCCATTGGCCATTATCTTTCAAAACTCATGGTGATCGCAGGATCAGGCGCTACTGAGGCATAGACTGGAGACATAGCAGCCCAGGTGAAGGCATTTGCATTTCCCCTCATGAGACGAGTTCACAGAATATCAGGCTTGGAAGGGACCGCAGGAGGTCATCTAGTCCAAGCCCCTGCTCAAAGCAGGAACAATCTCCAACTAAATCATCCCAGCCAGGGCTTTGTCAAGCCTGATCTTAAAAACTTCTAAGGAAGGAGATTCCATCACCTCCCTAGGTAACGCATTCCAGTGTTTCACCACCCTCCTAGTGAAAAAGTTTTTCGTAATATCCAACCTAAACCTCCCCCACTGCAACTTGAGACCATTACTCCTTGTTTTGTCATCTGCTACCACTGAGAACAGTCTAGATCCATCCTCTTTGGAGCCCCCTTTCAGGTAGTTGAAAGCAGCTATCAAATCCCCCCTCACTCTTCTCTTCCGCAGACTCAACAATCCCAGTTCCCTCAGCCTCTCCTCATAAGTCATGTGTTCCAGTCCCCTAATCATTTTTTTGCCCTCTGCTGGACGTTTTCCAATATTTCCACATCCTTCTTGTAGTGTGGGGCCCAAAACTGGACACAGTACTCCAGATGAGGCCTCACCAATGTCGAATAGAGGGGAACGATCATGTCCCTCGATCTGCTGGCAATGCCCCTACTTATACAGCCCAAAATGCCATTGGCCTTCTTGGCAACAAGGGCACACTGTTGACCCATATCCAGCATCTCGTACAGTGTAACCCCTAGATCCTTTTCTGCAGAACTACTGCCGAGCCATTCGGTCCCTAGTCTGTAGCAGTGCATGGGATTCTTCCAACCTAAGTGCAGGACTCTGCACTTGTCCTTGTTGAGCCTCATCAGATTTCTTTTGGCCCAATCCTCTAATTTGTCTTGGTCCCTCTGTATCCTATCCCTACCATCCAGCATTTCTACCACTCCTCCCAGTTTAGTGTCATCTGCAAACTTGCTGAGGGTGCAATCCATGCTATCCTCCAGATCATTAATGAAGATATTGAACAAAACCAGCCCCAGGATCGACCCTTGGGGCACTCTATTTGATACCGGCTGCCAACTAGACATGGAGCCATTGATCACTACCTGCTGAGCCCGACAATCTAGCCAGCTTTCTATCGTAGTATAGTTCATTCATCCAGCCCATACTTCTTTAACTTGCTGGCAAGAATACTGTAGGACACCATGTTAAAAGGTTTGCTAAAGTCAAGGAACAATATGTCCACTGCTTTTCCCTCATCCACAGAGCCAGTTATCTCGTCATAGAAGGCAATTAGATTAGTCAGGCATGACTTGCCCTTAGTGAATCCATGCTGACTGTTCCTGATCACTTTCCTCTCCTCTAAGTGCTTCAGAATTGATTCCTTGAGGACCTGCTCCATGATTTTTCCAGGGACTGAGGTGAGGCTGACTGGCCTGTAGTTCCCCAGATCCTCCTTCTTCCCTTTTTAAAAGATGGGCACTAAATGAGCCTTTTTCCAGTCATCTGGGACCTCCCCCGATCACCATGAGTTTTCAAAGATAATGGCCAATGGCTCTGTTGTACTGCTTAGACTCTCCAACAGCACAACTTCCTCCCACAGCTCCTGACATCCACACCCATCTGACCAACTGGGAGGCTTTTAACTAGTTTCAGCGAGTCCTTGATGGGCTTCAGGTATCCCAATCAACCTAGCTTTTCCCTGATGTCTGGAAAGTTCTTAATTGGCCGCAGGTATCTTAATTGACCTGGAGCAGCTGCCATTTAACTTATCCTGGTCCCAGGGATTTGTTTAGCCTCGAGCGAATCTCTCTCTCCCTCCCACTGCTTTCCCATAGCCTTCTAGCTTGGAGGGAGGTGGGAAGCTGCTACTAGGCCCTAAGCTCTCCCTGCTGTTCCAGCTGCTCCCCGGCTGGGCCAGACACCCCCCCCCCCCGGCTCTCTGCTACTTGGCTGCTGGACCCTCCATTCTTGTGTGCTACTGCTGCTCCAACTGCAGCCCCGGAGTGGGGGGGCTGCTAGCCCACTCCCCAGAGAGGAGGAGTGAGGGACCCCAACCACTGCTGTTGTGGACAGCACCACCATCACCACCACCTGAGAGGGGTCCTTTCTGCCTGCCTGGACCACCACCTGGAGTCCCTGGAGCTGCTGCTGCTGCTGTGGAGTCTGCTGCCTGGAGCGGCTGAAGCCCAAGGAGGAGAAGAAGAGGACCATCTACCAGTGGGGGAGCACCTAGAGACTTTGCAGTCCACCGTGGAGGGGTCCTAAGACTGAGTAATTTTCAAACTGTGCTCTTGTGGTGGGGGTCTTGACTGTGTTTGTAGGGACACAGGGAGTGTGGCGTGGAGCTGCCCCCCGATCCATCTGTGTGTCCCCCCCAACCCCCACCACTACTACCACCACCACTGCCCCCTCCACCACCCCCACTGGCTGTATACCATCTGCCTCAGCTCCTGCCTCTGAACTCAGCTGCTTGCTTTGCTTGCCACACCCTATTTCCACCCTTTGGGCCAGAAGCAGGAGCCAGCTTAAAAAGACTTGTGCAAGCGCACGTGGGTGCACGTGCCCCCCCCCCGGACTGTCTAACCCCAGCTTTGCCCTTTACTACCTGCCCATTTGCCACTTGTAGCTTTGCCCCCCCTTTTGCGCTAGCCACCCCGTATTAGCTTCAGTTTATTTGCCTGCCCCGCCCATTTCCTTCTGCAGCCTTTGTTTGTTTGCCCCACCCCAGCCTCTGAAGCTAGCCCCTTGGTTTCCCTCTTCTACCTCCAGACCGCTTAGCCCCTCGCTCCGTGTGCCCATGCCCCCTCCCATGCGCTTGTGCAACTTCCCATTTTAGTTTCAACCCTTTTCTCTGCACCCCGAAGGTTGTTGTATCCCCCCCTCCCCTAGTGCACCAAGAGGAGCCGGAATTCCACCCTGTGTTGGTGACTGACCCAACCCCTGATTGCCCCCCGTCCAGCCCCCCACCCCTTTTGATGCCCTCCTCCCCTGCCTGCAGCCTAGCGGGGAGGAGTGGTCGACCTGCTTCCCCTCTCCCCTCCTCCTTCTGGTGTCTCCCCTTACGTCCCTACTCACGAAGGCAGGGGATGAGACGGTGGGGCCCCTACAGCAGCCCGAGCTGCCCCTGCCCCTCCGTCACCCCCCAAGCTTCTACCTCCACTGCCGAACCATCTACAATCGCCCCCGCTGGGGCACCAGCAGCAACGGGCACCGGGGTGACCTCCAATGCTGCTACGTCTCTCCCCCCCTCAGATTCGTGGGGAGCCCCCCCCCAGCTGGCGGAAAGGGCCAGGGGAAGAAGAAGGGGAAGGGCCCCGCTAAGAAGACCAGGCCCTCCATGGCAGGAGCTGCCCCCAATGCCCCGGCCCCACCACAGGCTGGAGCATCCTCCCAGCTGTTCCCTCCCCCAGTTCTGCGGGTGTCCCTCCCCCAGCCCCCAGGGCGTATGCCCAGATGGCGGCAACCCCCCAGCCTGCCGCTACGTCATCTCTCCTGCCCACCGCCTCCACTACAATCTATAGTGGCCGGGGCCTCTTTCCCACCATGACCAGGAAGCACGGCGTCCGTTGCCTCCTGGTGCCCGCCTCGCCCCACGTGGAGACCTATGTGCGGGCATTGGCGCGGGTGGTGGGGCCCACGGCCATTGTGATGGCCTCCAAAATGTATGGCAAGGTCGTCTTCTTCTTAACATCGGAGGTCGCTACCCATGAGGATCCTCTGACGCTGGTCCCAGGGACACCGCCGGGCATGGGAGAGAGCCCGCCTATTTGATTAATTATATAACTTTAAAAAATTGCTGGCTCCTTCTTTTTTCTTTTAACTTTTTTCTCCTACACCAGACTTGCCAGACTAGGGTCTATCTCAGTCAGTAGCGTGTCTCTGACTTTGGCCAGAGCCAGATGCTTCAGAGGAAGAAACCTGCAGTAGGTGTGAGATAATCTCTCCCCCCTTCCCAATAGGTCTCATCCTGATCTCTTAAGGCCTTGTCTTCACTAGGAAAAAGGTGTGTTTTTAACTCATGTTAGCTAACTCCAGATAAAACCAGTTTGTAGTTTTCACACGAGTCAGCAGATTGAGGTAAAATCTAGGTTCCCCAATAGGCTTTAACTCAATCGCTAACACATATGAAAACTACAAACTACCTTGTCTTCACTAGGGTTGTACTTCAGGTTAAGAACACATCTTTTCCTTCAGTGAAGACAAGGCCTAAGAGTTAGACACTGGGATAAATCCCATAGCGTGTGGGTTAATATAACAGGGATTAATTCTGGGATATTCTAGGGTCTGTGTTATCCAGGAGGTCGACTTATCTATGAATATCCCATCCAAAATATGTTGTTTCTTATATTTGGGTTGTTCCTATTTCTGTTTGTTATTTATTGAGTGTTATTTGAAGATTACTTTACTCTGAAATTAACATAATATTAGGGGCTTGACTCTGATGCTGTCTGCCACAGCCTTTTCCATGTGGACCCATGCACTGGGAGATATCTGTATTGATGCAGTTGTATGTCTTTGGAGAGCAAAAGTCTTTTTTTTTTTTTAATTCTTCAATACCAGTTGCTTAAAAAAATAAGAGACATATGTGGGTTTAAACTCTTTGGGATTTAAATCACCCCCCGGCACTTCTGGAAACCATGGAAATTATTTAGACAACACAAATTCAGTAACCGTAGGATTTTGCTGCAGATTTTGGCTGTGATTTTCAAAGGCGTCAAACACCCAACTCCCAATGAATTTTAATGAGACTTGCCCACCTAATGCCATTAGGTTCTTTTATTCCTAGCCTTAAATTAGAAGAGCCACAGATTTCAGATCCAGGTCCAAGTATTTCAGAACTGAGGTTCTGATTTGGGTATTTGGGGGGGTGGGTGGGGAGAAGAGCACATGATTCAGCCATATATGTCCCTTCAATTCCCAGGGAGGCATTCTGCCATGTAGCTGTCTCTACATTCCTTGGCAGGAGCTCCCAGAACAGGGGTCATTATGTCGGGGGGCATCGGGGAGGTCTGGGTATGGCCATGGTAAGTCTATGTTCTAATTACTCCACATTGTTGCAATGGTTCATAGGGGTTATTGCAGCAGAGGAGCAAGTTAGAGCAGCTCTCAGGGCTGCTCTAACCTTCTCTAGGCACCAAGTTGGCCTCCAGCCACCTCAGGATAGGGGAGACACATCGTCTTGTTTCTTGGTTCCTGCACTGGGCCTTAGTCTCTATTATAGTGAAGAAAACACAGGACATAGCTGTAATGACTATGAAGGGGATTCTTGATGGAGGCTGCTGGGCATAGTCAGACACTGTGGGTCTCTCTGGCTCCCAGCCTGTGCTGCCTAGTGTCACCACAAGGAGTCTCCCTAAACCTGACCTGGATTAAGGAGTTGTGAAAGGGGGTACTGTGGACTACATGGGTGGGCCTATCTCTAGGAGAAGGAGGGTGTATGCTATAGGAATGGGAGCCATGAGCACCCTTGGTAATTAGTAAATGTGCTTTAAACAAGGTTACGCTGTGTGTGTGGATGGCACCTTGAAGCTGGATCTGTCAGGTCGGATCTCCAGCTGGCACAGATGAGAGCAGTTCCGGGTCTAGGCTTGAACAGTATTTAAAATGTCAGGTTTCAAAGTAGCAGCCGTGTTAGTCTGTATCCGCAAAAAGAAAAGGAGGACTTGTGGCACCTTAGAGACTAAAACTCTCTCTCTAACGATAGCAGAGATGTGCATGGACGCCGAGACACACAAGCATGCAGTGGTTGCGTAAAGGTTCCTAAATTATTTACTGACAAAGATGTGCAGCCTGTGCCAATGCCGAATGCAAAGGCCTTCTCCCTGAGCACAAGATGACACTTCCAACTGCACCTGCTTCATTTGGGTCCTCTTGCCCTTTCGAGTAAACACGCCAGGCTGGACGTACACACTCACCACTCCAGCTTCTCCAGAGGGACGTGGTTTTTCCAGATCTCACTCCAAAGCACGCTTCTGTGAGCCTCACAGCTCAGCCAGGACTGTCTCCAGAGGGTTATGCTGCTCTAGGCAAAGCTGAAAATGTCAGTCCCTTCCTGACTCCGGCACTCGCACAGTAAATAAAGGGATGGTTCAGGCAGGGCTGCAAAGCGTGAAGTGACTTGTTTGCAAAGTCTTGAGTGGGATTTAGATTTGGGATCCCCTGCTCTAGGGTTTTGCCTCAGACTCCTCACTAGTGCAGCCAGCGTAGGCCTGGCTAAGGCAAAGCTCCCTGCTTAGATGCCTTCTATACAACAGCATCGGGAGGCAAGTCTGATACCCAGGGAGCATCTGACAATGCATTCATGCCTCTTTTAGCTCTGGGGAGGAGGAGAGTGTGAATAGGGCCCTCTCTCTCAGCTGGGATGTACAAGGGGTCACGTGTTGCAGGCCTTGGTGGCTCCCTACAAGAGGCCTTGTGGTCCTCCTGCACTCCACCCCACCCCAGGCAAGGAGCAGGCCTCGTACAGAGGCCTCATGGAAGCAGCCAATCAGAGCCCAGCAGGCTCAGATAAAAGGAGCTGCAGGGCCTTAGCAGGGCAGTTCCCAGATCATGGCTGGGACTGGATGGGCAGGAGGCTCTGGGCTCCTCTGTAGCCACACAAGCTCAAGTGATAGCCAGGGATAGGTTCTGGCTGCACTGGTTTAGCTGGGTTTGCAGGGATATAGAGGACCAAAGACCTTTTACCCTGAGCTAAGGGGGGAGCTGAAAGGGGCCCAGTAGGAAGAGGCCCAGGGAAGCAGCAGCAATGAACTGAAATGGAGCAGTGCATGGCAGCTGTGTACAGTCCCTGGGCTGTGTACAGTCCCCTCTGGAGGAGAGTGTAGGCCTGGGTTCTCCTACTGGCCTGAGATAAAGTGACATAACTTCTGTCCCCTTTTTGGGATGTAGCTGAGAGCCCCAACAAAGGGCTCATGTTAAAGGGCCCGAAGCTGGGCTGAAGCCCCTGGTGAGGGCAAAGGGACTGTTTGTTGATTGGACTCTTTACTACCCTGGAAGGGTTCATTTGGATTTTGTGACTTGACCGTAGGGCCAAGCCACTGAACACCCACTACCGTTGGCTGGCAGCCTGTAGGCTGTGCCGGGGGGAGAAAAGGACTGAGTGGCCAGGTGTGGCACCAAGGAGGTGCTCAAGAGGTGAGTACCCTTCATCACAGGCCGTTAGGAAGCAACATGACAGGGTCAAATTCTCCTAGAGACTGGATGTATCAGTCTGTCTGCAGGACATTTGGTAATTATAGCACTTTTTTTTTAACCTTGATATCTAAGGCCCAGCTCCTCAAAGGTGGGATTTCAATAGAAGTTAGGAGCCTAAATACTTTGTGGGTCTGAACCACATTTTACATTAGCCATACGTATTCCAAAGCCAGGATCTGCATTAGCACCTGGTTCCTTGTGACGTGAAGTTGGCAGGTTTCATAACATGACTTTGCATTTGTAATTCCTTCTGATTTGACAAGGCCAGCTCGTCTCTCCCAATGGCTAAATGGGTCATAATTACCTCAGGCCAGGCCTAGTTTGATCATAACCCAGCTCTGGGCAGGAGGGCTGGGGCCTCCTGACTCAAAGAAGGGGAGTGAGGAGGCTGACTGGCAGCCAGAGACTGGAGCAAAGAGTAGGCAGAAGCTAGGGTAGGCTGTGCAGCTTCTCTAGCTGCTCGGAGAGTAGGAAGTGAGAGGTGGAGTAGCCTGGCCTGGCTGAGTCTACATATTTGAGTTTATTTGGACTCAAAGTAGAGCCCCAGCAGGGGACTTTTGTCTCACATCTTTGGGCAGTGCAGTGTTCTTAAGGGGCCATGAGCAGAAGGGGAAATGGAGGCAGGGGGCTGCAGAGCCCCCTCCCATCCAAAAGGGGGCACTCGGGAGGCAGCTGACCCTGTTACAGTGGCTAAGCGTTGTGATCCCCATGTATGGATGGAGAACACCCCAGGCACAGATGGGGTAAGTGACTGATCCGAGTTTGTCTCAGAGCAGAACCCATTTCTCCCAGTCTTGCACTCTGCCCCCTCAACTGCTGCCACCGTTTGAGACCCAAGCACATCTCAACCTTCACTCTTTACTTCAGAGATTTAGAGCAGGATCCTTAATAGCACTAGCCATCTAACGAATGTGTTCCAGACGGCATAGGTTATTCATGTAAGCTCTCTGCCCTCCACCAGGAGAATAAGAGGAGAAAAGAAATAGACCATTCTCCTTCCAATGGCTCAGAGCATGGTTCCAGTGCCCAGTCTTGTGACAGGTTCACGGACCCTTCTAGGGGGATTGTGCACTGTCAACAGCATCACTTGGGCATGTGCGAAGAGACTCTAGTGTCATGAGTAGCCTCTCAGCCATACAGTTTCAGTCCTATTATCCCAAGGACTCTGGCTCAATTCTCAACGTGACCCATTGTTCAAGACTAGAGTGTAACTTCTGGTGAGGCAGATTGGGTCAGTTACCGCCCACAGATGAACCATCTGTCAATCTAATTGACGCATCAATTAGAAGTAACGGAAGAGGAGAAGGACCTTGGAGTATTGGTTGATCATAGGATGACTATGAGCTGCCAATGTGATATGGCTGTGAAAAAAGCTAATGCGGTTTTGGGATGCATCAGGAGAGGCATTTCCAGTAGGGATAAGAAGGTTTTAGTACCATTATACAAGGCACTGGTGAGACCTCACCTAGAATACTGTGTGCAGTTCTGGTCTCCCATGTTTAAAAAGGATGAATTCAAACTGGAGCAGGTACAGAGAAGGGCTACTAGGATGATCCGAGGAATGGAAAACTTGTCTTATGAAAGGAGACTTAAGGAGCTTGGCTTGTTTAGCCTAACTAAAAGAAGGTTGAGGGGAGATATGATTGCTCTCTATAAATATATCAGAGGGATAAATACCGGAGAGGGAGAGGAATTATTTCAGCTCAGCACCAATGTGGACACAAGAACAAATGGGTATAAACTGACCACCAGGAAGTTTAGACTTGAAATCAGACGAAGGTTTTTAACCATCAGAGGAGTGAAGTTTTGGAATAACCTTCCAAGGGAAGCAGTGGGGGCAAAGATCTATCTGGTTTTAAGATTCTACTCGATAAGTTTATGGAGGAGATGGTATGATGGGATAATGGGATTTTGGTAAGTAATTGATCTTTAAATATTCAGGGTAAATAGGCCAAATCCCCTGAGATGGGATATTAGATGGATGGGATCTGATTTACTATAGAAAACTCTTTCCTGGGTATCTGGCTGGTGAATCTTGCCCATGTGCTCAGGGTTTGGCTGATTGCCATGTTTGGGGTCGGGAGGGAGTTTTCCTCCAGGGCAGATTGGAGAGGCCCTGGAGGTTTTTCGCCTTCCTCTGTAGCATGGGGCATGGTTGACTGGAGGGAGGCTTCTCTGCTCCTTGAAGTTTTGAACCATGATTTGAGGACTTCAATAGCTCAGACATGGGTGAGGTTTTTCATAGGAGTGGTGGGTGACATTCTGTGGCCTGCGCTGTGCAGGAGGTCGGACTAGATGATCAGAGTGGTCCCTTCTGACCTTAGTATCCATGAATCTATAACCAACCTGTGCAAAGCACCTTATCTCCTGGGACTCTATTGTAGTTTTCTAGTCCACATAAGCAAGGAGAAGTACAGGCTGTCCTCGAAAAGGACAGATCTGCATCTATTTAAATTTAGCTGATGGAATTGTGTGTATTGTCTAATTAAGAATGGCATCTTATTTATTTATGAAAGGGTTTATGCAACATGGATTAATTTAACTTCAGAGAGGGACAAAACAAGCTGGTCGAGAAGCAGAAGCCCTGTAGACTCATCCATTTCATCATTCACTGAGAGACTGACAGGTAATTTATGTCCACACAGAACATTGGGAAGTTGCCAAGGCAACTCACCTTTCCTATCAAGGCTGCCACCTTAGAAATGAGGCTGAAGAAAGAAAAGGGAGGAAAAATCCTGGTAAATTTCTGAAAACTTAAAGCTGTGTTGTCAGTATCCTTTCATCGCTAGGATAATCGGAGACTGATCTCTGCATTATTCATCAAAGCGGTTGGGGAGAGGGAGAGAGAGAGAGAGAGAGAGAGAGAAAGAAAGAGCATGGAGTCTTGCCCGTCCAACATACAATACGCATCAATCAGTTCAGATATCAAGTGTCTCATCTAATCTGGGCTGGAGCAGATGAGGTGGCAACTGGTGAATTGCAGGGTGGCAGTTAGTCTGAACTTTCTCTTGGGCACATTGTACAGATCTATTCAAAGGACAGGATTTGTGCATCTTCAAAGGACAACTCCAGTGTCATGGACAAGAGTAACCACTGCAGAGAGGAAAATGCCAATGCTTAGTAATACTGTAATAATTATTCCTAGGAAGCTGCTATCTTGACAGCCTTTTTATTATTATGGTTTGTTATATGTAGTGCGATAGCGCCTGAGACCATAATCCTGGAGCAGGCCCAATGGTGCAAGGCGCTGTACAATCACAGAACAAAGAGATGGTCCCCTCCCCAAAGAACTTACAATCTAAGTAAAAGTAAAAGATGGGAGCTCAAGAAAACAATGAGATCACGTCGGTCAGCCTGGTGGACAGTGGTCTTGGCTCACCAGCAGACTAAACACCATCAAATGTTTCTAGGTATGGTGGCAGCGTGGGGGGATCCATAACTGTGGTAGTTATTCTGTTCATAGCCTTCAAGGAGAAAAGTAAAGCAGCCCTGCCTAGGCCAGCTGACTTTCCTGGGGAATTCACAGTATAGGCAGGGAGCTGTGCAGCCTGGAAATAACTCTGGTCAGGAGGGAGATAGAGGTGACGGCTGGGGAGCAGGGAGCCTGAGAGAAGGTGCCCATGGTGAACCACAAGGGGGAGAGAGCTGCACTGTTGCCCTGGATTCTGACAACAGGCATCATGGAAGAAGAGAGTTTTCAGCCGGGATTTGAATATCTGATGCTGCTGCAGAATAGGAATGAGAGGAGGTAGCTGCCATTTGAATGCTGTGACGTTCAAAGCTGTCCCAGTAAAAGTCCTGTCTCATTCTTAAATTGTGTTTAGTTTAGGACTGTCAATTAATCAGTTAACTCACATGGTTAACTCAAAAAATCGTGATTAAAAAATTAATCACAATTAATTGCAGTTTTAATCGCACTGTTAAACAATAGAATACCAATTGAAATGTATTAAATATTTTTGGATGTTTTTCTACATTTTCAAATATATTGATTTCAATTACAACACAAAATACAAAGTGCACAGTGCTTACTTTATATTACTTTTGATTACAAATATTTGCACTGTAAAAATGACAAAAGAAATGGTATTTTTCAATTCACCTCATACAAGTACCATAGTGCAATCTCTTTACCATGAAAGTGCAACTTACAAATGTAGATTTTTGTTGTTGTTACGCAACTGCCCTCAACAACAAAATATAAAACTTTAGAGCCTACAAGTCCACTCAGTCCTACTTCTTGTGCAACCAATTGCTAAGAGAAACAAGTTTGTTTACATTTACAGGAGCTAATGCTGCCCACTTCTTATTTACAATGTCACCTAAAAGTGAGAAAAGGCGGTCGCATGGCACTTTTGTAGCCAGCATTGTAAGGTATTTATGTGCCAAATATAAAAAAATTATTAAAGCTAAATGTTAAAATTATATAATATACAGAAAAAAGAGTGTTTGTATATCTTGGTACAGTGCTTAGATTATCCACAAATACAAGGTTTGTTTTTAAAGTCATAAGATACATATACATAGTGCATTATCAGCAATAACCCAAATTTAGGTGAATGAATTTAAGAATACAGTTTAGCTATTTAGTATCCAAGTATTCAGGTACATTACTCATGACAAAAGTTATACAGAGAGTTGGTGACGGAAAGCAACATTCACATGCCCCTTCATTCTTCGGCCACCATTCCAGAGGACATGCTTCCATGCTGATGACACTTGTTAAAAAAAAAGTGTGTTAATTAAATATTTCAGAGTAGCAGCCGTGTTAGTCTGTATTCGCAAAAAGAAAAGGAGTACTTGTGGCACCTTAGAGACTAACAAATTTATTAGAGCATAAGCTTTCGCGAGCTACAGCTCACTTCATCGGATGCATGTGAGCTGTAGCTCACGAAAGCTTATGCTCTAATAAATTTGTTAGTCTCTAAGGTGCCACAAGTACTCCTTTTCTTTTTAATTAAATATGTGACTGAACTCCTTAGAGGAGAATTGTATGTCTCCTGCTCTGTGGTTTTACCTGCATTCTGCCATATATTTTGTGTTATCGTAGTCTCACATGACGATGTTATTTGTTTTAAGAACACTTTCAATGCAGATTTGACAAAACACAAAGAAGGTTTTTAATATCAGATTTCTAAAGATAGCTACAGCACTCGACCCTAGATTTAAGAATCTGAAGTGCCTTCCAAATCTGAGAGACACAAGGTGTGAAGCATGCTTTCAGAAATCTTAAAAGAGCAACACTCTGAAGCAGAACTACAGAACCCAAATCACCAAAAAAGAAATCAACCTTCTGCTGGTGGCATGTGACTCAGATGATGAAAATCAACATGCGTCAGTCTGCATTGCTTTGGATTGTTATCAAGCAGAATCCGTCATCAGCATGGAAGCATGTCCTCTGGAATGGTGGTTGAAGCATGAGGGACATATTAATCTTTAGCGCATTTGGCACATAAATATCTTGCAACACCTGCTAAAACAATGCCATGCAAACACCTGTTCTAACTTTCAGATGACACTTTAAACAAGAAGTGGGCAGCATTAACTCCTGAAAACATAACTTGTTTGTCTGAGCAATTGGCTGAAGAAGAAGTAGGACGGAATGGACTTGTAGGCTCTAAAGTTTTACATTGTTTTTGAATGCAGGTTTTTTTGTACATAATTCTATATTTCTGAGTTCAACTTTCATGATAAAGAGATTGCACTACAGCACTTGTATTAAGTGAATTGAAAAATACTATTTCTTTTGTTTTTTACAATGCAAATATTTGTAATCAAAAATAAATATAAAGTGAACACTGTACACTTTGTCTTGTGTTGTAATTGAAATCAATATATTTGAAAATGTAGAAAACATCCAAAAATATTTAATAAATAGTATTCTATTATTTACAGCACAATTAATTGCAATTTTTTTAATTGTGTGATTATTTTTTAATCACTTGACAGCCCTAGTTTAGTTAGTTACTGTTAAACTGGCCATTAAAAAAATATAACGTACCATTACCTTACCCCATCTTTGAAAGTCCCAGCTTTTTCCATGTAGCAGGGACTAGGACGCAGGCTGGGACACTAGAACAAGAGGCTGGGGGTGCAGCAACACCCCCTGGCTTGAAGTTATAGCAACCAAATGCATGACTTCCACCAAAGAGAGGGTTACAGTTTTGTTCAGTGGCTTTCAGCTCCCCCTTATAAACATTGTTCCAGAACCCCTGGCTCAGGCAAGAGATCTGGATTCCGTTCTCATCTCTGCCTTACAACTTAGGTCATAGCTCCTCTTTGCCTCTGTTTCCCGTTCGGTAAAACTGGGGACATTAATACTTGCCCACCTCTTGGAAAGATCTGGGATGAAAAGAGCTTATTGGAAGTGGTGCTCAGCCCTTCCATCGCAACTGGGATCCAACTAGAAACATAGGGTCTGTTACTGGTTTGGAATGGAAAGAGCTGGGTTTTTTTTGCTGAGGCAGCAGTCTCCTGTTTTTTCCTTAGATCCACAGTTCCTGGGTTTCATCCCTATTTCTGATGGCTCCATTGAGGGTGTTGCATTGCACATTCATTTATGGTGGTTTTTAAAACATAATTGCTATTATTTTGCTCTCCCTCTGAGCTTTGTATGACTTCAATAACTGTACAAATGCACCTGGTGTTACAGGCAGAAGGGGGTGAAGAGTGGGCCCAATTAACATTGGAAAAACTCTCTAAAGCATTTCTAAAAGTTTCCCTGTGATGTATGTGATATCTACAGAATACACTGCGGCATGGTATAGAGATATCATTGGGAGGAATGTGTAGCAAGTGCCATCTTTTGGACTCTGCAGTTATCCAGCAGGAAGTAGGCTAGAGAGAGGCACGGAGCTAGACAATGAATTTGGACTCATCCATTAAATTGTTGATGTCACAGTTAAATAAAATGCTTTTCACTGGAACCTAAGACTCCTTGATTCGTCAAGAAAGCTGTAAATTGCCCAGCTCACACATGCCTCCAGCACTGCCACACCAAACTAAGGGTGACAAAGCCTTATAACCCATCCCACCATTGTGTATCCTGCATATAAGAGAGGGCTGTATTCTACTCTCAGTTGTACCGGTCTACATGCAGAATGACCCCACTCAGATCAACAGTTATCCCAGCTTCACAAAGTGGAGAAGAAAATAAAAACAAGAGTAGAGCCCTCAGTTTATCTTAGCCCTATCGTAGAATATCAGGGTTGGAAGGGAACTCAGGAGGTATCTAGTTCAACCAGCTGCTCAAAGCAGGACCAATTCCCAACTAAAATCATCCCAGCCAGGGCTTTGTCAAGCCTGACCTTAAAAACCTCTAATGATGGAGATTCTACCACCTCCCTAGGTAACGTATTCCAGTACTTCATCACCCTCTGAGTGAAAAAGTTTTTCCTAATATCCAACCTAAACCTCCCCCACTGCAACTTGAGACCATTACTCCTTGTTTTGTCGTCTGCTACCACTGAGAACAGTCTAGATCCATTCTCTTTGGAACCCCCTTTCAGATAGTTGAAAGCAGCTATCAAATCCCCCCTCATTCTTCTTTTCTGCAGACTAAACAATCCCAGCTCCCTCAGCCTCTCCTCATAAATCATGTGTTCCAGTCCCCTAATCATTTTTGTTGCCCTCTGCTGGACGTTTTCCAATTTTTCCACATCCTTCTTGTAGTGTGGGGCCCAAAACTGGACACAGTACTCCAGATGAGGCCTCACCGATGTCAAATAGAGGGGAATGATCACGTCCCTCGATCTGCTGGCAATGCCCCTACTTATACATCCCAAAATGCCATTGGCCTTCTTGGCAACAAGGGCATATTGTTGACTCATATCCAGCTTCTTGTCCACTTTAACCCCTAGATCCTTTTCTGCAGAACTGCTGCCTAGCCATTCGGTCCCTAGTCTGTAGCGGTGCATGGGATTCTTCCGTTTTAAGTGCAGGACTCTGCACTTGTCCTTGTTGAACCTCATCAGATTTCTTTTGGTCCAATTCTCTAATTTGTCTAGGGCCCTCTGTATCCTATCCCTACCCTCCAGCGTATCTACCTCTCCTCCCAGTTTAGTGTCATCTGCAAACTTGCTGTGGGTGTAATCCACACCATCCTCCAGATCATTAAGGAAGATATTGAACAAAACCAGGCCCAGGACCGACCTTTGGGTCACTCCACTTGATACCAGCTGCCAATTAGACATGGAGCCATTGATCACTACCCATTGAGCCCAACAATCTAGCCAGCTTTGTATCACCTTATAGTCAATTCATCCAGCCCATACTTCTTTAACTTGCTGGCAAGAATACTGTGGGAGACAGTGTCAAAAGCTTTGCTAAAGTGAAGGAACAAGACGTCCACTGTTTTCCCCTCATCCACAGAGCCAGTTATCTCATCATAGAAGGCAATTAGATTAGTCAGGCATGACTTGCCCTTGTTGAATCCATGCTGACTGTTCCTGATCACTTTCCTCTCCTCTAAGTGCTTCAGAATTGATTCCTTGAGGACCTGCTCCATGATTTTTCCAGGGACTGAGGTGAGGCTGACTGGCCTGTAGTTCCCCGGATTCTCCTTCCTCCCTTTTTTAAAGATGGGCACTACATTAGCCTTTTTCCAGTCGTCCGGGACCTCCTCTGATCGCCATGAGTTTTCAAAGATCATGGCCAATGGCTCTGCAATCACATCCGCTAACTCCTTTACCACTCTCGGATGCAGCGCATCCGGACCCATGGACTTGTGCTCATCTGGCTTTTCTAAATAGTCCTGAATCACTTCTTTCTTCACAGAGGGCTGGTCATCTCCTCCCCATGCTATGGTGCCCAGTGCAGTAGTCTGGGAGCTGACCTTGTTCATGAAGACAGAGGCAAAAAAGCATTGAGTACATTAGCTTTTTCCACATCCTCTGTCACTAGGTGCCTCCCTCATTCAGCAAGGGGCTCACACTTTCCTTGACTTTCTTCTTGTTGCTAACATACCTGAAGAAACCCTTCTTGTTACTCTTAACATCTCTTGCTAGCTGCAACTCCAGGTGTGATTTGGTCTTCCGGATTTCACTCCTGCATGGCCAAGCAATATTTCTATACTCTTCCCTGGTCATTTGTCCAGTCTTCCACTTCTTGTCAGCTTCTTTTTTGTGTTTAAGATCAGCAAAGATTTCCCTGTGAAGCCAAGCTGGTCACCTGCTATATTTACTATTCTTTCTACACATCGGGATAATTTGTCCTTGTAACCTCAATAAGGATTCTTTAAAATACAGCCAGCTCTCCTGGACTTCTTTCTCCCTCATGTTATTCTCCCAGGGGATCCTGCCCATCAGTTCCCTGAGTTGTCAAAGTCTGCTTTTCTGCAGTCCAGGGTCATTCTGCTGCTCTCCTTTCTTCCCTGTCTCAGGATCCTGAACTCAACCATCTCATGGTCACTGCCTCCCAGGATCCCATCCACTTTTGCTTCCCCTACTAATTCTTCCCGGTTTGTGAGCAGCAGGTCAAGAAGAGCTCTGCCCCTAGTTGGTTCCTCCAGCACTTGCACTAGGAAATTGTCCCCTACACGAACCACCAAGGACCCTGTATTGCTGGGTCTTTGCTCTCATCATCTCTTCTACCACAGGAGTTTACTCCTGGAATAAACAGGCACCGCTCCAGGGCTGTCTGTGGAATAGTGCCCACTGTGTCAAAGTTCCTCCACTACCTTGGTTGGTCTTACGCTTATTGGCGGATGTGCTTGTCTTGGAGCTTCAAGGCAGCTCTAAGCTTGGCCATTTTTCTGAACTCACAGTCCAGGTCGACTCCTCCTGTGTCTGACCAGGAGTTGGGAGGATTTGGGGGGAACCCAGGCCCACCCTCTACTCCGGGTTCCAGCCCAAGGCCCTGTGGAATGCAGCTGTCTAGAGAGCCTCCTGGAACAGCTGTGCAACAGCTACAACTCCCTGCGCTACTTCCCCATGGCCTCCTCCCAACACCTTCTTTATTCTCACCATAGGACCTTCCTCCTGGTGTCTGATGATGCTTGTACACCTCAGTCCTCCAACAGTCCGCGTTCTCACTCTCAGCTCTTAGTGCCTCTTGCTCCCAGCTCCTCGCACGCACATCACAAAATGAAGTAAGCTCCTTTTTCAACCCAGGTGCCCTGATTAGCCTGCCTTAATTGATTCTAGCAGCTTCTTGATTGGCTGCAGGTGTTCTAATCAGCCTGTCTGTCTTAATTGTCTACAGAAAGTTCCTGATTGTTCTAGAACCTTCCCTGTTCCCTTACCCCGGGAAAAGGGACGTGTTTAACTTGTGACCAAGATCTCTCTATGATTACTCTCCTACATCCCTCTGGCCTGGAGGGAGAGAGCTGCTGCTGCTGGGCTCTGGGCTCTGGGCTCTGGGCTCTGCCTGCTCCTACTGCTGTTGCTGCTCTAGCTGCTCCCCTGGCTGGGCTAGACACCACCCCCCTTCTCTGCTACCTGTTTGCCAGCTGGCTGCTGGACCCCCCCCACCCTTGGGTGCTGCTACTGTTCCAACTGCAGCCCCTTGGGGAGGGGCCTGCTGGCCTGCTCCCCTGAGGGGGACAGTGAGGGACCCCAGCTGTTGCTGCTGTGGACACCACCCCCACCACCTGAGAGGGGTCCTTTCTGCCTGCCTGGACCACCACCTGGAGTTCCTGGAGCTGCTGCTGCTGCTGTGGAGTGTGCTGGCTGGAGCTGCTGAAGCCCCGAGGAGGAGAAGAAGAGGACTATCTGCCAGTGGGGGAGCACCTAGAGACTTTGCAGACCACTGTGGACGGGGCCCTAAGACTGAGTAACTTTCAAACTGTGCTCTTGTGGTGGGGGTCTTGATTGTGTTCGTAGGGATACAGGGGGTATGGCGTGGAGCTGCCCCCCGATCCAACTGTGTGTCCCACCCAACCCCCACCACCACTACTACCACCACCGCTGCCCCCTCCACCACCCCACTGGCTGTTTACCATCTGCCTCAGCTCCTGCCTCTGGACTCAGTTGCTTGCTTGGCTTGCCACGCCCCGATTCCACCCTTTGGCCCAGAAGCAGCAATCAGCCTAAACAGACTTTGTGCAAGTGTACGTGGGTGCACATGCGCCCCCCGCCCCGGGACTGCCTACCTCACAGCTTTGCCCTTTACTACCTGCCCCATTTGCCCTTTGCAACTTTTGCCCCCTCCTTATGCCCCAGCCCCCCCTTACTAGCTTCAGTTTGTTTACCTGCCCTGCCCATTTCCTTCTGAAGCCTCTGTTTGTTTGCCCCGCCCCAGTCTTTGAAGCTAGCCCCTTGGTTTCCCTGCCCTATCTCCAGCCTGCTTAGCCCCTTCCTCCTTGCGTCCATGCCCCCTCCCATGCACTTGTGCAATTCCCCATTTTAGTTTCAACTGTCTTCATTGCACCCCCAATGCTGTTGTATCCCCCCCCCTTAGTGCAGCAAGAGGAGCCGGAATTTCACCCTGGGTCGGCGACTGACCCCTAATCCCTGAGTGCCTCCAAGTCCAGCCCACCCCTTTTGGCGCCCTCCTCCCCTGCCTGCAGCCTAGTGGGGAGGAGTGGTCGACCTGCTTCCCCTCTCCCCTCCTTCTTCTGGTGTGTTCCCTTCCCTCTCTGCTCACAATGGCGGGGGACGAGAAGGGTGGAGGCCCTCCAGCAGGCCCAGCTACCCCTCCCCTGCCTGCCCCTCCGTCACCCCCCCAAGCCTTTACCTCCACTGCCGCTTCCAAACCATCTGCCACCGCCCCCGCTGGGACACCAGCAGCGACGGGCACCGGGATGACCTCCAATGCTGCCACATCCTTCCCCCCCTCAGGTTTGGGGGGAGCCCCCCCAGCTGGCAGGAAGGGCCAGGGTAAGAAGAAGGGGAAGGGCCCAGCTAAAAAGACCAAGCCCTCCATGGCAGGGGCTGCCCCCAATGCTGTGGCCCCACCACCAGCCGGGGCCCTCCCCGCTGTTCCCTCCACCAGCTCTGCGGGTGTCCCTCCCCTGGCCCCCAGGGCGTACGCCCAGGTGGCAGCAGCCCCCCCGCCTGCCGCTACGTCATCTCTCCCGCTCACCGCCTCCATTACCATCTATAGTGGCCGGGGCCCCTTTCCCACCATGACCAGGAAGCACGGCAACCGTTGCCTCCTGGTGCCCGCCTCACCCCACGTGGAGACCTATGTGTGGGTGTTGGCGAGGGTGGTGGGGCCCACGGCCATTGTGATGGCCTCCAAAATGTATGGCAAGGTCGTCTTCTTCCTAGCATCGGAGGCCGCCGCCCAGGAGGCGGTGGAGAAGGGCCTGGCAGTGGGGGGCGTGTTCGTCCCCCTGGAGCCACTGGATGACCTGGGCATCCGACTCGTCCTGACCTCCGTCCCTCCCTTTCTCCCCAATGCCGCCCTGTTACCCGCCCTCTCTACCCTGGGGAAGCCCATCTCTGTCATCAGCCCTCTCCCGTTGGGCTGCAAAGACCCCACCCTCCGTCACGTCCTCTCCTTCCGCCGGCAAGTGCAGCTTCAACTGCTGCCGGCGGCGCGCGACGGAGAGGCGCTGGAGGGGTCCTTCCTAGTCCCCTACCAGGGGGCCCGTTACCGCCTGCACTTTTCCACGGGGGAGGCCCGGTGCTACCTCTGCCGCGCGATGGGGCACGTCCGGAGGGACTGCCCCCTAGCCCGGGAAGAAGGGGCATCCAGGACCCCCGAGCCCCAGCAGGGCACCGACCCCGTCATCACCGGCGCCCCTGGCTGCCCGGCGCCCGAAACCGCCCCTCCTCCTTCCCAGTCCACTATTGCTCCCGCTCAGGCCCAGGGGCACCTCCCCAACTATGCCCAGACGAGCGGGAGAACCCCGCCCCCGCGGGTTGCAGTCTGACAGGGCCTGTGGAGGAGGGTGCGGCAGGGACACCGCCGGGCATGGGAGAGGGCCCGCCCCAAGGGGAATCTTCCCTCCCTTGTGCTGCCCCACCGTTACCCCCTCGACTCCCTGAGCCATTGCCTCTGCCCCCTGACACGACCCCTGCTAGCCAGCCCCCGGATGATGCCATGGAGGGCTGGGCCCTAGTCCAGGGGAAGCGGGGCAAGCGGAAGGCTCGAGCTCCGCTCCTCCCATCTGACGCGGAGGCCCCCCGGAAGACCAGGAAGGGGGGCACCGATGCCGAGCCTTCCGCTCTACCCACGGGTGTGCTCCATCCACCAGAGCCGGCTGGGGAAGACGTGGCAGCACTAGAAGACCATATCTCCCCTCCAGGGGAGTCTCTCCACTCCGAGACCCCCGAGGGATCCCCCCTGCCCTGGTGCCATCTAAAACCAAAGTGTGCCCCGAGGTGACCCTTGCATCAGGTGCCGGCGGGGAGAATCCCGGGATGGTGGAAAATCATTTCCCGTCATTATATATGAGGAGATCGAGGCCATGGGTCTGACCCAGGTCACCTAGGGGGAGGATGGTCCTATGCCAGCGGGCCTCGATCTGGGCGACTTCACTCCTTCCCCCCTTTCTCCATGCTCCCTCCCCCAACCGTTGCTTCTGCTCCCACCTCCGAGGAGCCCCTGGACTCCTCCATCAACCCGGCTGCAGATGGCACCCTGCTGAGGGCCACCAAGCCTGTTGTGGTGATGGCCAGTGCCACGTGGCTGGGACCCGAGCCACCAGGGGCACCCCTCGTTGGTGAGGAGCATTCGATCTCCTTCCCGGGAGGGGGCCCTACAGAAGAGAGTCCACCTCCTGATGCCGTGGCTACCAAATCCACCGTAGAGCTTGCACCTGGCATCACTGAGAGCCCTCTCCCCGCCCAGAATTTCGCCTCTAACCCTGCCCCTGCCACGTCCCTATCCCGTCCACCTCCCGAGATGTTATTGCCGCCCCTGGGGCTGTCTCCTTCCCTTTTCCAACAGATGACTCCCAGGGAGCAGCCTTTGTGTTTACCCAACCCCCAGGGGCTGCTATCCTCCCTCCGCTGCCCCCTATTGCTCCAGGGTTCGAGGCGGACCTAGTAGCGCCAACCCATCAGGAGCCCAGTCGGGGGTCCACACCCTGTCTACCCGTCTGGGCCTGCCATGGGGCTGTACCAAGGACGCCGTCAGGGAGTAACCAGGAGACCGTAACCCCACAACCCCCATGCACTGCAAGAGGAGTTGTGGGAGTTTTTAGAAGACGTCCGTGGCTCCTGCAACAAAGTCCAGCTTACTCTCCAGCGATGGGGGGACTTTCATCAAATCCTCCGAGCCGCAAGGGACCTCATGGGGGAGGGTAAAAGGACCGGGACGCAGGGCACCGCGGCCTACCAGCGGGTCCACCTCTTCCGTGACTCCTTACTCACCTACGGGATATGTCACGGACTGTTGCGCGGCCCATCGGGAGCTGCGAGCGTCACTGCCGGTGAGGATCCCCCCCAGCCCTCCTCATGGCACCTCTTACCATTGCAACATTGAACACCCGCGGCTGTAGGATGGGTCTCCGCAGGTCCCAGGTGCTGTCCTTCCTTCAGGACGGGGGGTACTCTGTGGTTTTTCTGCAGCAGACCCATATGGATCCGACCACCGAAGACAGCTGGCGGCTGGACTGGGGGGACAGGGTCTACTTTAACGATCTCACAGTTCGTACGGGTGGAGTGGCGACCCTATTCTCCCCCGACCTATGGCCCGAGGTGCTGGGGGTCGCCAAGGCTGTGTCGGGCCGCCTGCTGCACCTCCGGGTCTGCATGGAGGGGCTCGTAGTCAACCTCGTTAACATCTATGCTCCGGCAGCGAGCCCGGAGCGGCTGCAATTCTATCAGCAGGCGTCCACCTTCCTCGGCACCTTGGATCCTCATGAGTGCCTGGTCCTGGGAGGGGAATTTAACATCACCCTCGAGCAGGACCGCGCGGGGACCGAGCAGAGCCTGGCCACCGTTGCCGTTCTCCAGGAGATAGTCGAACACTACTCCCTGGTGGACGTCTGGCACGACCACCACCCGGATGACACTTCCACGTTCACCTTTGTCTGGGTGGAGGCCCATCAGTCGAGCCACTCCCGGTTGGACCGCATTTATTTATCACTCTTCCATCTTTCACGAGCCCGCTCCTCCAGCATTCAGCCGGCCCCATTTTCTGACCATCATTTAGCCACCGTGACGGCCTCCCTCTGCGTGGAAAGGCCGGGGCCGACCTGTTGGCATTTCAGCAACAGCTTGCTGGAGGATGCGGGGTTCGTGGAGTCCTTCCGGGAGTTCTGGCTGGCCTGGCGAGGGCAGTGGCGTGCCTTTCCTTTGGCGCGGCGGTGGTGGGACCTAGGGAAGGTGCGCGCTCGGCTCTTCTGCCGTGACTACACCCGGGACGCCAGCCGACGGAGGGATGCGGCGATAGAGCAGTTGGACCGGGAGGTCTTAGAGCTGGAGAGGCATCTGGCCACCAGCCCTGAGGATCCGACCCTCTGCCGAGCATACCGGGAGAAGCGGGAGGAGCTCTAGGCATTCGAGGACCATCGGGCCCGGGATGCCTTTGTTCGATCCCGCATCCGTCTCCTTCGGGAGATGGATCGTGGCTCCCACTTCTTCTACACCCTGGAGATAAAGGGGGGGCCAAGAAACATGTCATCTGCCTTCTGGCAGAAGACGGCACCCCCCTCATGGATCCGGTGGAGATGTGCGGGAGGGCGAGAGCCATTTACGCAAGCCTTTTCTCCCTGGATCTGACCAATCCTAACGCTTGCAGAGTTCTCTTGAAGGCGTTCCCGACGGTCAGCGCTGGCGACCGAGACTGGCTAGAGCTGCCTCTCACTCTGGCTGAGTTCTCGGAAGCCCTCCGTCGCATGCTCACCAATAAATCTCCAGGCATGGACGGGCTGACCGTGGAGTTCTACCATGTGTTCTGGGACATCCTCGGCCCAGACCTAGTAACCTTCTGGGCCGACTCTTTGCAGATCGGGGTCCTCCCTCTTTTGTGCAGGCGAGCCATGCTCGCCTTATTGCCGAAGAAGGGGGACCTCCGCGATTTACGAAATTGGCGTCCTGTCTCGCTCCTCAGCACGGACTACAAAGTCATGGCAAAAGCGATCTCACTGCAGCTAGGGTCCATGCTGGCAGACGTGGTCCACCCAGACCAGACCCTCACTGTCCTGGGCCACAGCATCTTTAACAACCTATATCTGGTCTGGGACCTTTTGGAACTTGTGTGTAGGGATGTCTGTTGTTTGCCCTCCTGTCCTTAGATCAGGAGAAGGCGTTCGACAGTGGATCACGGGTATCTCCTGAGCACTCTGCAAGCGTTTGGCTTCGGACTCCAGTTTGTGGGTTTTCTCTGGGCGCTGTACATCTCCATAGAGTGTCTGGTCAGGCTCAACTGGACCCTGACTGAACTGGTCAGCTTCGGGCGAGGAGTACGGCAGGGGTGTCCCCTCTGGGGCCAACTGTACACTCTGGCGATCGAGCCCTTCCTCTGTCTCCTCCGAAGGAGGTTGACAGGGTTGGTGCTGCGGGAGCTGGAGCCAGAGCTCGGTCAAAATTTTGACATTTCTCAATGCTTGGGAGCAAAAAGAAGTTTCCAAATGGCAGAGTTTCCTATAAAATGCAAACTCTGTTTTCCACCAGTTCTGTTAGTGATAAATAATAATACTCTTCTCTTATATACACTTTTCATGAGTGGCTTTCTAAGCACTTCAGAATGGAAGACCGTATCACTACTCTCATTGTACAGATGGGAAAACTGAGGCACAGAGCAGGACAGCAAGTCTCCTCAGGCCAAATTCAGTATTCTATCCATTAGGAAACACTGCCTCCTCACTATTTAGGCTGGTGGAATTTGCATTTGAAGTGAGAGACAAACAACGCCCATTGTTTTCTAATGAGATGGGATTTTTTTGATGCCTTATCGTTCAGTATTATGGTGAATTATTTTATAGTGTCATGTCCCAACAAAGTGAAATGGGTTCTTGTCCCTTGACCTTAATGGAATTGTATTTTGTCAGAATAACAGGCAGGGTTATTGCTTTATTATATTATGCAGGTAGAGAAAGAATGGGAACAAAATGACTGCTGATCCAACTTATATGATTACAATATTGTTCTGCGAGCAGTTTGGGCAATCAACCTGTGGGAACATGCATGACATAAAGACAAATATTCAGGCTGAATCTGAAATAGGAATGAGTAGTTTTATGACTATTAATAACCTTTGATTCTGGATTAGCCAAGGCTGCAATAAGGGTAATGAAAACTCATGCTTCAGGGCATCGGAACACTTGCAAGGAGATGGGAATGAATTTGTTCCTCCCTATTGAACAATAGGCTAAGCACATTATGAGTTCTTCTGCCCTTACTCTGAAATCTTGAGTGTTGGCCATTTCTGGAGGCAGGATGCTGTGACTCAGTGGAGAGATGGTTTGGTCCAGCACACACTATTACTACCTGCTACAATGTCTTTCACTAGGCAAAGTCCCATTAAAATAAATGGGATGATTGCCCCATTAATCTCAGCAGTTCTTGGGCACAAAGAGTAATAGGCTTGGTGCATCTTCCTATGAGGAAATAGGACAGGTCTTTCCAGAGGATTGCTCCATTAAATTCATATTGCCATTAACATCATGGGTCAGATTTGTGTGTGACTTCTTTGACTTTAATGTCGTTTTACCAGCAATGAATTTGGTTCCTCGAGCACCTGCAAGGGCAAGTCCCCGCCTGAAGGCCCCATCAAGTTTCAAGTTGTACCTAACTGACAGCCTAAGTCCACTTAAGACCTTATTTTTAAGTGGTGCATATGCCTTGTACTGACAGTAAATTCCACCTAGGAACTCTAGGGTACATGCCGGTCTGGTACAGGGAGAGGAAGAACTATCAATGGTGTTGGTGACATGCTGTTTTCCTCTCATTAGGGGTTCTTTCTGGGAAAGTACCTGCAAGTTAAGGAAAGGGGGGGAAAATCCAACACATACCCCAACCTTCCTCTGCTGACAAACTCAGCTGGTTGACTCCCCAAGTCTTCCAGCTGCCTTCAACTCACTAGCCAGGGGGCTTAATAAAGTTCCTTGTTCAGTACTAATAGAAAGTGACTTTTTCTATGCCATTTTTTCTTTTACCATTGTCACACGATAGTATGCAGCCATGGCAACGATTTTGTTCCCAGAGTTGCTATAGTGTGTTATAGAGGAGACACACCCACCCAAACTGCACTTTCTGCTGGAGACTTTACTTTTGTTCTTTCTTCATGTGACTCCCCAACTGGGAGGCCAGGCACATGGACTCTTGTGGAGGATGGCTCACAAGGAAGGTGTCGTTGGGAGGGTTGGGTGGCAATGAAACAGCCCTGACAAGTGATGGTCCTTGTGGCACCTATTCCCTCAGCCAGGCTGCTGTCAATTTTGCTGGCTTGGCTGCCTGATGAATCCTGCCAGTGGCCAAATTCTGCAGCAATTAATGGAAAGTGGGACAAATCCCCTTAGAATGGGATGCTCGGAGAGCCCTTGACACCAGGATGCTCCCTATTTCAGGGACAGCTGTTACCCCTACTTTGCAACCAGGCTTGGTCAACATTGAAGTGGGGGCTGACCCACTCTCAGCCTGTCTGTGGAGGACTCTGTTGAGCACCCTGGGGCACCCCCGGCTTTAGGGATGGCACCTGTTGCCTCTGCAACCCTCCCAGCACCTGGGCTTCCTTCCAAATAAACCACATTTATGGCAAGGTTCAGTCTGTTTAAATATTAAATAGGAAACCCATATAAATTAATGGTGCTGTTTTAAAATCTTCGGTTAAAGCTAGCCCTATTGGCACTGACAAATTGTCTCATTAGGGGACATTAATTTCTTGTCATTTATTTTAGTGAGTGAAGGTAAATGTGTGGCTCCCTTTCCCCAGGGCACGTTTGCATGAAGCAGCCGGGTCCAAGGGAAGCTCCCTAGGCCCATGAGTGAGTAGTTAAGGATCAGACTGGGTAAATGAGAAGGCTGCAGGTAGGCTGAAATTCACTTCTGTGCTGAGGGCCAGCACCAGGACAAGGTGCCTCTTAAATGGTGCATGTCGGGCCATGGCCAGACTGAGTCTCATCCCCACTAAAGATTGTGTGGTGCCTGGTCAGTGGGTATGTTATGGGTCCCCTTCTGTGACAATCAATAGATGCTATACATGGTTTCCTCATGCTTTTATCTCTGTTCTCAATCCCTGTTCTCAAAAGCACTTGATGTTGGTCTAAATCTGCTCCCAGTAAAGCCAATTGTAAAACTCTCATTGATTTCAACAGGAGCAGAGTTTGGCCAATACTGAGAGGTGTTACTAGTCTCAGCCAGCATTACTAAGAGAAATGGTCAAAGCGTTGTATGCAGATAATATGCTGGGTGAATGTGACCTTTGCAAATCATTCCTGATTCCTGTCAACACACTCATCATTTGGAAGCTTTAGCTGAATATTTTGGATGAACAATTCTCAGCCTGTCTGTAAGCTCTTTTGGGGTAGGGAGCATCGTTTTTTCTTCTGTGTTCATATAGCACCTAGCCCAGGGGAGGCCTGGTCCATTGGCTGGGGTTCCAAAGCACTCCCACAATACAGCTAGAGTAATAGTATTGTGCTGTTTGTAAACAATTCATTTCTGCTCTTATTCTGGATGTGGTGATATTTGATTCTCCCCTGTCTTAGAGCTTATGTGGTCCCGGACATCTTTGTGCAAAGTGAGTGTAAAATCGGAAGGACGATCCTGGGGGAATCATCTGCAGGGAGTGGAGCCGGGGCCTCTGCATCTAAAAATAGGTGCTTCCCACTGCTCTTTCCACCTAGTGTGTAGACGTGCAAAGGGTGGCCCAATGAGCAAAGCAATGGTGGTTCAAGTCCATCGTAGTTTGCTGCCATCCCTGTCGGACGCTCACATCATATATTTTTCTGTATTTCCTTTCCCGTGACTTCTGGGAACAGCAGTCCCAAGAACTAAATTTAAATTGTGCTGATTTGCAAGTGCCCCTTGGGCTGCGGTGCTTCAGAACACCTGGAGCACAGCCCACTGGACTCTGGCCTGGGATCTGTGCCATGGGGTGCCCCAAATAAATTGCTTCCAGGGCTTAAAGTTCATCAAGGCCCATATAATTCAGTTTTGCAAACGGTCTCTCTCTGCCCTGTCAGGTGAAGACAATGGGTTGGGGTTTTCTTTTCCTTTGCTGGTGGGGCACTTTTCCTGGCTAACACAGCACATGTTGAGTTATATCTCTATCTATATAAAGAATGCAATAAATTATGTGTGGTGGGAATATTTTGTTTAAATCCCTGATAAACAGCTTTATTACACTGGTGTCCTTGATGAGCTTCCCACAGCACAAAACTCATTTAGCTGGCCCGTAGACATCCAAATCAGCAAGCCAAGGCTGTGCTGGGCCCAGTGTCTTGCTTAGGTAGGCAGCTGATGTTCCACTGTTACGTAGTGATCTTGTGGCAAAGTTGTCTATAAACTAGGGTCAGTGTTTTCACACCTGCATGTGGAGAGCCAGGCACAGGGGTCAGATTGTGAGATGCACCTAGTCGCAGGTGCCCAAGTGTAAGAAGAGGGGCCTTAACCTGCACTTGTCCTGCCCCTCAGCAGGCACATCCATCACCTGGGAGACTATTCCTGAGCAGCGACTGCTGTACTGAAAGGTGTGTGTTGATTTGTGAAGGGCTAGGTGCGTCCTAAGTTTGTGGCATAGCACAAAACTGGCAGCCCTGATAGAGGGAGGACTCCTGGCTATTCCAGGGGATGAAATGGTCCTGCCCCTGCAATTTAAGTAGCCTCGCCTGTGCCACTTGCAGGGCTCTGCATTATGGCTCCCACACCAGACATGCACCCTCTCATCCCCTCAACACCAACCCATGGTTCTCATACACTCTGCCAGTGCAGGGGAGATTCTCCCACTGCTGCATGGGGTGAGTGTGTGTGTCTATGGCCCTGGACAGAAGCCCGGGAAGATAGGAATTGCCAGATTGGATAAGACTCGTGGTCCATCTAGCCCAGCATCCAGTCTGTGACAGCAGCCAGAGCTGGCTGTCAGAGGACGGTGTAAAATGTGGGATAATCTGCCCCTCACGTAGGTATCATCCTGGTCTCTCAGGGTAGGTCTTGCTGTGTGCTCCACAATCTCTGTGAGAGTAAGGGGGAGACGTTCATGGTGGGGTGGGAGGTTGATGCAAATCGCCTGGCCGCTGAATACGCGCAGCCAGACACCAGGGCGGTTAGAAGAGCACAGCAGGAAGTGCTGCGCATCAGAGAAGCTTTGAAAACCAGTTTCATGACTGGCCAGGGTACTGTGTGACACTTCTGTTTGTTTCTCCTTGATGAAAACCAACCGCCTTGGTTGCCTCTAAATTCCCTGTAAGCCACCTGCCCTCCCCCTTTCGATCACAGCTTGCTTGCAAAGGAAATAAAGTCACTATCATTTAAAAAACATGTATTCTTTATTAATTGATTATAAAAATAGGGAGATAACTCACAAGGTAGCCCGGGTGGGGTGTGGGAGGAGGGTAGGAGGGAAGGAAAAGGCCACTTTAAAACTTGTTGAATGTCAGCCTTCTGTTGCTTGGGCTGTCCACTGGGGTGGAGTGGTTGGGTGCCCGGAGCCTCCCACCCCGCGTTCTTGTGTGTCTGGGTGGGGCGGCTATGGAACTTGGGGAGGAGGGAGGGCGGTTAAGCAGGGGCTGCAGCGTCAGTCTGTGATCCTGCTACCGTTCATGAACCTCCACCAGATGCCGGAGCATGTCCCTTTGATCCCACAGTTGCCTAATGCCTCCTCTGACCTTCCTGCTGCCACCTCTCCTCACGTTCATAGGCCACCATCCTGTACTGTGCTATTGCGTCCCTCCACACATTCTGCTGAGCTCTGTCTGTGCCAGACGACTGCATGAGCTCAGAGAACATGTCATCGCACGTGCGCTTTTTTCGCCGCCTTATCTGAGATAGCCTCTGGGACGGAGGAGGGAGGCTTGAAACATTTGCAGCTGCTGGAGGAAAAAAAGGGAGTGAACTATTTAAAAAGATACATTTTACAGAACAATGGTTATACTCTTTCACGGTGAACAACGCTATTCACATTACATAGCACATGTGATTTTGGTACAAGGTCTCATTTTGCATCTAATATTGAGCGCCTACGGCTTTGGTGTTAGAGATCACACACGCAGGGCTGGGCAACAGAATTCGGCTTGCAGGCAGCCATGGTAAGCCATAGTCTTTCGGCTTCTGCAGCCTTCATAATAGCAGCTCCCTCCTTTCCCATACCAAGCAAAACCCGTTGAGTTGGCCATTTAGTGCTGCAGTTTTCCTGTTAACGTGCAGCAGCAGAAACCAGACTAACCCCCTCTCCCCTATCCAATTGTCTGGGATGATGGCTTTTCCCCTCCCCCCACCGCCTGGCTGGTATCAGAGAAGATCCCTGCTAGCCAAACATGAACAGCTCAGTGCCGATGGCCCCTTCCCCCTCCCAGTAGCTAACTGCGGGGAGGATTTCTTTTCAGCCACAGGCAAACAGCCCAGTAGGAACAGCCACCTCTGAATGTCCCCTTAATCAAATTCCCCTATTTCAGCCAGGTTACCATGAATGATATCACTCTCCTGAGGATAACACAGAGACATAAAGAACGGATGTTGTTTGAATGCGAGCAAACACCGGAACCATACGCTGCCAGGCTTTGTCAGGCAATGATACCAGATTAATTGCTACTAGCATGGCGTGGTAAAGTGTCCTACCATGGAGGACAGAATAAAGCTGCTCTCCCCAGAAACCTTCTGCAAAGGCTTTAGAGTACCTCCAGGAGAGCTTCATGGAGATGTCCCTGGAGAATTTCTGTTCCATCCCCAGACACGTTAACAGACTTTTCCAGTAGCTGTACTGGCCATGAACGCATCCCAAGTCCTCAGGGCTACTTAATCATTAAAAAACACTTGCTTTTATAACATGTATTATATTTAAAAAGGTACACTCACCAGAGGTCCCTTCTCTAGCTTTGTTGGGTTGGGAGGGTATTTCAGTCAGGGTGATAAAAAGATCCTGGCTGTTGGGGAGAACGGTATGCTGTGTGCTCTCCCCAAGCTAGTACTCCTCCTTCTCATCTTCCCCATCTGCAAAATCCTCAGCCATGGCGGAGAGTACCCTATCATCGGAGTCCACAGACAAAGGTGGGGTAGTGGTGGCGCCCCCCCTAGAATTGCATGCAGCTCAGCGTAGAAGCGGCATGTCTGGGGCTCTGTCCCGGAGTGTCTGTTTGATTCTTTGGTTTTCTGGTACACTTGTCTGAGCTCCTTAAGTTTCACGTGGCACTGTGTTGCATCCCTGATGTAGCCTCTGTCCCTCATGGCCTCGGAGATTTTTTGAAGTGTTTTGGCATTTTGTCTTTTGGAACGGAGTTCTGATAGCATGGATTCCTCTCCCCATACAGCGATCTGATCCCGTACCTCCCATTCGGTCCATGCTGGAGCTCTTTTTCAATTCTGGGACTGCATGGTCACCTGTGCTGATGAGTTCGCCTGGCCAAACAGGAAATGAGATTCAAAAGTTCCTGGGGCTTTGCCTGTACACCTGGCCAGTGCATCCGAGTTCAGAGTGCTGTCCAGAGCAGTCACAATGGTGCACTGTGGGATAGCTCCTGGAGGCCAATACTTTTGAATTGCATCCACACTAACCCTAATTCGAAATGGTGATGTCGATTTCAGCGCTAATCCCCTCATTGGGGAGGAGTATGGAAATCGATTTTAAGAGCCCTTTATGTCGAAAAAATGGCTTTGTTGTGTGAACGGGTGCAGGGTAAATTCGGATTTAACGCTGCTAAATCCGACATAAACTTGTAGTGTAGACCAGGCCTGAGTCCTCACTGGTGCTATGCTCCACTGTGGATGTCTCTAGGGCTTCTGGGGGCACATCACATGGTTCTGCAATAAGTTGAACTGCTCTGTGATTATTTCTGGATGAATTGTCTGTCCTTGTGGGCACATGAGGAATTGTGGGACGGCACTGGAGAACTATCAGCACTTGAGAGATTTAGCGTGTGTCCTTTGGTTACCAGCTCAAGTAAAAGCAGAACCTGGGCTCTAACTCACCCCCAGTTGGGCCAGCTAGTCCTGGCCTATAGCACCACTAAATTCAGATGAAAAGGTTTTGTGCGTGGACAGAAGGAGGGTTTGGGGCAAACCCAAGTAAGGGCCCAAGTTAAGTCTGCAGTGAAGACATAACTGGAGTCCAACCCACTGTCTCTCAACAGTGCTACCACTGGGGTTAGGGCCCTTGTATGAAATACTCTGTGGCCTTGCTCTGGAGGAAGGAGGTAAAATACAGCCAATCACAAGAAAAAACCCTTTTCAATATTCTTGTTTATGTTGTGGTAGTTGCCTAGTCATGGGGCTGCCATCCCTGTTTAACAATCACACATTTATTCAGCTGTTGGGAACCATGGGGCCAAGAATGGCTTGATATTGCATTGACCCTATCGTGCCAGGCCCTGTATAAGGGCAGAACAAAAAGATAGGCCCTGCTGCCCAACTTGACCTGAATTTAGCCCACATGTGGTGACCTTGTAGCACACTGCTATAAAGCTGTCATGGGATAAGAGAGAAGGTCCTCTCATGGATCGGTAACTGGTTAAAAGATAGGAAACAAAGGGTAGGAATAAATAGTCAGTTTTCAGAATGGAGAGGTAAATAGTGGTGTCCCCAGAGATCTGTACTGGGACCAGTCCTATTCAACATATTCATAAACGATCTGGAAAAAGGGATAAACAGTGAGGTGGCAAAATTTGAAGATGATACAAAACTGTTCAAGATAGTTAAGTCCAAAGCAGACTGTGAAGCATTAAGAAAAGGAGTACTTGTGGCACCTTAGAGACTAACAAATTTATTTGAGCATAAGCTTTCATGAGCTACAGCTCACTTCATGAAGTGATCTGTAGCTCACGAAAGCTTATGCTCAAATAAATTTGTCAGTCTCTAAGCTGCCACAAGTACTCCTTTTCTTTTTGCGAATACAGACTAACACAGCTGCTACTCTGAAATCTGTGAAACATTACAAAGTGATCTCACAAAACTGGGTGACTGGGCAAGAAAATGGCAGATGAGAGTCAATGTTGTTAAATGCAAAGTAATGCACATTGGAAAACATAATCCCAGCTATAAGTACAAAATGATGGGGTCTAAATTAGCTCCTACCACTCAAGAAAGATATCTTGGAGTCATTGTGGATAAGTTCTCTGAAAACATCCACTCAATGTGCAGCAGCAGTCAAAAAAGTGAACAGAATATTGGGAATCATTAAGAAAGGATAATAAGACAGAAAATACCATATTGCCTCTGTATAAATCCATGGTACACCCACATCTTGAATACTGCATGCAGACGTGGTCACCCCATCTTAAAAAAGATATGTTGAAATTAGAAAAGGTTCAGAAAAGGGCAACAAAAATAATTAGGGGTATGGAACAGCTTCCATATGAGGAGAGATTAATAAGATTGGGACTTTTTGGCTTGGAAAAGAGATGACTAAGGCGGGATATGATTGAGGTCTATACAATCATGACTGGTGTGGAGAAAGTAAATAAGGAAGTGTTATTTACTACTCATAACACAAGATCTAGGGGTCACCAAATGAAATTAATAGGCAGCAGGTTTAAAACAAAAAAAAGGAAATGTTTCTTAACACAACACACAGTCAATCTGTTTAACTCTTTGCCAAAGGAATTTATGAAAGCCAAGACTATAACAGGGTTCAAAAAAGAACAAGATGAATTCGTGGAAGATAGGTCCATCAATTGCTATTAGCCAAAATGGGCATGGATGGTGTTCCTAGCCTGTTTGCCAGAGGCTGGGAATGGGCAACAGGAGCTGTATCACTTGATGATTACCTGTTCTCCTCATTCCCTCTGGGGCACCTGGCATTGGCAGCTGTTGGAAGATCAGATACTGGGCTAGATGGACATTTGGTCTGACCCAGTCTGGCTGTTCTTATGTTCTTATGTCTCCCATTAGACAGAGTTTTTGGAGAGAGCTGCAGGTATGTTCACACAGCATGGAACAGGTTGAGAGGCGCTGTTGTGTAGCTCACTGGCTAGCATAATTCCTTTATGAAGGAATAAAGACAAGTGCAAAGTACTTCATTTAGGAAGGAAAAACCAAATGGACAACCACAAAATGGGAAATAACTGGCTAGATGGTAGCACAGCTGAAAAGGATCAGGGGTTATAGTGGATCACATATTGAATATGAGTCAATAATGTGATGCTGTTGTGAAAAAGGCTAATATAATTTGGGGTTGTATTAACAAGGATGTCATATGTAACACACAGAAGGTAATTGTCCCACTCCACTCAGCACTGGTGAAGCCTCAGCTGGGGCACTGTGCCCAGTTCTGGGCACTCTCCTTTAGGAAAGATGTGGACAAATTGGAGAGTCCAGAAGTCAGCAACAAAAATGATAAAAGGTTTAGAAAAGATGACCTATAGGCTGGGAGGAAGGGTTAAAAAAAATAGGCATGTTTAGTCTTGAGAAATGAAGACTAAAGGGGACTTGATAACAGCCTTCAACTATGTTAAGACCTGGTATAAAGAGGACAATGATCAATTGTTCTCCATGTGCACTGAAGGTAGGACAAGAAGTGATGGGCTTAATGTGCAGCAAGGGAGATTTAAGTGAGCGATTATTAGGAAAAACTTTTGATCTATTCAGGTAGCTAAGCTCTGAAACAAGCTTCCAAGGGTGGTTGTGGAGTCCCCATCTGTCATAAATATAATGGGAAGGGTAACCACCTTTCTGTCCACAGTGCTATAAAATCCCTCCTGGCCAGAGGCAAAACGCTTTCACCTGTAAAGGGTTAAGAAGCTCAGCTAACCTGGCTGGCACCTGACCCTAATGACCAATGAGGAGACAAGATACTTTCCAAGCTGGGGGGTGGGGGGGACAAAGGGTCTGTCTGTCTGTGTGATGCTTTTGCTGGGAACAGATCAGGAATACAGCTCCGAACTCCTGTAAAAAGTTAGTAAAAGTAATCTAGCTAGAAATGCGTTAGATTTCTTTTGTTTAATGGCTGGTAAAATAGCTGTGCTGAATGGAATGTATACTCCTGTTTTTGTGTCCTTTTGTAACTTAAGGTTTTGCCTAGAGGGATGCTCTATGTTTTGAATCTGATTATTCTGTAAGATATTTACCATCCTGATTTTACAGAGGTGATTCTTTTACCTTTTCTTTAATTAAAATTCTTCTTTTAAGAACCGGATTGTTTTTCATTGTTCTTAAGATCCAATGGTTTGGGTCTGTGTTCACCTGTACAAATTGGTGAGGATTTTTATCAAGCCTTCCCCAGGAAAGGAGGTGTAGGACTTGGGGGAATATTTTGGGGGAAGAGGTCTCCAAGTGGGCTCTTTCCCTGTTCTTTGTTTAACACGCTTGGTGGGGGCAGCATAGAGTTCAAGGAAAAGGCAAAGTTTGTACCTTGACGAAGTTTTTAACCTAAGCTGGTAAGAATAAGCTTAGGGGGTCTTTCATGCATCATTCATTTCATACATCATCATGTACCCTAGAGTTCAGAGTGGGGAAGGAACCTTGACATGGTGGCAGAGCAGTGGGATCATTTTGAGATCATTTTGAGATTTTTTTTAGATCATTTTGAGATCATTTTTGAACCAGAAGCGCAGCAAGATTTTAAAAGGTTTTATAAAAGAGGATTGCAGCTGTAATTTCTATGTCTCTGCCTGGGGGGACAGAGCAGCAGGCATAACAAAACAGATCTTTCTTTTTTGAGCTGGAGTTTTCTCTATCTAAAGGCAGGGTAGTTAACCTCCTGCAGGGAAATTCACAAGTTTTTCACAGACCTGAAGAGGTTTTTGTTTTGTTTTGTTTTTTAGCTAAGAGAAGCTAGAAGCTTTTTCTGTCTATTTGCCTGTAGGCTGAGAATAGCTATCAGAGAACATAGGTATCAGGTTACATCACAGCAAAATTTTATAAGCCAGGGGTTTTTTTTGTTGATGACAGAAACCAAGGCACAACACAAACTAGACTTAACCAGACTGGAGGCAGCAAAAGATGTAGAAAAAGCCCTAGATGCTGTCCACAGGAGAGCTGTGGAGGCAAAGGACAAAGAAATGGAGGCAGCAAAAGAGGCAGAAAAAGCCCTAGAGGCTGCCCACAGGAGAGCTATGGCGGTAGAAAAAACCCAAGAGGCTGCCTACAGGAGAGCTATGGAGGCAAGGGAAAAAGAAATGGAGGCAAGGGAAAAAGAACTGGAGGAGAAGGAAAAAGAGAGGAAGCATGCACTGGAGATGGAGAAGGCAAAGGCTCAGCAGAATATACCAATAAACCCTAGCAATCCTTCTCCAGGTACCACTTCCTATCCCAGAAGGTTCCGCACCTCCAAGGCAGGTGATGATACCGAGGCCTTCTTAGAAAACTTCAAAAGGGCCTGCCTTGGGTACAGCATCTCTACAGACCAATACATGATAGAGCTGAGGCTGCAGCTCATTGGACCCTTAGCCGAGATGGCCGTTGAAATGCCTGAGGAACACATGAACAAGTATGAACTGTTTAAAACCCAGGTGAGAGTCAGAATGGGGCTAACACCCGAGCATTCCCGTCGGTGGTTCAGAGCCCTAAGGTGGAAACCAGACGGGTCATTTACCCGACATGCCTACCACATTGTGAAACATTAGGATGCCTGGATATCAAGAGCAAGTGTTTAAATCTCCAGAAGATTTACCCTTCCTAATGCAAATGGAGCAGTTCTTAGAGGGTGTTCCTAAGAAAATAGAAAGATGGGAAGCCCAAAATTATAATCGAGGCGGGGGAGATTGGAGCCAAATGGGTGGAGGTGGCAGAAAAGAAAAAAACTGGTCGCAATTGGAGCGGATACCAGAAGGGACAACCTCAGACCACACCCTACTACCGGGGGCAGTCCAAGGCCCCAGCTACACCCCAAGGAACACTCCAGACACCTTATCATCCTGCCACACCGTTCTCCAGCAACCCACCTCACCCCAGTGACCCGTCAGCTGGATGATGTTTTAAATGTAACGAGCCAGGGCATGTAAAGGCCAATTGCCCCAAGAACCCCAACAGATTACAGTTCATTGCACTGGAATCACACCAGAGGTCCTCAGGCCCAGATACCTCTCAGATACCCTCAGAGCAGAGGGAAACTGTGAGTGTGGGCAGGAAGAAGATCACCGCATGGAGGGACTCTGGAGCACAAGTGTCGGTTATCCATGCTTCCTTAGTGGACCCCAATTTACTTGACCCATAGATCCAAGTGACAATTCAACCCTTCAAGTCAAACTCTTTTGACTTGCCTACAGCCAAGTTGCTGGTCCAATGAAAGGGCTGGTCAGGAACATGGACTTTTGCAGTCTATGATGATTATCCCATCCCCATGCTGTTGAGGGAAGACTTAGCCAATCATGTGAAGCTAGCCAAGAGGGTGGGAATGGTCACCCGCAGCCAGGCTAAGCAAGCTGTCCCACCTACCTCTATTCTGGAAACTTCTACCAGGACCCGGTCAAAGGTGATGGAACCGGACCCCATGCCAACGTCAGCAACAGCAGTAGTGAATCCAGTCCCAGAGACCCAGACAGAGCCAGTCCCAGAACCGGAACTGGCGGAACAACCAGCACCAGAACCAGTGCCAGCACTGAATCCAGTGCTTGCAACCCCAACATCAGAGGGCCCCACCGAACCTGCACTAGCAGCAGCAGATAACCCTACACAAGAGGCTCAGTCGGAGCCTGAACCCCAACATAGTGCACCAGAAGAGAACGGTTCACAGTCAACGGAAACAGCCCCATCACCTGCATTTCTTCCAGAGGGAACAAGCCCAAATCCACAATCCATTGAGGAACTGATGTCTCCAGCATCAAGGGAACAGTTCCAGGCTGAACAGGAAGCAGATGAAAGCCTCCAGAGAGCTTGGACCGAGGCACGGAGCAACCCACCGCCTCTCAACTCTTCTCATCAATCCTGGTTTGTTGTAGGAAGAGGACTTTTATACAAGGAAACTCTTTCTGGTGGGCACCAGGAAAACTGGCATCCTCAGAGACAGTTGGTAGTTCCAACTAAGTACAGGGAAAAGCTCTTGAGCTTAGCCCACGAGCATCCTAGTGACCATGCTGGGGTGAACAGGACGAAAGACAGTTTGGGGAGGTCATTCCACTGCGAGTGAATGGGCAAGTCCACAGTGCTATAAAATCCCTCCTGGCCAGAGGCAAAACCCTTTCACCTGTAAAGGGTTTTGCATCTGGCCAGGAGGGATTTTATAGCACTGTGGACAGAAAGGTGGTTACCCTTCCCTTTATATTTATGACACCATCATTGGAAGTTTTTAAGATCAGGTTGGACAAACCCCTGTCAGGGCTAGTCTCTGTTCACTCGGTCCTTCCTCAGCACAGATGGCTGGACTTGATGAGTTCTCGAGGTCCCCACCTTTCTATGATTCTATGTTTCATGATTTTAATGCTGTGGTGGTTCTGTTGTAATATGAATTGGGTATTAGTGTGCCTAGAGCCTCATGTGGGCATCTTTTTATTATTATTATTTCTCTTGAAATACATCAATAAATAAACAAGAACTGGAACTTGTATATCCAGTTCTATGGGCTATCTGAGATTCAGAGCTTGCTCTGTATCTAAAACTGACATCAAAACATTTTGAAAGCCTGATTTTCAAAGTGCCTCAGATGTCCCTCCACAGATGTCTGTAAATTTGGCCCTTATCTGTCTATTTCATAAAGCAACAGCTGATTTCATATTGTTTTACTGCAGGCTTCTTTTTCCCCCCTTCTTCATAACAGGCAATATCCCTGTACGCATGGAAGTTCAGTGCTATGGGCTAGTGTGGTCATGGTGGAGTGAGAAGTGTACAGCATATATACAGCAAGTATACAGCATCTGGGATATCTACATCTCATGGCTCTTTTATGATAAGAGAAGGGAAAATAGGCAAATAAAACAAAACAAAGCCATATATTTAAGAAGGTGCCTGCCCAAGCTGTGATGTTATATTTTTGGCTTTCATGTTATACCAATAGCGTATCAAAGAAAACAAAACCAGATTCTAACGTCTATAGTAAAGGAACAGACCTTTAGTCTGGATTGAATCATAGAATCATAGAATCATAGAATATCAGGGTTGGAAGGGACCCCAGAAGGTCATCTAGTCCAACCCCCTGCTCAAAGCAGGACCAAGTCCCAGTTAAATCATCCCAGCTAGGGCTTTGTCAAGCCTGACCTTAAAAACCTCTAAGGAAGGAGATTCTACCACCTCCCTAGGTAACGCATTCCAGTGTTTCACCACCCTCTTAGTGAAAAAGTTTTTCCTAATATCCAATCTAAACCTCCCCCATTGCAACTTGAGACCATTACTCCTCGTTCTGTCATCTGCTACCATTGAGAACAGTCTAGAGCCATCCTCTTTGAAACCCCCTTTCAGGTAGTTGAAAGCAGCTATCAAATCCCCCCTCATTCTTCTCTTCTGCAGACTAAACAATCCCAGCTCCCTCAGCCTCTCCTCATAAGTCATGTGCTCTAGACCCCTAATCATTTTCGTTGCCCTTCGTTGTACTCTTTCCAATTTATCCACATCCTTCCTGTAGTGTGGGGCCCAAAACTGGACACAGTACTCCAGATGAGGCCTCACCAGTGTCGAATAGAGGGGAACGATCACGTCCCTCGATCTGCTCGCTATGCCCCTACTTATACAACCCAAAATGCCATTGGCCTTCTTGGCAACAAGGGCACACTGCTGACTCATATCCAGCTTCTCGTCCACTGTCACCCCTAGGTCCTTTTCCGCAGAACTGCTGCCGAGCCATTCGGTCCCTAGTCTGTAGCGGTGCATTGGATTCTTCCATCCTAAGTGCAGGACCCTGCATTTATCCTTATTGAACCTCATTAGATTTCTTTTGGCCCAATCCTCCAATTTGTCTAGGTCCTTCTGTATCCTATCCCTCCCCTCCAGCGTATCTACCACTCCTCCCAGTTTAGTATCATCCGCAAATTTGCTGAGAGTGCAATCCACACCATCCTCCAGATCATTTATGAAGATATTGAACAAAACGGGCCCCAGGACCGACCCCTGGGGCACTCCACTTGACACCGGCTGCCAACTAGACATGGAGCCATTGATCACTACCCGTTGAGCCCGACAATCTAGCCAGCTTTCTACCCACCTTATAGTGCAGGGAGGGAGTGTGAGCTAGTGCCTAGGGCACGGAACTGCGACTCTGGAGTCTGGAGTTCTATTTGTGCTACTGGCCTGCTATGTGACCTCTGGCAAGTCACTTAATCTGTTTGTGCCTCAGTTTCCCCCTACTTTTTGTCTATTTAGACTGCAAATTCTGTATACGTACAGCACCTAGCCCAAATGGAGCCCTAATCTCAGGTGGGCCTTCTAGAGCCACTGTAATGCAAATAATAGGTATTAGTAATATTGCAAAAGCAATTGACTTGGGTATTGTTCTTTTCCACATGACACACTCCGGGTCTGTGTAACACACTTGTGAATGAATATATCAAGGTAAGTCTTTTTGAACCAATCTAAATACAGTCCTGACAAGGTTCATTCTAAACCTCCTATTTTTTGAAGTGTAGCTTTCTTTTTTCCCCATTATTTTCACCAAAATCTGGCTCACATCTTATCAATCGTACTCCTACAAGGAGAAGTGTAACAAAAATTTAAAAACCCTCCCACCTGCGTTACAACACAGCTGAGATGTAACATGTTATCCTTAAACATACAGTGGCTGTAGTTACAGATGGGGAGCTCAGCCACCAGCTAATACAGTACTTTGCATCAGGAGATTTCAAAGCACTTTACAAAGGAGGTCACTATCACAATCCCCACTTTACAACTGAGGAAACTGAGGCACACAGAGAGAAGTGATTTGCTCAAGGGCACTAGCAGATCTGGGTCTAGCACCAAGGTCTCTTAAGTGCCAGTCTAGTGCTCACACCACACGGCCACACTGGCTCCCATACTTCAGGGGGTGGAGCACAGCAGCTGTATAACAGAGCACAGAATGAGAACAGGGAGCATAGGATCACGTATCCAGTTGAAACCACAGAGAGAGTTTAAAAAGCCTTGCATAATGACAGGTTTCAGAGTAGCAGCCGTGTTAGTCTGTATTCGCAAAAAGAAAAGGAGTACTTGTGGCACCTTAGAGACTAACAAATTTATTAGAGCATAAGCTTTCGTGAGCTACAGCTCACTTCATCGGATGCATTTCGTGGAAAAAACAGAGGAGCTCTGTTTTTTCCACCAAATGCATCCGATGAAGTGAGCTGTAGCTCACGAAAGCTTATGCTCTAATAAATTTGTTAGTCTCTAAGGTGCCACAAGTACTCCTTTTCTTTTTAAAAAGCCTGATTGTCAGAGGTGATGAGGACCCACAGTCCTCACGGGTAATCAGCGGTCATGGGTAATCAGCACTTCTGAAAATCAGGGCCTAGGAGAGGCAGCAGAGAGCTACCTGAGTTGGAATTTGGATCAAACACCAGCACTCATGCTCCTAAAAATAAAAGGAGTACTTGTGGCACCTTAGAGACTAACAAATTTATTTGAGCGTAAGCTTTTGTGAGCTACAGCTCACTTCATCGGATGCATCGAAATGCATCCGATGAAGTGAGCTGTAGCTCATGAAAGCTTATGCTCAGATAAATTTGTTAATCTCTAAGGTGCCACAAGTATTCCTTTTATTTTTGCGAATACAGACTAACACGCTGCTACTCTGAAACCTGTCACTCATGCTCCTGTTTCTGAAGAAGATTCATAAGCTCTTTAATGGCCACAAGTGGCCCAGACCACAGTCTTACACTTCAGCCAGGGGGTTTTCAGTGCATCTCTAAGCTTCCAAACCATCAAGGGCCACTAATTAGAGCAGACACGTCCCCTAAATCGCATCCAGCATCTCTTCAACAAACTTACGCTCTGTGTCTCAGTTTCCCCACCTGTAAAATGGGGATAATGCTACTGACCTGCTTTGTAAAACTCCTCGAAATCTATGGATGAAAAGCCAAGAGCTGATTGTTGTCATTTGTATTATTTGCTATGAATCATTTGGCTCCGAATAGCGCATTCTAACACCCAAAAAAATAGAGCTGGTGGGAACATTTTCCACATCAGAAAAGTTGTTTCAACAAAACCATTTTTTTGTCTGTAAAATTGTATCAGTTTTGACAACATTTATTTATAAAAATAATTGGAAATAAAGAATGAATTTTGTTACTCTTTAATCTCAAAATTTTTCACAGGGTGGAAAATCCATTTTCTGACCAGCTCTACAGAGAAATCAGTGGAAAGTCTCCCATTGATTTCAATTAATGTCGGAGCAGGCTCACAGAGAAGCTATACTATCTGCACAGGCAGATCCTCGGGTGATTTAAAAAGGAGTAGCTTCATTGACTTCAATGGAGCTATGCCAGTTTATCGTCTCTGAGGAACTGGTCCATTATATCAACACAGGCTGTGTTCTCAGAAGTGCGTTCCTTTCCCACTTCTTCCCAAAGTACTGCAATCTTTCCAGCAATAGATTCCTCAGCAGAAAGCTGCAGTAATATTGTTACCTGTTTGAGCCACTCTCTGCCATTTGAGTCTAATTAAGACTTGGGATTTTCACCTCTCACTTAATAGCCGAGCGCACCCCCAAAAGGCCTTTCACGTCTATGACTGCAGGAAAGAGGAAAGCTTGTTTGTTTAGACAGCAGAATGTAATATCAATGCTGTTGCTTATGCACTGTGTAATTGCCTGCAGTCATGCTGTTAGCCACAGCACCATGAGGAATGCTCACTCTTAGGGGAATGGATTTTGAAAATTTGTCTCTCACTCAGAGCAAGTCAGCCCACTACAATCCACTGAGCAGGCAGTCTAGCGTTGTTGGTGTTTAGACATGGAATGGATGAATATTCTTCTTCCTCTGAATGCCTCAGCGTGGATGGAACAAGAAGGGTCCCGTTGATGGGCCTTTATAACTGGGCAGCAAACAACCTGCATCTAGTCAATTGCCCCCCCTCCCCGGCAACAAGGGGAAAAGCTACAATGAGTGGAAAATCGTCCTACAGGGTGTAATGAACTGCAGTCACCGACCCTGAGCCCCTGCATCCTGAGAAGGCAAAGGCAAACCAAGGCTGGTGGCATGGTCAGAGTAAATCTATTGCCCTTAATCTTGAAACTGCTTTCAAGGTTTACAATAACCCAGCTCCCAGCAAGAAACACTAGTCAAGAGGGAGGGAAACTGGGGCACGGGCAAGTGAGGCTTCTAGGGATGGCTTGAATGGCAGAGAGATGCAGGGAGGCTCAAGCTGCAGAGGAGAAGGCTCTTGCTGCTATGGTGGTCAGACCATGAGGAGGGGTGGGAGGAGGCCTGTGCTAGGTAAGTGCAGAGAGGAGAGTGGATATAAGCTCCATACTTAGGACAAGTCTGTGGAGGGTATTGAGCAGTATAGTGTGAGCACTCCATAGCTATGAATCTTTAGGTGACTCTGTATTTAGGCCCCAGTTCTCCTGGGCCAGCTCATTTGGAATAGCAGTGTTACCACACAGGCTGTCTGTAAATCTTGGCATGGAGCCCATGGTCATGGAATGGGCTGAAAACCACATTACATGCTACTCTTCTTCTTCTTGATAAGCATTTCTATAGCCTTGCCATTTACAAACTGGAGACAAGACAGGTCCCCTGCCTTGAGGAGTTCACAATTTAAATACATCCAGGCAGACAAGGTCAAACCAGGCCCAGGACAATAGGGCTGCAGAGGGAGAACGTGGGAATTATAAGTCTTAAGGAGGAGGGGCTGCATAAGGGGCTGAGGTTTTTTAAGAAAGGCTTTCAAGGAGACAGAAGGGGGCACACATGGTGGCTCGGGTTATTCAGTGTTACAGGCAAAAGGCCTGATTCTCCATTGACCTGTACCTGTGTGGGTACTAGGTACTCAGTACTAGGGTAAAGTGAGTTGGAAAACATGGTTGTTCTGATTTCATAGCATTTTAGGCTCACTTTGCACTCATGTTAAAGACGGTGCAGGGAGCAGGGCAGTGAAGAATCAGGCCTATGGAGGCAGCATGTTAGAAAGCTCACAGCCATATTCTGCTGTGTTGAGTTTATCCTCTGCTCTGTGCCACCTTGCCACTCCCAGTATTACCAACTCCAGAGGTTTAAAAGTCATGAGTTCAGCCCCTCCTCCCCCAAATCACAAGATAGACTTATAGAATCATGAGTTTTTTTGTAAAATAAGAAAAACTAGTTTACTTTTCTTTGTCTTTGAGTTTTTCAGTCTTCGGGACATACTCAGATCACATTTTCAAGCTTTTCTCTGTTCCCACAAAGGCTAGAAACTTACTTCTTTTTTGTTTGTTTTTTAAATGGAAGCCGAGATGCTCATGCAACGTCAAGATTCCAAAAAACACACCAAGAGTTGGCAACAGTGCACTTCCCTGATCCTGGGATACTTACAGGGGAAAATGGGCCCTGATATAACATAGAGCAGCTACAGGGCTGCTCTGAATTACGCTGCCACTGGTGGCAGGGAGCCAGATTAGGATTTGCCCTCTGCCCTGCCTCCTCTCACTCTTGGGGTGCTCCCGCCCTGCCCAAACATGTCCATTTTCAAAGGAGGGAGTGGTATAGAACTGGATTTCCTGTGACAGGGGGAATCTTCATCTGCCCCGTTATGGCACTTCTCTGGCTGCTTCACACTGCCTCAGAGGGGGGACCCAGGATTCATCTCCCACCCATCATTCAGGGGGCACTCAAATCATTGTGAGCACATTACATTTTCAGAGCTATTTTTATCAGGCTATCTGTTTTGTTGCAGTCTCCACTATGGAAAACGAGACCAAAGACCAATTCCGGGGTTTGTTTTTAAACGAAAAACTCACTGCTGCAATTCATGTCCTTTAAAATAAATGACAGCTAGTTTTATAGGGGAATAAGCAAAACCCCATGCTTTTAGCTTGGAAACTGCTGGCTTTTGTTTTCTGTGCATTGCTAAGCAGTCCCCTGTGTGAAGTGGAGCTCAGCAGCCATGTTGGTCTCAGACCTGCTGCTGTCTGTTATCAAGAATACGCACGCTCTGTGCTCTCCCGGAGGCTTCACTTTAGTTCTTTCTTGATGTGGTTTCCATAATCCTTAAATGAGTCATTTCAGACAGAAAGTACCTAATTTGTTCTATGTGTGTGGAAGCATGATGCTGTGTGCCGTAATTGCCCCCACCTCATAACGAGCTAAATCCAATCGATCTACAGTACTTATATGACACCCATCACGATAGAATCTGGGCACCTTGCCATCTTTAATGTATTTAGCATCACAGCACCACTGTAAAGTAAAGCAGGGCTACTATTCCTCTTTTTGGAATTCCTTATTGCCCAAGGTCACACGGGGAGTTAGTGGCAGAGCAAGAAATTGAACCCAGGTCTCCCAAGCTAGTACCCTAACCACTGTGCCATCCTTCCTCTCTAAAGCCAAACCTCCTTCCTAAGTATTTACTCACTCCCTGTTCAGAAAAAAATTCATCCACATGACTTAAGTACAGCCGTCCGTTAGGATGTGGCATAGAGATTCCCCAAGGCACCTTTGCTTAGGTACATCACAGATTATTTTTTGTCGTCCTCTCATAGAGGTTGATGCATGGGTAGAGGCTGGATTAGATGGCCCATCACTCTGTCCTGCAATGGCAGTTCTTGGGTTACTGTAACAGTGCCCATGTATTCAGAGCCATGCCCAGCCATAATAACTTACAATAAGTATTCATTAATAGACTACACAAGCAGCATGATGAAAATACTCCCCTCTCTGCTTCAGCGCTTACAGAATAAAATTGACATTAGCAAATCTGTCCTTGCTTCAGCCTGGTCCTGGACTCTTGTGGACAGGGGCTTTCATTCAGCTGGCTCAGTAGCTATGCTGGTGGTGGTCCTGGATCAGAATAATTTCTCTGGTAACATAGTGCAGCTCTATTAATAGGCTCCTTAACGTCATCTCTGTATTAGAAGTAACTGAATCTCAGAGCCACCCAGATTGGTGGCTGCTTATTTTTAAGTGCAGTGGAAAGTCCAGCAGTTTGACAGCCCTGAAAACTAAAGATGCAGGAGTCCAGAGAACAGGGGCAATGCAGCTAACAAGCAAGTTGCCATATCAATGTGACTCAGCCGTGACGTCTAGGGGTTTGGATGGGGGGAGTTCAGTCTCCATAGCTCATTGAGGGCTTGACTTCTTCACTGTCACTGCTAACAAGGACAGCGCATGATCCCCACTGTGGTGGGGTTCTTCAGTGATGCAGGCACCACCGTAATGATGCAGGGAGAGTCTCACTGAACTCATTACACTTGGGCCCCCCCAAACAGGCAGCAGATGACAAAACTTTTCCATTTCTATGGACCTGGGCTGAATTTGAATGAATGACCTAGTAAAGGATCTCTAGCCTATTAGCAATCCCCAAGTCACCCATTCTCTGGGGCAGTGACTCCATGAGCCCTGCCTGCTCTAGAAAAAATTACAGTGTTTAAACAAGGGGATAGGTTATACAATGGCTTATTCTTGCCACTGTTGCATCCATGGGATTGTGGGCTGTGGAGGGTGCTGAAATGGCCCTCTGTGTAAATTAGAGCAGCCCCAGGGGTGCTCTTGTTTTTGGCAGCTTCCTGGAAGCTGCCTCTGAGCAACTCCACAGAGTGTTGCAGCCCAGAATCTCCAAAGAAGTAGGTGCTATGGATACTTGCACTCCGGCACCAACATGCTGGCTCTGCCCTGGGCATGCCCCCTTGTTTTGGGTGTTGCAGTGGGTCTAGCCCAGGGCTGCTTAATGGCAGTCCTACACTGTGCTTGAGCGGGAGGGGCACTTGCAGCATAGTTCTGGCCTCTGTCTCCATCAGGAAGAGATAAAGGATTGAATCTCTCCCAATATGTGTCTTATCTTCTCAGAAATGAGAGGGGTGGAGGGTGGTGGTGGTGGTGGGGAAACCCAGGTTATATGTGGCCTGGCACAAGCCCGTATAAACAGGGCTACATTTGTTGTGCAGGCAGGGCTAAATATGCAGCCTTTTCTCAAAGGTGGCCCTTTTCAAACAGACAAGTAAAACTGAGGCAGGAAAACAAATGGGGTCGGACAGACTCACAAAACCACACCATGGATGGCTGAATTAAAATAATGGAAATGTGGCCTGGAAGGGACCTTGAGTGAGGTCATCTAGTCCAGTCCCCTCCTGAGGTGGAATAAGTAAACCTAGACCATCTCTTACAGGTGTTTGTCTGGCCTGTTCTTAAAAACTTCCAGGGTCAAGGATTCCATAGACTCCATGGAGAACTTACTCCTGTACTAAACTAGCTTGAGAATTACAAAGTTTTTCTTAATATTTAACCTAAATCTCCCTAGCTGCACATGAAGCCGATTCCTTCTTGCCCTAGCCTTGGTGGAAGTGGAGAACAATTGATCACTGTCCTCTTTATAATAACCTTTTACATATTTTAAGGCTGCTAGATCCCCTCTCAGCCTTCTTGTCTCTAGAGTAACTGTGCCCAATTGTTTCCTCATTGGTCATGCTTTCTGGACCTCTTGTAGAAGTAGGGCTGGGTCTGATATGGTGGCCTGGAATTCAGAGCAGACTGGAGTATTTCAGGGGAGTGGCACAAAGCAGAGATTGTAATCACCATCAGTGGCCCATGTGCAGCAATAGGTGCTTCAGATAGATAAATAGCCCTTTAAGTGGGACAGATCAATGGCATTTGAGACTCCTGTTATGTGCCTTCAAGTGCTCGGTCAAGGTTAGTTAGTTAACGACAGTGCAACAAATGCGAATGCTTCCTGGACAGCTGAGACATGAACCCAGCCCTCGCCCCCACTAGCATCTCTCTTTTTCATTTGCTTCTCCTGCCATGGGACCGTAGAGCCTTGACAAGCTGCCTTGATTAATCGCGTGAACTCCTTTGCTCTCATTCGGGGCTGACAGAAAGTGAAGCATGACAGTGAATAATGGCAGGACCTTTAAAAATCCATGAGAAATTAAATAAACACAACAGTATTTGTTCCACCCCCCCCCCATGACATTTCAGACTGTGCTGCTACGTTCCCCACTTCATAAAACAGGACCCAACATTTCTGAGAGCAACAGCCTTAAAACTGCCATTGACAGGTCCATACTAGCTATGCTACATATCTACTTTTAACTCTTTTTCCTGCCCTGAGCTGGGTGGTTCGAATTCAGCGGAGGGATGCTCAGGCTATAGTAGAGTGAAAATGTAAAACTAACTTGAAGTGTGGTTGTATGTGTAGCACGCGATGGTGCTACCAGGAACAAAGAATAAATAGTATTAGCAGAGTGGTCTAGAAGACAGGACTCTGGATTAGGAGACCTGGGTGCTATTCCCAGCTCTGACACTCCTTTCCTGTGGAACCTAGGTGGAGCCCGCACTAACCAGGGCTGGGTTCAATATTTAGGGGTTTCTTTCCATCGATACAATACAGAACCGATCAATCCCCCACCTAGTAACCTGGGAAAATTACACACCACTCTTGGGTACCTCTGAGAGGCAATACTTCCCCACTCACAAGCACAGAGTCCAAATGTAGAAAATAAACTTTTAATAAAAGGAGGAAAGTAACTCGGAGTTAATTTGGGAAAACACTACAAACAAGGTTCATAAACATAAACCATAAATAAAAAACCCACCCCCAAGTAGGTTGGGCAGTGCCCTTTTCCCCTCAGGTTCTTAAGTCCAGCAACCCAAAAGTCCCTTTCACATGCCCAACATTTCTCTGCACCCCACTCACAGTTGCTGTCCTTGGTCAGTGCAGACCCAGAGTTCAGAGGTGCATCTGCACAGTTCACCTCCCACCCTGGGTGGGAGGTAAAGAGACATCTTATTCGCTCTGGTGGCTGCTCACCGGCCACCTGCTCACCACTCTCACCGTGCCCTTCCACCAGCCACACTGCTGGCCGCTCATCACGCCTCTCCACCACTGCCCTGCTGGCCGCTCGTCACGCCTCTCCACCGCCACCCTGCTGGCCGCTCGTCGCGCCTCTCCACCGCCACCCTGCTGGCCGCTCGTCGCGCCTCTCCACCGCCACCCTGCTGGCCGCTCGTCGCGCCTCTCCACCGCCGCCCTGCTGGCCGCTCGTCATGCTTCTCCACCACCACCCTGCTGGCCGCTCGTCATGCTTCTCCACCACCACCCTGCTGGCCGCTCGTCGCGCCTCTCCACCGCCACCCTGCTGGTCGCTCGTTGCGCCTCTCCACCGCCACCCTGCTGGCCGCTCGTCGCGCCTCTCCACCGCCACCCTGCTGGCCGCTCGTCGCGCCTCTCCACCGCCGCCCTGCTGGCCGCTCGTCACGCCTCTCCACCGCCACCCTGCTGGCCGCTCGTCATGCCTCTCCACCGCCGCCCTGCTGGCCGCTCGTCGCGCCTCTCTGCTGCCGCCCTGCTGGCCGCTCGTCACGCCTCTCCACCGCCGCCCTGCTGGCCGCTCGTCGCGCCTCTCTGCTGCCGCCCTGCTGGCCGCTCGTCACGCCTCTCCACCGCCACCCTGCTGGCCGCTCGTCATGCCTCTCCACCGCCGCCCTGCTGGCCGCTCGTCGCGCCTCTCTGCTGCCGCCCTGCTGGCCGCTCGTCACGCCTCTCCACCGCCGCCCTGCTGGCCGCTCGTCACGCCTCTCTGCTGCCGCCCTGCTGGCCGCTCGTCATGCTTCTCCACCGCCACCCTACTGGCCGCTCATCACGCCTCTCCACCGCCGCCCTGCTGGCCGCTCGTCACGCCTCTCTGATGCCGCCCTGCTGGCCGCTCGTCATGCTTCTCCACCGCCACCCTGCTGGCCGCTCATCACGCCTCTCCACCGCCGCCCTGCTGGCCGCTCGTCACGCCTCTCTGCTGCCGCCCTGCTGGCCGCTCGTCGCGCCTCTCCACCGCCGCCCTGCTGGCCGCTCGTCGCGCCTCTCCACCGCCACCCTGCTGGCCGCTCGTTGCGCCTCTCCACCGCCACCCTGCTGGCCGCTCGTCACGCCTCTCCACCGCCGCCCTGCTGGCCGCTCATCACGCCTCTCCACCGCCACCCTGCTGGCCGCTCGTCATGCCTCTCCGCCACTGCCATGCTGGCCGCTCGTCACGCCTCTCCACCGCCACCCTGCTGGATGCTCGTCATGTTTCTCCACCACTGCCTCCTGGTCACTCATTCGCCAGTTGATGGTCAATCACCTTCTGCCTCTCTGCTATGACCTCTGCACATTAGTCTTTTAGTGATTTTTAGCTCTTTTGCAGGCTGGGCAGAAACGCTGCCCCATCCCAAGTGATTTCAGCTCTCAGTGATTTTTGCTCTTAGCAGGCAGGGTAGAAACACACAGTTCTACCACAACTGGTTTCAGCTCTGATTGAGCAATTAAAATAACAAGAGGCTCCTAATAAAGCCTATTTAGCTCTATTCTTTGAACAGTGGGGAAGAACAGGTTAAGCCAGTCTAGAGAGGACTTGGGGGTGTGGATGCAGCTTCCTGACCAGGGCACCAGAACTCCTGTCCCCACCCCGCTTACTTTCACAAGGCTCTGACATTCGAGCCCTTCCTTAATGAGGTTCTTTCAACTGAGAGCCCCACCCCATCATTTGGGACAGGTTAAGCACAGTCCTGTTTTCCTGTATTCCTACAGTAATTACAACATTGGTAACCAGAGAAGGAGTACTTGTGGCACCTTAGAGACTAACAAATTTATTAGAGCATAAGCTTTCGTGAGCTACAGCTCACTTCATCGGATGCATTTGGTGGAAAAAACAGAGGAGAGATTTATATACACACACACAGAGAACATGAACAATGGGTTTATCATACATACTGTAAGGAGAGTGATCACTTAAGATAAGCCATCACCAGCAGCAGGGGGGGGGGAAAGGAGGAAAACCTTTCATGGTGACAAGCAAGGTAGGCTAATTCCAGCAGTTAACAAGAATATCAGAGGAACAGTGGGGGGTGGGGTGGGAGGGAGAAATACCATGGGGGAATAGTTTTACTTTGTGTAATGACTCATCCATTCCCAGTCTCTATTCAAGCCTAAGTTAATTGTATCCAGTTTGCAAATTAATTCCAATTCAGCAGTCTCTCGTTGGAGTCTGTTTTAGACATCATACCAAAAGGACTGAAGGTAAAAAATCCATTACAATCTACATACCACACAGACTATGCTGACAGCTTGTGCCACACACTCTCAAAGAAACTGCGGAACCACCTGATCAACATCCTCTACAGCAAACAGGGAAAGATTAAGAATGAGCTCTCAAAACTGGATACTCTCATAAAGAACCAACCTTCCACACAAACTTCCTCGTGGCTGGACTTTACAAAAATTAGACAAGCCATTTACAAAACACACTTTGCTTCTCTACAAAAGAAAAAGGACACTAAGCTATCTAAACTACTACATGCCACAAGGGGCCACAACAGTGGTTCCTGTAACCCACCCAGCAATATTGTTAATCTATCCAACTATACTCTTAGTCCAGCAGAAGAATCTGTCCTATCTCGGGGCCTCTCCTTTTGCCCCTCCACCCCCACGAACATGATACAGTTCTGTGGTGACCTAGAATCCTATTTTCGACGTCTCAGACTCAAGGAATATTTCCAACACACCTCTGACCAACATATTAACCCACAGAGACCTTCCTGACAACACTACAAAAAGAAGGATTCTGGGTGGACTCCTCCTGAAGGTCGAAACAGCAGCCTGGATTTCTACATAGAGTGCTTCCGCCGACGTGCACGAGCTGAAATTGTGGAAAAGCAGCATCGCTTACCCCATAACCTCAGCCATGCAGAACACAGTGCCATCCACAGCCTCAGAAACAACTCTGACATCATAATCAAAAAGGCTGACAAAGGAGGTGCTGTCGTCATCATGACTAGGTCGGAGTATGAACAAGAGGCTACTAGGCAGCTCTCCAACACCACTTTCTACAAGCCATTACCCTCTGATCCCACTGAGAGTTACCAAAAGAAACTACAGCATTTGCTCAAGAAACTCCCTGAAAAAGCACAAGAACAAATCCGCACAGACACACCCCTGGAGCCCCGACCTGGGGTATTCTATCTGCTACCCAAGATCCATAAACCTGGAAATCCTGGACGCCCCATCATCTCAGGCATTGGCACCCTGACAGCAGGATTGTCTGGCTCTGTAGACTCCCTCCTCAGGCCCTATGTTACCAGCACTCCCAGCTATCTTCGAGACACCACTGACTTCCTGAGGAAACTACAGTCCATTGGTGATCTTCCTAAAAACACCATCCTGGCCACGATGGATGTAGAAGCCTCTACACCAACATTCCACACAAAGATGGACTACAAGCCGTCAGGAACAGTATCCCCGATAATGTCACGGCTAACCTGGTGGCTGAACTTTGTGACTTTGTCCTCACCCATAACTATTTCACATTTGGGGACAATGTATACGTTCAAATCAGTGGCACTGCGATGGGTACCCGCATGACCCCACAGTAGGCCAACATTTTTATGGCTGACTTAGAACAACGCTTCCTCAGCTCTCGTCCCCTAATGCCCCTACTCTACTTGCGCTACATTGATGACATCTTCATCATCTGGACCCATGGAAAAGAAGCCCTTGAGGAATTCCACCATGATTTCAACAATTTCCATCCCACCCTCAACCTCAGCCTGGACCAGTCCACACAAGAGATCCACTTCCTGGACACTACGGTGCTAATAAGTGATAGTCATATAAACACCACCCTATATCGGAAACCTACTGACTGCTATTCCTACCCACATGCCTCTAGCTTTCATCCAGATCATACCACACGATCCATTGTCTACAGCCAAGCTCTATGATATAACTGCATTTGCTCCAACCCCTCAGACAGAGACAAACACCTACAAGATCTCTGTCATGCATTCCTACAACTACAATACCCACCTGCTGAAGTGAAGAAACAGATTGACAGAGCCAGAAGAGTACCCAGAAGTCACCTACTACAGGACAGGCCCAACAAAGAAAATAACATATCGCCACTAGCCATCACCTTCAGCCCCCAACTAAAACCTCTCCAACGCATCATCAAGGATCTACAACCTATCCTGAAGGACGAGCCATCGCTCTCACAGATCTTCGGAGACAGGCCAGTCCTTGCTTACAGACAGCCCCCCAATCTGAAGCAAATACTCACCAGCAACCCCACACCACACAACAGAACCACTAACCCAGGAACCTATCCTTGCAACAAAGCCCGTTGCCAACTCTGCCCACATATCTATTCAGGGGACACCATCATAGGGCCTAATCACATCAGCCACACTATCAGAGGCTCGTTCACCTGCGCATCTACCAATGTGATATATGCCATCATGTGCCAGCAATGCCCCTCTGCCATGTACATTGGCCAAACTGGACAGTCTCTACGTAAAAGAATGAATGGACACAAATCAGACGTCAAGAATTATAACATTCAACAACCAGTTGGAGAACACTTCAATCTCTCTGGTCACTCGATCACAGACCTAAGAGTGGCTATACTTCAACACAAAAGCTTCAAAAACAGACTCCAACGAGAGACTGCTGAATTGGAATTAATTTGCAAACTGGATACAATTAACTTAGGCTTGAATAGATACTGGGAATGGATGAGTCATTACACAAAGTAAAACTATTTCCCCATGGTATTTCTCCCTCCCACCCCACCCCCCACTGTTCCTCTGATATTCTTGTTAACTGCTGGAATTAGCCTACCTGCTTGTCACCATGAAAAGTTTTCCTCCTTTCCCCCCCCTGCTGCTGGTGATGGCTTATCTTAAGTGATCACTCTCCTTACAAGTGTGTATGATAAACCCATTGTTTCATGTTCTCTGTGTGTGTATATAAATCTCTCCTCTGTTTTTTCCACCAAATGCATCCGATGAAGTGAGCTGTAGCTCACGAAAGCTTATGCTCTAATAAATTTGTTAGTCTCTAAGGTGCCACAAGTACTCCTTTTCTTTTTGCGAATACAGACTAACACGGCTGCTACTCTGAAACCTATTCAAGCCTAAGTTAATTGTATCCAGTTTGCATATTAATTCCAATTCAGCAGTCTCTCGTTGGAGTCTGTTTTTGAAGCTTTTTTGTTGAACATTGGTAACCATAATTCAGTACTAAGGTCATTTGTACCCAACACCAGCCAAAGTTGATCCTATTACACAGCTGTAAATGATGAATATGTAAACAGAGCAGGAGCAAACTGTATTTATATAAACACACCCACAGTATCTTCCCCTCCCAGCTAGCTGTCAGGTTAGCATTCATTCAGACCCTGCTTACATCCTCCCCCCAGCCAAGAATTTCTCATTCCAGCAAATTACACTTTAGATTATACCAACTACATGAGTTCTCCTCAGAGGGTCTGAGGAAACCCACTATGGCTGCCACAAGCCGGTGAACTAAGTGTATCACCTCCTCACTGACCGCTCCAGGTGCATCCTAAATTAGCCTGTTTCCTAGCCTTATAAACCTGTCATGCCTATTGAGAGTGGGCATGGCAGGAGCAGTAGGAACTTCTTCTGGGGCTAGGGATGGTGAAGGTTCCCTTGGGGGTACCCCCTCTACTGGCACAGGCCCCTGCATCTCTTGCTCCAGTAGTGAGATGTCCAGGGTGCCAGGAACACCTTCCACATGTATGTCCCCTCTGTCCACCAACCTAGGCCTGTTTTTCTTCCAGGAGGTCTGGAACATTGGTGGGAAAGCTCATTATCCCAGGATGGTCTTGGCATTGCTGGGGGGTTGCCAGCAACAGGCCTAAATGCTTCTGCCATCGGATTTAGAGTGGAAGAAGTGGAGCTCTTCCCATGTTCAGCAGATGGAGTCTGGAATCTGGTCTCCATTCTAGGATACTCTATGGTAGTGTTGTTCTTTTCAGACTCTCTTTCAGATGTGCTAGATAAGGGTGGATTAGCCCCATTGCACGTACTGGGTGGTGGATTTGGTCCAGCACCCCTTTTCGCCCAGGTCCCATGTTATGGTTCATTCCATAAGGGGTGTCTATCAATTTCTCCACAGGCAGTAGGAGGTTTCTATATACTGTTTTTATTTGCCCCAACCCCATCTAAGGTTTAATCTTGTAGACTGGCTTTTCCACCACCAGGTAAGGTATTGGCTTCCATCTGCAGGAATTTTGTGTTTGCCAGCAACACCCAAATTTTGCAGCAGAACTCTGTCCCGTGGCTGGAGCTCCTGTGAATGCACCCTTGCATCATACTTGTTACTTGTTACTATTTGAGTTCTTGTGGGCAGCAGCTATAGCCAAGCAATAGGCATCCTGCAGTTTTTCTCTTAGTCAGGAAACATACTGCAGATGTGTCTCATAGTCTATGGGTAATCTTGGCTCTCACCCAAACATTATGATATGGGATGACTCCTGTAGCATCGTTCTTCGTGGCATTGTAGGCATGCACCAAAAATGCAACATGCTGGCTCCAGGGTGCTTTCTGCTCTGGACGTAAAGTCCCCAGCATATCCAAGAGTCCGATTAAATCGCTCTGGCTGAGGGTCACCTTGCAGGTGGTAAGATGTTGTTCTGGATTTTTTAATTCCTGTCATCCTTAGCACCTTCTTCAGGAGGTGACTCTCAAAGTCCCATCCCTGATCACAGTGTATCCGAGCTGGGAATCCATATGCTGAAAAATATTTCTCCCACAACACTCAAGCAACTGTGGTGGCCCTCTGGTCATGGGTGAGATATGCCTGTGCATTCCGTGTAAAATGGTCAGTCACTACTAACATGTTCCCAACATTCCTCCTGCCCACGTCTGAAGATAAGAAGTCAATGTATGCCAGCTTTAAAGGTTTGCTGCTGGTGATATTCTTTAGAGATGCTGCTCTAGTGGGCAGAGTTTTCCTTTGAACACACCGAGCGCATGACTGGCATTTCTTGCATGCATCCTCAGCCATCCGGGGCCAGTAGAACCTACTACGAATAAGTTCCAGGGTTCTCTCCATTCCCAAATGTCCAAAGTCATCATGCAGGGCCCTCATGGCCAGGGATCTGTAGTCTTTTGGTAGCACTAGTTGTGTTCATTGATTTTGTGAAGGATCTACTGTGATCCCTGCAGCATTCCCTGTATCAGTTTTAGTTTGCTTCATTCCCTCAATGGTAGTCTACCCTCGGGGGTAGATGGAATAACAGCAACAAAGTTTCATCCCTCTCTTTTTGCGAGTAGTGTGTCATGAATGTCAGTATTTTGCAGTTGAGCTTTTTGCCAGTGAGCAGCATTGAGCGTGGGCAATGGAGACTGGTCCAACACAATATAATTCACTGAGGCAGATGGCACGCTCTCAGGATTCAGGCTCAGAGTTTCTGCAACACACCCATGAAGACTCTAGTGGGCCTCTGACTCTTGATAACTTCCATTGCATATAGCTCTCACTCCATCCATAGGAATCACAGCAATTTCCGATGCCTGCGGACAACACGTCCGCATCTACATTACTTTTCCCTGATCGGTACTGAATGCTGAACTCGTAGCTAACCAAGGGTCCAGCATGTATGACCCAAACACGGCACCTGGTGAGTGTCCAGCAGGGAAGAAGGTGTAAGATGAAGTAGCTTATTTTAACTCACTTTCTTCTGGCTGCTGGGCACATGGGTTTATCAATTGAGTCCCTCAAGCATGGGTAGGGCAAGTGGGTCTAGGGCAGTCTAAATGAGTGTGAAGTGGAGGCAGTTTGACATAGTGACTAGATGGGGCCTCAAAAGACCTGGGTTTTATTCCCAACTCTGATATTGACCTGCTGAGTGAGCTTGGGTACATCACGTCACCTCCCTGTGCCTCAGTTTTCCCATCTGTAAAACAGAGTTAATGATATTGCCCTCCTTTGTAAAATGCTTTGAGATCTACTGATGAAGAGCTAGGGATTATTATAACTCACACCATTGTGCGCATCACATTTGAATGTGCCCTGTATCTTTGTCTCTTTGCCTGTAAACACCAGGCACTCTTAGACACTGAGATCTCCTGGCTCTGGCTAGAGACCTCACATGCCACCCTTGGGTGAGCTATTATGGATATATGTAATCCAGGGATCCCTGTAACCCTTATATACCTCCTGTGCCCTTTGACAGCTGGCATCAAGGATCCCTGGGTCACAGCCACCTTGCTAAAGAGCTGGCATTGAGTGTGATTCTGCACTGCAAGGATCATTAAAAGGATTTTTGATCTTCAGTATAGTAATGAAGTCTTTCACTATTAACCTTTAAAGAGTCAAAAAGGTAACAGGTAGCCCTTGGAACTTGGCTAGGAGCAGCAATTAGTAGTTCTAACAGTCCTGCTGAAGATTCTGGTTCAGCCTTTCCCGGAGTATTATTGTGATAACCATGCCCCTCACTCCGCAAATTATTGTTAAGTTGAAATTGAGGTGACCAGCACCTATCTCCCCCCAGAGAGATGCCACCTCCCTTTCTGTGCATGGAGAGGATTGAAAATGTGCACCATAGAACCCTGGATGTGTGCTTTGTTCTGTATTTAGTCTGGCCTAGTGAATAGAGCAGCAGATGAACTCATGCGAACTGGATATGAGTCAGCAGTGTGCCCTTGTTGCCAAGAAGGCCAATGGCATTTTGGGATGTATAAGTAGGGGCATAGCGAGCAGATCGAGGGACGTGATCGTTCCCCTCTATTCGACACTGGTGAGGCCTCATCTGGAGTACTGTGTCCAGTTTTGGGCCCCACACTACAGGAAGGATGTGGATAAATTGGAAAGAGTACAACGAAGGGCAACGAAAATGATTAGGGGTCTAGAGCACATGACTTATGAGGAGAGGCTGAGGGAGCTGGGATTGTTTAGTCTGCAGAAGAGAAGAATGAGGGGGGATTTGATAGCTGCTTTCAACTACCTGAAAGGGGGTTTCAAAGAGGATGGCTCTAGACTGTTCTCAATGGTAGCAGATGACAGAACGAGGAGTAATGGTCTCAAGTTGCAATGGGGGAGGTTTAGATTGGATATTAGGAAAAACTTTTTCACTAAGAGGGTGGTGAAACACTGGAATGCGTTACCTAGGGAGGTGGTAGAATCTCCTTCCTTAGAGGTTGTTAAGGTCAGGCTTGACAAAGCCCTGGCTGGGATGATTTAACTGGGACTTGGTCCTGCTTTGAGCAGGGGGTTGGACTAGATGACCTTCTGGGGTCCCTTCCAACCCTGATATTCTATGATTCTATGATTCATGCTGTCTGGATTCTATTCCTGGCTCTGTACTAGCCTGCTGGGTGACATTGAACATATTGCATCATTGCCCTGTGCCTCAGTTTCCCCATTTGTGAAATGGCAGTAGTGATGGTGAACTCCTTTGTAAAGCACTTTGAGGTCTACTGAGAAGAAGCAAAAGATACCATTCACTTGCTAACTGTGATACTTTGTCACTACAGCAACACGCTTCCCCTTCAGGCCAATGCTCTAATTCCATACAGGGGCTGGGCCTCCAGTGCTAGGGAAGCTGCCATCATTTCAATTAGCTTTCTGGACTGTGTAAGTCACACCGGGGCCATTTCAGCCCATAAGCCGCCTAGAATCTGGGCATGCCAGGGCGTCCTTAAAGACAACTTCTCCCCAATTTCTATTCACTGACAAGTGCTGTACAGAACACTGAAGAATCAAGGGCTCTGCCCCGTGAACATTATAACATAAGGGCCACTAGGAAGCAAAGAACATCCTGAACTCTCCTACTGGAGAAGGGAGATATGAGAGCAAAGATGTAGGCAGTGGTCATGCTGGGCCTTGAAGTTAGGACTGTAGTGGAGGACTCCCATGTCTCGTCCCCAGCTGTGACTTTTTGGGTGACCTTGACAAGTCACATCATTGCTTTGTGCCCCAGTCTCTCCACCTAAAAAACCCAGGGATGGTCAGACTTCTGTCCTAGAATATGAGGTTCAATTAATGTTGGTAAAATACTTGGAGATCCTCAGAGGGAAAACGTTGCATAAAAATAAAAAGTTAGACTCCTTTTGGTTAGAAAGCTGGGCTGAGATTTCAGAGCTTATTCGGCTGATTGATTCCCATTAAAATGAATGGGCATCATGGATCCGAAATCCCTTTTGGTGGCTTTGAAAATATCAGCCTCAGTTTGAAAATCTCCCCCAAAGGAACATCTTTTTCATAGGATTTATGGTATTGGCTGGGTTGGAAATTCCAGAGCAGCTTCTCACATGTATTCAGGTATCTTAGCTTCCAGTGAAAAACTCAGGAAGCAAAAAGGCGGGCAAACACTAGTGAGACTTTTCTGACCATTTCCTAAAATGCCTGGAGGCTGGGATCGAATTTTCGATAAAGATTCTGGACTTGTCATATCCTGATCAGGCTCTTTCATCCCTGACTGAAATCACTCTACCCATCAAGGGAAATGTCAAATGAGGCTTTTTCTAAGTGGAATTGGCTGTATTTTAATTTTTGTTCCTAAGGACAGAGAAACCTATTGTTCAGTTCAGATCTTTCTTTCTTCCTGCCATACATGTGCCTTTACAACTTGGAGAACTTCAGCAGACCTGCATAGACAAAGGGACAGGTGATCCCTCATTAATTGCCACAATAACACATAATAACATAAAAAGAAAAGGAGTACTTGTGGCACCTTAGAGACTAACAAATTTATTTGAGCATAAATAATTTAATAATAAACTTATTTGAGCATGGGATCTGTCTGAGAGGAGGTACGCTAAGGGCTGCATTAGGGAGGCTGTGTTGGTGAGTATCTGAGTATCTGTTGTGGGGACAGTTTGACAGTTTGACTGTGTGCTTGATTGGTGGTTTGAAAAGTGTGAATTGGGAGTGCTTTGTTCCAAGTGAGCCTTGAGTGGGCCTGACTGTAATAAAAAGCCAGTCAGCTGTGAACCAACTGAGCGGGGAACAGCAGAGAGGATAACAGAGGGAGTTTGCCTGGGGAGAGCCCACTGAGGCTTACATCTTCCTGGCTTCTCTGAGTAGTTACTACAGCTCCTGAGGAAGCTCGTAGAAGGAAGGTGATATGGATGGGGAGTGTTCAGCTGTTGTGACCTGCACTGGATGTGCCATGTTTGTCTTTCTTCCACAGGACAGAAGCGACTTTGTCTGTACAAAGTGCAAGCTGGTCTCCATATTGGAAAAGAAGGTTCAAGGTCTGGAGCAACAGGTATCGACCCTGTGTTGCATAAGAGAAACTGAAGATTTCCTGACCAGACGTCAGGATATGCTTCTACGGACACAATGGTCTGAAGATTCAGAGCAGGCTGCACTGCGCGGACAGGAGAACGGTGAAGAAATTTGGCAGCATGTGACCTCCAGAAGAAGAAAGGGGAGTGTCCATGTACCAGCAATGCAGATACAGGTAAGTAACTGTTTTCATGTTCTCTCCACAGGTACTAATGTGGAGAGTGGACTAGATTATACATCTGAGGGAAGGGAACAGACGGAGACTCCGCTGATTGGAAGGCATGAGACGCACTGTCCTAGGGTTGGGGGTTCCATGACCACCGCTCCCAAGAGAAGGAGGCGAGTGGTGGTGGTCGGGGACTCTCTTCTCAGGGGGACTGAGTCATCTATCTATGCATCCGATGGAGTGAGCTGTAGCTCAGGAAAGCTTATGCTCAAATAAATTTGTTAGTCTCTAAGGTGCCACAAGTCCTCCTTTTCTTTTTGAGGATACAGACTAACACAGCTGCTACTCTGAAACCTGACATAATAACATGCAAATCAGATGGCAGTTTGATTTCACTCTGCGGAAAGGCAGTAAAAGGAAGAGGAAAAATATGGAAATGAAGGAGTTAGCAGTTCTGTCCAAATCAGTAATCTTGCTGGAAAAAAGGAAATAGCCTGTTAAGGACATAAGACTGGAGCCCAGAGAATATGCTGTTCTTTCAATGGGTTTCTTCATGTAGCCAAGATCTAGCTCGGGTGACCTCTTGTACAATGGTAGTGTTGTCTTGTGGGTAGAGAACAGCATAGGGAATCAGGTCTTCTGAATTTTATTCCTGCCCCAGACCTGCTGTGTGACCGTGGAAAAGCCATTTGAACCTCTTGGCTGCTTTGGTTCCCCCCAGCAAGACTGGGATAGTAACACCTGCCTAATGGGACGGTTGAGGCAGAAAATGAAAGAAAGGTGTGTTTGGTTATTCCCACAGAGGAAGGCTGAGTGTACAGAACTGTTATCTGGTCTGAATCCTACCTCCAAATCCCAGTTGCTTTCAGAAAAAGGATTTTTTTTTAAAGCACGTGCAGGCTTCTTTTAACACTGAGAAAGGCCCCTCTGTATCAGAAGGGTAGGTCACAAAGAGCAGCTGGACTGAGGCCAGAGGTGGAGTCCAGAGGAAAATTCCGGAGAAGTAACAGGACATCAGGCTCAGGAATTAAATAAAAATAGCACATGGCCAAAACAAAAATAGTACATGGGCCAGATCCCAGAGCGAGGCCAATTGGCACCAGCCAAGGATCCCGCCTTAAAGGTATGTACCCCAGTGGGAGAAGATTAGGTGAACTAGAATGGCCAGCCATGGGGGAGGAGCTCTGTAGAATAGACATTCTGCAACATGATGGAATGATGAAAAAATGAATGGGGTAATATGATCCCTGTGCATAAACTTCACAGGCAAGACAGAGTCAGGCACAGAGGGCTGGCGAAGCAACATATTGCAACAATTCCACGAAACACGAGGAGAGGAAATCCCGTCATGAGAATCTTATCACACTCATGATCAGGAAAAGGCTGTTGAGCCAGTGATGCTGGGAAAGATCAAAGAGGCAACTGAGTCTAATAACAGTGACAGCAACCACTAGCCACATATTAACTGGTCAAATATCACATGGGGCCCAGAGTTAGATAAACAATTTCCTGACTTCTTGGAAGAAATGGCTCTGAGGCACACAAGAAAAGTAGCTGCTGTCAGCTGAGGCCCCAGTTCAGCAAGGCACTTGAGCCTGGGTGTAACAATTACTTCAGTGGGACTATTCCCTTGCTTAAAGTTAAGAACATGGTGCTTTGCTGGATCAGAGATTATGTCCTAAATAACCCTCTGGAAGGTATAATAATCCTCTGGTTCTGGAAGTAACTGTAATTACTGCCCTAAGTAACAGTGACCACAAGACAATTATGGTCAACGTTTTTAAGGGAGGAATCCTATCCAAATCTGTCTCCTGTCTATGTCACTTTCCCCATTGTTTGGGTGGATCTATCAAGCAGCAATGTGGAAGAGGGAAAACACTTCATTCCCAGGTGCAGCCCACACCCACTCTGGGTGGCCCTTTGGATTGCTCTAGTGATGGCTGGGACACAGATAGAGGTGGTTGAGCTTGCTACAGCCTGAATTTGCACAGGGGGCTTTTAGGTCAGCCAGTAGAGTTGCACATGTTTAGATTCAGAGGTCCCAGGTTTGAGCCCTGCTCTCATCAATCCACCCATGCAGCTTGGTGTTACATAGGAAAATGTGACTTGGGAACCTCCCAAATGGGCAGGGGATCTAAAATAGGGCAGTACCAGAAACAACTTTTAACTCCCCTTGTGACATTGGCCAGATGTCAAGCTGACAATGTCCCTTTAAATTAACTTAATTATTTTATTACTTTTCTGAATGTGTCAATGGTAACCCCCATGGTGGAACCACTACTGCTTGGTCCTGTGTGGTAGATAAACAGAGGGATGAATTCCGCAAGGCTATTACTCCAGCACCAGTTTTCAACAGCACTGAATTCAGTTCAAAGAAAACCCTGCTTGAGCCCTACCAGGCAATTCTACACAAAACACAGACAGAGAAAAACACAGGTCACAATGAGTAGTAGTGGTACTATAGCACCTAGAGGCCTCAACTGAAATCAGGGCCCCATTGTGCTAGGTGCTGTACAGACACCTAGCAGGAAGCAGTCCATGCCCTCAAGAAGCTTAGTCTAAAGAGACAAGACAAGACAGGGTGGAAGAGGAATCAGACCCTGGCTCAAGGTCACTTAGCAAGTCAGCCATGGAAGCAGAGCAGAGAATAGAACCCTGGAATCCGAGTGCTAATCAAATGCCTGATCCACGGGACCACGCTGGCCCAGAAAGAGCACTGCCCCCACTCCAGTCCAGTCATAGGCCACGTGTGTCATTGATTTAATCTCTGCTCAGAATACTCACCTGTTTTAGACAGACTCCCCCCCCCAATAATTAACCACTTCCTTTCTTGTAAGTAATCCCTGGCTCCTCAAACCTCTCAGGCTTGATGGGTCACTGGGAGGTCAAAGCAGCCCCTGGGGGGATGAATGAGCCATAGCACTGTATTGGGTAATGTGATGTGATCTCAGGCAGGTGCATTGATGCATCATTCAAACCATTGTTAAGCCCAAGGGATTTCGATGCAGTTCACCACCAGAAACTGAACAGAGAGACACTTCAACTCATGTCACATGGTGCTTAAGGCCAGAAGGAACCACCATACACCAGAGGCCACTCAATGACCCCTGTATTGCATTCAACACCCAGGCTTGGACTAAAGTATTACAGCCCTCTGGAGACTGCACTGTGGTGGCCAAAGGCAGCAAAGAGGAGGCCCAAATGCAGCAATGCCTGAGGCCCCTGATGTGCCAGAGAATTGACTTGGTTAGATATACACTGATGATCCTAGCAAGCAACCCACACTACAGAGGAAGGCGAAAAGCCCCCAAAGACCCTGCCAGTCTGACCAGAGGGAAAATTAGTCTGGAGATCAGTTCAACCCTGAGGATGTGAACAGGACCCACCAGCCAGGCATCTGAGACAATTTCCTGTACCATAGGCTCCTGGGCTTTAACACTCTCTTCCTCAGAGCTCCATGGTTGTGGAAATCACTCCAGCCCTTAAACTGTAGTAGTGTCTGTGAAGTGGCTTCAGTATGATCCTATGGTCTGAGGCTCTGAGATTCCTCAGGCAAGGCATCACCAGCTGCTGATGGACAGAAAAGATATATGAAGAGAGCAAATCATCTCAAGACCCTGTAAACCCCCATATGGATTCAGTTCAGCCCAGAAAGGGAAATGGAGAGATTCCACCATACCCCTTAGTAATCTGTTGTTTTAAGGGCTACTTCCCCTCCCTGTTAAACGTCTGCTCTACCACAAGGGTTTTGTCTCAGATCCAAACACAGAACATTGTTGTGGAGCGTGTTGTCTGCTGCCTGTGAAGGCTGCGGAGATGGCAGTGTTGCAAAGCTAAGCACAGTGCCTGTTGAGGCAATGTGCAGGCAATTACAGGCTGAGCTTTGTTGGGCTGCCTTGCTGAGAAAGCCAATCCTGATTCAAAAACCCTGCTGGATGAATGGCAGTGGTACGAACCATACACTACCCTGGAGCGACACAGTCTGTGGGAGGCCCCACATTTTGCCCAGTAATAGATCTGTTCTTCACGTCCATGGAAAGAGGAGGAGCTCAATTACCTTTCATAGGCTGAAGATCAAGTTCTTCTGTATGTCGTGTCTAGGAGTCGGATAATAGCCCTTTAAATAGCATGGGAGCCCTCTAGTGGCTAGTAGTCCTGCGTTGCAGAAGTCATGCTGCCAGAACAGCAATGCACATAGGTTTCCATGCCTTGTACGTACATCATTAATAAACAGTTATTTGGACTCCAACTGGGCTACTGTGGTTCCCCATATCCTCAATATGGTGTAGCGAGCGGAACAAGGAGACAACGTTGTTGCTCTCCCATTACATTGTGTAGTGATTTTGTACATGCTTTCCCTGTTACATCAGCTCTTGCTGGGTCTCACTCAAGTGTCTGAGAGCCTAGGATGGGTCCCAGATTTTCAGATGGGACTAGTGATTTGGGGTGCCTGGCTTTTGGGGGGCCCAACTTGAGACACCTTGAAGAGGCCTGACTTTCAGACAGAATAGGTTCCCTTAAAGTATCTCAGTTGGGCCTCCCAAATCAGGAATCACTTTGAAAACCTAAGACTCCGGTAGGCTAGGGAGAGGAGCTGCTTTAATTTAGTGCACACCTTCCAGACAGTCCGTCTTGCACCCTCTTGGCAGCAGCAGCCCCAGTGTGATTCATCGCTATTGCAGCAGGCTGATTTGCATGGATGATTAATTGCAAAAGCATCCATAGAGTCAGCAACTTAAAAAGGTCAAATCATTCATGTTTTAACCCTGTATCCCATTCACTAAATCAGTCCCCCTTTTACACTCTTACCCTGCCAGTCCCCAGCAATCAAACATTCTAGCAACGGAGATGTGAAACGAGAAGACCCACAACAACAATTCAACTGGCTCGCCTTTGCTTTAGGGACCCGCTTTAAGTGAATTTCTGTAATCTAATCTCTCCCTCCATCTCCCTCGTAGCACTGGGGGTGTTCCAGCAAAATACTGGTGTGATCCTGTCTCAATTTCAATTCCTATAATGCTTAACCATGCAAGATATATATTTTTTTGTTGGCGGCCTTAATGCATTATTATCAGATTAGCATGCTAATTTATACTACAAAGAAATTAAAGCATTTGCCATGGCATTAAGTTATTCATGCAGATATAAATCCCTATAGTAACTCTCCATTCTAACCAAGGGGCTTGGAATGTGTAAGTGACAAATGATCTCCCACCGCACAGCGGCAGGCACAGATTTAGTCAATTTCCACAGGGCTGGGATGCTGCTTTTAATCAGCATGGCAAACAGTGGGACACGTTGGGTTTAATCGTTTCCACTCATTCAGGTTTAGTGGCATCCTTCGTGTGTGACAGATTCAAGCTTAGCAGATCGAAGAGATTTGCTTATGGATCCTGTATTTCTCCTGCTACATTATGTCACTGGGCAGGGAACTGTATCCCTCGATGTTAGGGATGTCATCCGCTCTAGCTTGTAAAACATCCCAGCTGCATGAGCACTGACAAGAGGATTAAGGTAGAAAACAATAGTAATTAACTGACTCCTTCCCTCCCAGTTCAAATTTGCCATTTGAAAATTTACTCGGAGCTAGCAAAATGTCCACTTAAAGGCATTGTTCTCTAGGGGCGCTCAGCTCAAAATGGCTCAGTTGTGCCTTAAGAGCTTGGTCAAAAAACTTTCGATGGAACAGTTTCTGGTCAGAAAAATGCAGTTTTGTTGAAAACAGGAATGTGTTGATTTCAATGACATTTTTTATGGGAAAAAGTCTAAATGAATCACTTTGATGTTCTTGTTTCCTCTGATAACGTCAAAATGTTCAATTCAGGACAGTAAAAATGTTTATCACTTCAGTTCATTTTGTTTTGACTTTGATATTACATTAAAACATTACAGGTTTCAGAGTAGCAGCCGTGTTAGTCTGTATTCGCAAAAAGAAAAGGAGTACTTGTGGCACCTTAGAGACTAACAAATTTATTAGAGCATAAGCTTTCGTGAGGTACAGCTCACTTCATCGGATGCGTCCGATGAAGTGAGCTGTAGCTCACGAAAGCTTATGCTCTAATAAATTTGTTAGTCTCTAAGGTGCCACAAGTACTCCTTTTCTTTTTATTAAAACATTACAATACATTAACATTAATGTTAGCATTAAATTATATTTATATATGGTCTCTTTAATGTTATATAGAATATGCAGTATTAATATTTTATAATATTTCAATATTACCAAAATAAAACACTTTCACCATATTCGCAAAAAGAAAAGGAGTACTTGTGGCACCTTAGAGACTAACAAATTTATTAGAGCATAAGCTTTCGTGAGCTACAGCTCACTTCATCGGATGCACCAAATGCATCTGGTGCATCCGATGAAGTGAACTGTAGCTCACGAAAGCTTATGCTCTAATAAATTTGTTAGTCTCTAAGGTGCCACAAGTACTCCTTTTCTTTTTGCGAATACAGACTAACACGGCTACTACTCTGAAACCTTTCACCATATTGGAATAGATCAGTTTGGTTGCTCTGAACTGAAACTTTCCAAAATTTTTATTCCATGGGCAATGTTGTGTTTTTGTTCTTAATCAGAGCAAAATGCCATTTTGAAATGTTGGAATTTCCTGCGGAAGGGAAACAGCAGTTTCTGACCACTACCAATTGGCAGACTGGTGCAGATCTCAACATTACCAGAACTCAAACTCCTCTTGAATTGAGCCTTTTTTGGAGGTTTGAAAGAATTCAGACTGTTTGAACTTTGTCCTGTGTGTAATTCATGCTTATGGGATGTGGCTCTGAACCTGTTTTGTAGCTAGTGCATATACAGATATTGATGAGGTTGCTGTGGTACTTAACTCCAGGAGTCTGAGGTCTTTTGCTCCGGCAGCAGACTTAGATGTCCTGGGTTCAGCTCCTGTTCCTACAACCCAACCCAGGGCTTTACCTTAGAAGTGGTGACTTGTAGAGGGATTTGTGCTGTGGTGGGACAAACTTTCCTGGCCAGAGGGAATGTGTAATCCATGCTTATATGGTGTGGCTCTGCCCCCTATCTCTTGACTCCTCCATGTATAGAGACTTGTGGCTGAGCCTTTAAACTAAGATCATGTGTTTGTTTTTTAGATTCAGAGGTCTGAGGTTTGATTCCCACCCAACCAGATGTTGCTTGAAAGACTGAATAAAATAACCCCAGGGAGAGTCCATGATGCTGCATCTTTGACCCAACCTTTCATCAATAAGTCGTGCTGCTAAAGCATTTTTAGAAACCTTGCTTGGTATTTCAGCATCTCCAAAAGCACATGATGCTGGTCTCACAGTGATAAAAAGTTCACACTTGTCTTCACTCCAGGATCTCCAAGTGCTTTACAAACAGCATTGGCCCAATTATCCCACCAGTTCCACTGTCGTTAATGAGAGGAGCATGTACAGAACTGACAAAAAAAACATGGCCTGCTTAATTAAGCTTCTCAGTGTCCTTGTGAAGGAGGCAAGTGAGATTTGTCACCACCTGCAAAATGAGGATATTTGGGCACTGGGAGGATGATACCAAAAGCTTGAAACCTGATTCCTAATGTTATGCACCTAAATTCCTATCAAGACACCTTATAAAGGGGCCAATTTTTAAAATTTTCTCAGAGGGGCTGAGCACGTGCAGCACCCGCTTACCTTGGTGGGAGCTTTGTGCTTTGCCCCATTTCAAATTCAAGTCACTTACTTAGGTAGTAAATATAATGCACACCGGTTTGAAAACTTGGGCTTGCCCAAGTTTATACAGCAAATCAGTGGCAGAGCTAGGAATAGAACGCAGGAGTCTTGAGTCCCAGCCCCCTGCTCTAGCCACTGCCTTCCCAAGCAAGGAACAGCACCCAGTCACATGCCCTGTAACCATTCTAACTTACACCCTTGACACAGCAGAACAGACCCAGTCCACTGGCCTAGTGTCTCGCTAACCCCCAACCAGTCTGACACTGGTGACTCCCACTAGGGATTGGCTGCTAAACAACTAGCAGAACATAGGCAGCAGACTTTCCGTGCTGTTATTCTTTTTCATGCATTCAAATGCAGAGCCACACTCCTATTTTCATATCCAGCATGAGGCTGCCAGTGTCCTCTTTAATTGCTAATTATGTTTTCAACATATTTACGGCATTAATTTATTTTTACAAGTTATGGGCTGCAGCTCGTTTACAAAGACATTTACATGAATTATGCTATCAGAAATCAATGTACACAGTCACAATGTTTGCTCATGCCTGTATCTTCCTCCAGAAAGCAACAGAAATAGCTAATTGTTTTCAATTTTATCTGTCATGGAGACTGTTGTTTTGCTCAGCAGAGGGTGCCACTTAGCCAGTAAACTTCTAACAAGTTTCCCTTTGACTGGAAATGCTACCTATTTTAGGACTCAGGAGCAGGGCTAGCTCAAGGTGTAACTCGTATTGCCCTAACCTGACACTTGTCCACACACACAAACACTCTAGCTCCATCTGAGTAATGCTTTAAACTCAAGCTAGCTGGCTTATCAGGGAGGGTGGCTTAAATGCTGCTGATGCTTGATCTAGTAATGCGGCGGGGATGCAGCTACTCTGTGTGGCTAATCCAATCTCTCTGTACTGCAAGTGTTATTTTGCAGTGTGGTTGCTTTCACTAGAACCAGGCTGAAGGTATGTTTATGCTGCAGTTGTAACCCACAAACCTCCTGCATATGGTGTTCAGTCCCATCTAGTGGCACCGAGACTACTTAGAGAGATTTCAGAGTAGCAGTCGTGTTAGTCTGTGTTCGCAAAAAGAAAAGGAGAACTTGTGGCACCTTAGAGACTAACAAATTTATTAGAGCATAAGCTTTCGTGAGCCACAGCTCACTTCATCGGATGCATTTGGTGGAAAAAACAGAGGGGAGATTGATATACACACACAGAGAACATGAAACAATGGGTTTATCATACACACTGTAAGGAGAGCAGAGCAGCTCACAGCAGGAGTTTGCCTGGGACTGGTAAGTATCCGAGTGTGTGTGTTTGCTTGCTGAGGAAGTATCCGAGCGTGTGTTTGCTGGGAGGGCAGGGAGAGAGCCTGAGTGAGTGTCTGATTGGCTGCTAGCCTGCAGGGGGCGGGCATTAGGGTGTCTGTGTGTTTGCGTCAGGGAAGCCTGGCTGTTTAAAAATAGCCAGAGCCTCGCGAAGCAGCTGAGCAGCGGGGACAGCAGAGCAGCTCACAGCAGGAGTTTGCCTGGGAGTTCGCCTGGAGTGAGCCCAGTGAGGCTTACATCTTGCCAACGTCTCTGAGGAAGCTCATAGTAGGTAGGTGATATGGAAGGGGGGGATTCAGCTGTTGTGACCTGCACTGGATGTGCCATGTTTGTCTTTCTTCCACAGGACAGAAGCGACTTTGTCTGTACAAAGTGCAAGCTGGTCTCCATATTGGAAGAGAAGATTGAAGGTCTGGAGCAACAGGTAACGACCCTGCGTTGTATACGAGAGACTGAGGATTTTCTGGACCAAACTCAGGATAGCCTTCTAGGGGCACAAAGCTCTAAAGATATAGAGCAGGTTGCACAGAGGAGCCAAGAGGCCAGTGAAGAAGCTTGGCAACATGTGACCTCCAGAAGAGGTAAGCGGAATGTCCGGGTTCCAGTAACACAGACACAGGTAACTAACCGCTTTCATGTTCTCTCCACAGGTACCAATGTGGAGAGTGGACCAGATGATACGTCTGGGGGGAGAAAGCAGAAGGAGACTCCGCTGGTTGGGAGGCATGAGATGCGATGTCCTGAGGTTGGGGGTTCCACGACCACCACTCCCAAGAGGAGAAGGCGGGTGGTGGTGGTCGGGGACTCTCTCCTCCGGGGGACTGAGTCATCTATCTGCCGCCCTGACCGGGAAAACCGAGAAGTCTGCTGCTTGCCAGGGGCTAAGATTCGTGATGTGACGGAGAGACTGCCGAGACTCATCAAGCCCTCGGATCGCTACCCCTTCCTGCTTCTCCACGTGGGCACCAATGATACTGCCAAGAATGACCTTGAGCGGATCACTGCGGACTACGTGGCTCTGGGAAGAAGGATAAAGGAGTTGGAGGCGCAAGTGGTGTTCTCGTCCATCCTCCCCGTGGAAGGAAAAGGCCTGGGTAGGGACCGTCGAATCGTGGAGGTCAACGAATGGCTACGCAGGTGGTGTCGGAGAGAAGGCTTTGGATTCTTTGACCATGGGATGGTGTTCCATGAAGGAGGAGTGCTGGGCAGAGACGGGCTCCATCTTACGAAGAGAGGGAAGAACATCTTTGCCAGCAGGCTGGCTAACCTAGTGAGGAGGGCTTTAAACTAGGTTCACCGGGGGAAGGAGACCAAAGCCCTGAGGTAAGTGGGAAAGCGGGATACCGGGAGGAAGCACAGGCAGGAATGTCTGTGAGGGGAGGGCTCCTGCCTCATACTGGGAATGAGGGGCGATCAACAGGTTATCTCAAGTGCTTATATACAAATGCACAAAGCCTTGGAAACAAGCAGGGAGAACTGGAGGTCCTGGTGATGTCAAGGAATTATGACGTGATTGGAATAACAGAGACTTGGTGGGATAACTCACATGACTGGAGTACAGTCATGGATGGTTATAAACTGTTCAGGAAGGACAGGCAGGGCAGAAAAGGTGGGGGAGTAGCACTGTATGTAAGGGAGCAGTATGACTGCTCAGAGCTCCGGTACGAAACTGTGGAAAAACCTGAGTGTCTCTGGATTAAGTTTAGAAGTGTGTGCAACAAGAGTGATGTCATGGTGGGAGTCTGCTATAGACCACCGGACCAGGGGGATGAGGTGGATGAGGCTTTCTTCCGGCAACTCACGGAAGCTACTAGATCGCATGCCCTGATTCTCATGGGTGACTTTAATTTTCCTGATATCTGCTGGGAGAGCAATACAGCGGTGCATAGACAATCCAGGAAGTTTTTGGAAAGCGTAGGGGACAATTTCCTGGTGCAAGTGCTAGGGGAGCCAACTAGGGGGAGCGCTTTTCTTGACCTGCTGCTCACAAACTGGGTAGAATTAGTGGGGGAAGCAAAAGTGGATGGGAATCTGGGAGGCAGTGACCATGAGTTGGTTGAGTTCAGGATCCTGACGCAGGGAAGAAAGGTAAGCAGCAGGATACGGACCCTGGACTTCAGGAAAGCAGACTTTGACTCCCTCAGGGAACAGATGGCCAGGATCCCCTGGGGGACTAACATGAAAGGGAAGGGAGTCCAGGAGAGCTGGCTGTATTTCAAGGAATCCCTGTTGAGGTTACAGGGACAAACCATCCCGATGAGTCGAAAGAATAGTAAATATGGCAGGCGACCAGCTTGGCTTAATGGTGAAATCTTAGCGGATCTTAAACATAAAAAAGAAGCTTACAAGAAGTGGAAGGTTGGACATATGACCAGGGAAGAGTATAAAAATATTGCTCGGGCATGTAGGAAAGATATCAGGAGGGCCAAATCGCACCTGGAGCTGCAGCTAGCAAGAGATGTCAAGAGTAACAAGAAGGGTTTCTTCAGGTATGTTGGCAACAAGAAGAAAGCCAAGGAAAGTGTGGGCCCCTTACTGAATGAGGGAGGCAAGCTAGTGACAGAGGATGTGGAAAAAGCTAATGTACTCAATGCTTTTTTTGCCTCTGTTTTCACTAACAAGGTCAGCTCCCAGACTGCTGTGCTGGGCATCACAAAATGGGGAAGAGATGGCCAGCCCTCTGTAGAGATAGAGGTGGTTAGGGACTATTTAGAAAAGCTGGACGTGCACAAGTCCATGGGGCCGGACGAATTGCATCCGAGAGTGCTGAGGGAATTGGCGGCTGTGATTGCAGAGCCCTTGGCCATTATCTCTGAAAACTCGTGGCGAACGGGGGAAGTCCCGGATGACTGGAAAAAGGCTAATGTAGTGCCCATCTTTAAAAAAGGGAAGAAGGAGGATCCTGGGAACTACAGGCCGGTCAGCCTCAACTCAGTCCCTGGAAAAATCATGGAGCAGGTCCTCAAAGAATCAATCCTGAAGCACTTAGAGGAGAGGAAAGTGATCAGGAACAGTCAGCATGGATTCACCAAGGGAAGGTCATGCCTGACTAATCTAATCGCCTTTTATGATGAGATTACTGGTTCTGTGGATGAAGGGAAAGCAGTGGATGTATTGTTTCTTGACTTTAGCAAAGCTTTTGACACTGTCTCCCACAGCATTCTTGTCAGCAAGTTAAGGAAGTATGGGCTGGATGAATGCACTATAAGGTGGGTAGAAAGCTGGCTAGATTGTCGGGCTCAACGTGTAGTGATCAATGGCTCCATGTCTAGTTGGCAGCCGGTGTCAAGTGGAGTGCCCCAGGGGTCGGTCCTGGGGCCCGTTTTGTTCAATATCTTCATAAATGATCTGGAGGATGGTGTGGATTGCACTCTCAGCAAATTTGCGGATGATACTAAACTGGGAGGAGTGGTAGATACGCTGGAGGGGAGGGATAGGATACAGAAGGACCTAGACAAATTGGAAGATTGGGCCAAAAGAAATCTAATGAGGTTCAATAAGGATAAGTGCAGGGTCCTGCACTTAGGATGGAAGAATCCAATGCACCGCTACAGACTAGGGACCGAATGGCTCGGCAGCAGTCCTGCGGAAAAGGACCTAGGGGTGACAGTGGACGAGAAGCTGGATATGAGTCAGCAGTGTGCCCTTGTTGCCAAGAAGGCCAATGGCATTTTGGGATGTATAAGTAGGGGCATAGCGAGCAGATCGAGGGACGTGATCGTTCCCCTCTATTCGACACTGGTGAGGCCTCATCTGGAGTACTGTGTCCAGTTTTGGGCCCCACACTACAAGAAGGATGTGGATAAATTGGAAAGAGTACAGCGAAGGGCAACAAAAATGATTAGGGGTCTAGAGCACATGACTTATGAGGAGAGGCTGAGGGAGCTGGGATTGTTTAGTCTGCAGAAGAGAAGAATGAGGGGGGATTTGATAGCTGCTTTCAACTACCTGAAAGGGGGTTTCAAAGAGGATGGCTCTAGACTGTTCTCAATGGTAGCAGATGACAGAACGAGGAGTAATGGTCTCAAGTTGCAATGGGGGAGGTTTAGATTGGATATTAGGAAAAACTTTTTCACTAAGAGGGTGGTGAAACACTGGAATGCGTTACCTAGGGAGGTGGTAGAATCTCCTTCCTTAGAGGTTTTTAAGGTCAGGCTTGACAAAGCCCTGGCTAGGATGATTTAACTGGGACTTGGTCCTGCTTTGAGCAGGGGGTTGGACTACATGACCTTCTGGGGTCCCTTCCAACCCTGATATTCTATGATTCTATGATTCTATGAGAGTGATCACTTAAGATAAGCCATCACCAGCAGCAGGAGAGGGAAAAGAGGAAAACCTTTCATGGTGACAAGCAAGGAAGGCTATTTCCAGCAGTTAACAAGAATATCTGAGGAACCGTGGGGGGTGGGGTGGGGGGGGGAGAAATAACATGGGGAAATAGTTTTACTTTGTGTAATGACTCATCCATTCCCAGTCTCTATTCAAGCCTAAATTAATTGTATCCAGTTTGCAAATTAATTCCAATTCAGCAGTCTCTAGTTGGAGTCTGTTTTTGAAGCTTTTTTGTTGAAGGATAGCCACTCTTAGGTCTGTAATCGAGTGACCAGAGAGATTGAAGTGTTCTCCAACTGGTTTTTGAATGTTATAATTCTTGACGTCTGATTTGTGTCCATTCATTCTTTTACATAGAGACTGTCCAGTTTGACCAATGTACATGGCAGAGGGGCATTGCTGGCACATGATGGCATATATCACATTGGTAGATGCGCAGGTGAACGAGCCTCTGATAGTGTGGCTGATGTGATTAGGCCCTATGATGGTATCCCCTGAATAGATATGTGGACAGAGTTGGCAACGGGCTTTGTTGCAAGGATAGGTTCCTGGGTTAGTGGTTCTGTTGTGTGGTGTGGGGTTGCTGGTGAGTATTTGCTTCAGATTGGGGGGCTGTCTGTAAGCAAGGACTGGCCTGTCTCCCAAGATCTGTGAGAGTGATGGGTCGTCCTTCAGGATAGGTTGTAGATCCTTGATGATGCGTTGGAGAGGTTTTAGTTGGGGGCTGAAGCTGATGGCTAGTGGCATTCTGTTATTTTCTTTGTTGGGCCTGTCCTGTAGTAGGTGACTTCTGGGTGCTCTTCTGGATCTGTCAATCTGTTTCTTCACTTCAGCAGGTGGGTATTGTAGTTGTAGGAATGCATGATAGAGATCTTGTAGGTCTTTGTCTCTGTCTGAGGGGTTGGAGCAAATGCGGTTATATCGTAGAGCTTGGCTGTAGACAATGGATCGTGTGGTATGATCTGGATGAAAGCTAGAGGCATGTAGGTAGGAATAGCGGTCAGTAGGTTTCCGATATAGGGTGGTGTTTATGTGACCATCGCTTATTAGCACCGTAGTGTCCAGGAAGTGGATCTCTTGTGTGGACTGGTCCAGGCTGAGGTTGAGGGTGGGATGGAAATTGTTGAAATCCTCGTGGAATTCCTCAAGGGCTTCTTTTCCATGGGTCCAGATGATGAAGATGTCATCAATGTAGCGCAAGTAGAGTAGGGGCATTAGGAGACAAGAGCTGAGGAAGCGTTGTTCTAAGTCAGCCATAAAAATGTTGGCCTACTGTGGGGCCATGCGGGTACCCATCGCAGTGCCGCTGATTTGAAGGTATACATTGACCCCAAATGTGAAATAGTTATGGGTGAGGACAAAGCCACAAAGTTCAGCCACCAGGTTTGCCGTGACATTATCGGGGATACTGTTCCTGACGGCTTGTAGCCCATCTTTGTGTGGAATGTTGGTGTAGAGGCTTCTACATCCATAGTGGCCAGGATGGTGTTTTTAGGAAGATCACCGATGGACTGTAGTTTCGTCAGGAAGTCAGTGGTGTCTCGAAGATAACTGGGAGTGCTGGTAACGTAGGGCCTGAGGAGGGAGTCTACATAGCCAGACAATCCTGCTGTCAGGGTGCCAATGCCTGAGATGATGGGGCGTCCAGGATTTCCAGGTTTATGGATCTTGGGTAGCAGATAGAATACCCCAGGTCGGGGTTCTAGGGGTGTGTCTGTGCGGATTTGTTCTTGTGCTTTTTCAGGGAGTTTCTTGAGCAAATGCTGTAGTTTCTTTTGGTAACTCTCAGTGGGATCAGAGGGTAATGGCTTGTAGAAAGTGGTGTTGGAGAGCTGCCTAGTAGCCTCTTGTTCATACTCCGACCTATTCATGATGATGACAGCACCTCCTTTGTCAGCCTTTTTGATTATGATGTCAGAGTTGTTTCTGAGGCTGTGGATGGCATTGTGTTCCGCATGGCTGAGGTTATGGGGCAAGCGATGCTGCTTTTCCACAATTTCAGCTCGTGCACATCGGCGGAAGCACTCTATGTAGAAGTCCAGGCTGCTGTTTCGACCTTCAGGAGGAGTCCACCCAGAATCCTTCTTTTTGTAGTGTTGGTAGGAAGGTCTCTGTGGGTTAATATGTTGGTCAGAGGTGTGCTGGAAATATTCCTTGAGTCGGAGATGTCAAAAATAGGATTCTAGGTCACCACGGAACTGTATCATGTTCGTGGGGGTGGAGGGGCAAAAGGAGAGGCCCCGAGATAGGACAGATTCTTCTGCTGGGCTAAGAGTATAGTTGGATAGATTAACAATATTGCTGGGTGGGTTATGGGAACCACTGTTGTGGCCCCTTGTGGCATGTAGTAGTTTAGATAGCTTAGTGTCCTTTTTCTTTTGTAGAGAAGCAAAGTGTGTGTTGTAAATGGCTTGTCTAGTTTTTGTAAAGTCCAGCCACAAGGAAGTTTGTGTGGAAGGTTGGTTCTTTATGATAGTATCCAGTTTTGAGAGCTCATTCTTAATCTTTCCCTGTTTGCTGTAGAGGATGTTGATCAGGTGGTTCCACAGTTTCTTTGAGAGTGTGTGGCACAAGCTGTCAGCATAGTCTGTATGGTATGTAGATTGTAATGGATTTTTTACCTTCAGTCCTTTCGATATGATGTCCATCTGTTTGCATTTGGAGAGGAAGATGATGTCTGTATGTATCTGTACGAGTTTTTTCATGAAGTTGACAGATTTCCACTCTATACGGCTAAATTCAGTGCCTTGCATAATGACAGGTTTCAGAGTAGCAGCCGTGTTAGTCTGTATTCGCAAAAAGAAAAGGAGTACTTGTAGCACCTTAGACACTAACAAATTTATTTGAGCATAAGCTTTCGTGAGTTACAGCTCACTTCATCGGATGCATTTGGTGGAAAAAACAACCTTCCACACAAACTTCCTTGTGGCTGGACTTGAACATGATACAGTTCTGTGGTGACCCTAGAATCCTATTTTCGACGTCTCTGACTCAAGGAATATTTCCAACACACCTCTGACAAACCTATTAACCCACAGAGACCTTCCTACCAACACTACAAAAAGAAGGATTCTGGGTGGACTCCTCCTGAAGGTCGAAACAGCAGCCTGGACTTCTACATAGAGTGCTTCTGCCGACGTGCACGAGCTGAAATTGTGGAAAAGCAGCATCGCTTACCCCATAACCTCAGCCATGCAGAACACAATGCCATCCACAGCCTCAGAAACAACTCTGACATCATAATCAAAAAGGCTGACAAAGGAGGTGCTGTCGTCATCATGAATAGGTCGGAGTATGTACAAGAGGCTACTAGGCAGCTCTCCAACACCACTTTCTACAAGCCATTACCCTCTGATCCCACTGAGAGTTACCAAAAGAAACTACAGCATTTGCTCAAGGAAATTCCTGAAAAAGCACAAGAACAAATCCGCACAGACACACCCCTAGAACCCCGACCTGGGGTATTCTATCTTCTACCCAAGATCCATAAACCTGGAAATCCTGGACGCCCCATCATCTCAGGCATTGGCACCCTGACAGCAGGATTGTCTGGCTATGTAGACTCCCTCCTCAGGCCCTACGTTACCAGCACTCCCAGTTATCTTCGAGACACCACTGACTTCCTGAGGAAACTACAGTCCATTGGTGATCTTCCTAAAAACACCATCCTGGCCACTATGGATGTAGAAGCCTCTACACCAACATTCCACACAAAGATGAACTACGAGCCGTCAGGAATAGTATCCCCGACAATGTCACGGCAAACCTGGTGGCTGAACTTTGTGACTTTGTCCTCACCGATAACTATTTCACATTTGGGGTCAATGTACACCTTCAAATCAGCGGCACTGCGATGGGTACCCGCATGGCCCCACAGTAGGCCAACATTTTTATGGCTGACTTAGAACAACGCTTCCTCAGCTCTCGTCCCCTAATGCCCCTACTCTACTTGCGCTACATTGATGACATCTTCATCATCTGGACGCATGGAAAAGAAGCCCTTGAGGAATTCCACCAGGATTTCAACAATTTCCATCCCACCATCAACCTCAGCCTGGACCAGTCCACACAAGAGATCCACTTCCTGGACACTACGGTGCTAATAAGCGATGGTCACATAAACACCACCCTATATCGGAAACCTACTGACCGCTATTCCTACCTACATGCCTCTAGCTTTCATCCAGATCATACCACTCGATCCATTGTCTACAGCCAAGCTCTACGATATAACCGCATTTGCTCCAACCCCTCAGACAGAGACAAAGACCTACAAGATCTCTATCATGCATTCCTACAACTATAATACCCACCTGCTGAAGTGAAGAAACAGATTGACAGAGCCAGAAGAGTACCCAGAAGTCACCTACTACAGGACAAGCCCAACAAAGAAAATAACAGAACGCCCACTAGCCATCAACTTCAGCCCCCAACTAAAACCTCTCAAACGCATCATCAAGGATCTACAACCTATCCTGAAGGACGACCCATCACTCTCACAGATCTTGGGAGACAGGCCAGTCCTTGCTTACAGACAGCCCCCCAATCTGAAGCAAATACTCACCAGCAACCCCACACCACACAACAGAACCACTAACCCAGGAACCTATCCTTGCAACAAAGCCCGTTGCCAACTCTGTCCACATATCTATTCAGGGGACACCATCATAGGGCCTAATCACATCAGCCACACTATCAGAGGCTCGTTCACCTGCGCATCTACCAATGTGATATATGCCATCATGTGCCAGCAATGCCCCTCTGCCATGTACATTGGTCAAACTGGACAGTCTCTACGTAAAAGAATGAATGGACACAAATCAGACATCAAGAATTATAACATTCCAAAACCAGTTGGAGAACACTTCAATCTCTCTGGTCACTCGATCACAGACCTAAGAGTGGCTATACTTCAACAAAAAAGCTTGAAAAATAGACTCCAACTAGAGACTGCTGAATTGGAATTAATTTGCAAACTGGATACAATTAACTTAGGCTTGAATAGAGACTGGGAATGGATGAGTCATTACACAAAGTAAAACTATTTCCCCATGTTATTTCTCCCCCCCACGCACCCCCCCACTGTTCCTCAGATATTCTTGTTAGCTGCTGGAAATAGCCTACCTTGCTTGTGACCATGAAAGGTTTTCCTCTTTTCCCTCTCCTGCTGCTGGTGATGGCTTATCTTAAGTGATCGCTCTCCTTACAGTGTATATGATAAACCCATTGTTTCATGTTCTCTGTGTGTGTATATCAATGTCCCCTCTGTTTTTTCCACCAAATGCATCCGATGAAGTGAGCTGTGGCTCACGAAAGCTTATGCTCTAATAAATTTGTTAGTCTCTAAGGTGCCACAAGTGCTCCTTTTCTTTTTACTTAGAGAGAGAGATTAATGAGTTTGCTCTACAGCCTTAGCTAACAGCCAGTTGGCTCTTAGCTCATGCGATAGAGGCTGATGCACTGAGGTCCCAGGTTTGATCCAACTCGACGATGACTGGGGTCTGTCGGCGTTACACAATCACAGGGTGTGATTGCAGCTTGTGTAGATGTACCTGAGCTAGCTTTAATCTAGTTAGCTCAGGTCCTGTAGCAGTGAGGCTATAGCAGTCACGAGTCAGGCCTGGCTGGCCTCCCAAGTAGCTACCCAAGGTTCTAGGTGTGCTTAAACACAGCCTGTGCTTAAGTCCATGCTACTGTGGCTTCATTGCTTCTGTAGTTAAGCCCGTTCAGGTATGTTGACACAAGCTGCAGTCACACACCATGACTGCAGGGTAGGTATAGCCTAGTCCAGTTAGGGTAACTTGAGCTCATACTGCAATGAAGACAGGCCCTTAGTTTTCTATAGCACCTATAAGTGTTGTGTCTAAACTCTTCCCAGATAAATTAGATTTGTATTGGTGGACATCAGGGAGTCATCTGCTCATCTCCTTTCTCTGATATAGGAGGATCTTCATGAGATGGACAGGTTCGACTCTCTCTGACCTGCATCTTGTACAGTCCTTTATGCCAATGCAAAAACAGGTGCAAAACACTCCTGAATCAGAATGGTGCATCCACAGAGCACCCCACCCCACCGTGTGACACTGCAGTCCACCTACCTCAGTTTTCCCTTCTTGTTTCTCCAGCTAGCTCTCATGCACCCAGGAGTTTTAATGGAACATTCCTCCCCCCCTTGGGGTCTGGTTTATTATGCCATCACAGAATGAACACACCATCCCTTCTGAGTTTAATGCAGAGTCCTCCTTCAAGAATTGTGGTTGAATCACGGTAGGCTTCGCCAGCCAACCATTGCTGTGGCTATGCCACAGCAACGCCTGCTTATTCGAGCTGGTTGGAAATTTAAATGTTTTTTTAATGAAAAATTCCAATTAGTTGAAATCAAAATGGCCTGAGAAAGGGTCAGTTTCGACTTATTTCCCAACTTGAAAAACATTGAGAGAAAAAGTTTTGAAATTGTCAGGGTCCCATTTCACCATTGTGGAACTGGAAAATTTTGTTTTTTTCCATTGAAATATTTTTGAAAAAAATTAAATTAATCTATATCAAAGAAAAGATTTTTTTGCTTTTTTTTAAAGGGAGGAAAGATCAAATTAGGTCAAAATCAAAACAAAATGTTTTAAAATGATTAAAGCAAAACCTTTTGATTTACCCTAACCAAAATTAATTTTTTTGGTTTGTTGTTTCATGAAAATTTCCGAGACATCAAATTTTTGTACTGATCAAGGATGGGACGAAATTTTGAAACTTTCAAAATTTTCATGGGCTCAGAAAATGGTTTCCTGCCTAGCCCTACTTCATAGTCCCTGATCAGTGGGGGGGTCCTTCTCTTCTCTCCCAGTTGAAACTGAAGGCCCTACCTTTTTATTTCCTCCTTGGCCATATGATTAGTCACATGACTCGCTCACCTGATGCCCTTTCCCAGCTTGGCCCTTTCTAGGGGAACTAAAAGACCCAGAACAGTTGTTCTTAAGGGGGCCAGACCTTGGAACACAGTTGGCTGATCAGAGACCTCCAACCCTGTAGAAGAGAGACTGCCTTGTTCTGATAGCATTTAAAATCCTCTGTGCAGAAGTATAAATGGCTGTGGAAGGTGCAGGATAACTGAAAACCAGGCCTGTGTAAGAACAGAGTTTTTAAATTCCCTTTTACCAGCACTGTTCGTTCAGGTTATGGTGGAGGAGCTTTCTCAAAGAGGAGAGTCTTGTGATATGCTGTAGAGCAGATCAGACTCTGCATTACCTTGTCCTCCTGGGGAAGGCTGTTCTTCGTCAGCAGAGCAGGTATTGTCTACAGCTTCTGTATACTGCACCCCAGGCTTTGAGCTGCAAATTGTTCTTGACAATTTCACTTGAGCGTGCTGCCAGGGTAGCACTGTATCCAACATGTGTTATTTCACTTGGGGGCAGTGGGAGGGGGTAGGAGGCGAAGACCAAAATGGTGGAGCTAGGATCTCTTCCCCTGGCAAAAGTGGATGGAAATATCTGTACATGGGAACAACCAGCTCATTGGAACAATCTGATAGTTTCAAAACACAAGAGTTTTGCTCTTCAGGAGCATTTTCCAGAGCTTCAGCCTGCCCTAAGTTGTCAGTGCTCATAAAACCTAGATGCCCAACTTGATTTAAAGGTCTCATTCTAGAAAAATGTATGTGTGGAGAGCAAAGGAAAAATGCCTTCCTTTAGGAGCTTGGGGAAATGGTTAATATACAAAGCCCACTTAAAAGCTAAGAAGCGTGTCTATAATAATTTGTTTTTAGAACAGGGCTGTCACAAACTGGGTTATGTCTAAAGAAGACATGATGCTTCCATTCCACCTACTTGTGCAAAATCTGTCCCTTGGATACTTTTACTCTGGAGAAAAACTCTTTCCATCAAGATTAAAAAGGAAGGATTTCCACAGAAGCAGAACAGTTAGCTCAAATGCCTTTTATCTTAATGCACTTAATCATGTATGGCTGAGGTTATGGGGCAAGTGATGCTGTTTGTTCACAATTTCAGCCTGGGCCCATCTGCGGAAGCACTCTATTTAGAATTCCAGTCTGTCATTTCAACCGTCAGAGGGACTGGGAGTAGCTGGCTCACTACAAAAGCAATTTTCCCTCTCTTGGTATTGACACCTCCTCATCAATTATTGGGAGTGAACCACATCCACCCTGACTGTATTGGCCTTGTCAGCACTGGTTCTCCACTTGTAAGGTAACTCCCTTCTCTTCATGTGTCAGTATATTTATGCCTGCATCTGTAATTTTCACTCCATGCATCTGAAGAAGTGGGTTTTTTACCCATGAAAGCTTATGCCCAAATAAATCTATTAGTCTTTAAGGTGCCACAGGACTCCTCGTTGTTTTAATTATTAAATATATGATCCCCAGGTAGCTATTTAATGGACTGTAATCAAGTCACCCATTAGCCATCTCTTTGTTAAATAAATTGAACTCCTTGAGCCTGTGGACCCTCTGCAAAGAGGAAACTTTCACCCCAGTTAAAATGGGACAAGGTAGACACAAGGGAAGGTGAAGGGACATAAGAGAAAAGGAATGTGAGTTAATTTGTGTCAATGGGACAAATGCATTAGTGACGACTCCAAGGGCGCTCTGGGACTGGAGTACCCATGGAGAAAAAATATTGGATGCTCAACGCCCACTAGCCACCCGCCAATCAGCTGTTCAGTGGTGGGAGCGAAGTGGGAGTGGAATACCCACCCAGAAAAATGAAAGTCAACTCCAGTGAGCTTTTTTCTTTTGTTTGTATGTATCATGCTTAGAGTTGGTTGGAATTTTTTCAACTAATAGTTTTTTAATTAAAAAAACCTATTAATTGGAACCAAAACTGTTTGCAAAACAGGGTGGGGTTTTAATGAATCTCTAGACTAAAAAAAAAGTGGTTTTGAAATTGTTGAAACACTTTGTTTTGACTTTAAAAAAAACACAAAAAGTTCTGGTTTTCTGGTTCAGAACCATTTTGCTTGAAACAAGCTAAGTAGACTGACAGGCTTTTTTGTTGTTATTTCTTTTTATTATTTTAAAACAAGGGTGGGGAAAGGTCAAAATTAAAACTTTGTTTCCAAATGATGTATACAAACGGTTCTGTTTGACCTTACCCAACCTTTTGATTATTTTATTTTTTTATTAAAACACTTTTGAGACTTTTTTTGACTTTTCATCCTGATTTGTGAGAAGAAAAATGTTCAAATTCTCACAATATTAACAAGATGGAAAAGCCATTTTCTTCCCCGCTGTAATCCTGCTATTTGAAGGCCAGGAGCAGGAACGGGGTCTAGTGATGGAAGCCTAGAGGTAGTCAGAAGTAAACCCTGTGACCAACCTATGCAAAGTGTCCAATGAATTTCCTTCTCAGTGTCTTGGAAATTGGCTTAGTGAGGGAAGGAGAAGATTATGCAGAATCTGTGTTTATTGGAGCCCTTAGAGAGCAGGAAAGGAAGAAGGGGTGATTCTCAACTTGCCTTTTGCACCTTGTAAAGCACCATGTGTATTTAATCTTCCCTAGCTCCATATTTGTTCACCATTGCCCCAATGTACTAGCAGGTGCTCAGAATGAAAATAAAGGGAGCCACCTGCAGATACGCCCCCGATCTGTTGAATTACCATCTGTGACTGCCTTTCCTAAGTGCAGTACATGGAATATCTTTGTGGGGATGCTATTTGCATTTGAGTGGCCATGCTGAATGAAAGTCTAGGAAGGATCCAGCTACAGCTGTTTCCATAGCATTTGATTGTTTGGTCTCGCTGTAACATTTCAGAAAGGGCCATTCTTTGCAGAATAATTGGATAGCAGCTGAACTGCTCTGACTGCCTTTGTGCAATCAGCACTGGGAAGATGAACAAAGAAGCCACTTTCTGTGGAACTGTGTAAAAGAAGAACCAGAAATTCAGATCATAGAATGATAAAAGATTAGGGTTGGAAGAGACCTCAGGAGGAGACTTCAGCAGGTCCAACCCCCTGCTCAAAGCAGAACCAACCCCAACCAAATCATCCCAGCCAGGGCTTGTCAAGCTGGGCTTAAAAATGTCTAAGGATGGAGATCCAAACCTCCCTGAACTTTGGGAAAGTTCAGATCTAAATCTATAGATGAACATTGGGACTTAGTAAGGATGTGCCATAACGGACCCTAAAGAGGAGGCATTAATTAAAGAAAACAGCTACAATTACAGTATAGCCAAAGGCCGTGCCCTAGCCTCTGTCAGATTCATCGGCCAGGTCTTCACTGAAGAAGTTTGAATGGTTGTAGTGGCAAAGGGGGGTGGTGAGATCCTTCCCTGGATCATTTAGTTGCTTCTGGGACATGGCCCTGGCCAGGGCTCAAGTTATTTCACTTTTAAATTTAGGATCATGGTAAATATCTTGGGGCATTTGCCCAGCTCCTCCACCTGAGCGGGTCATCTGGAAGGCTCTGTTGCTCCAAGCTAGATCTATTGGGAACAACAATCAACCACAGCTATGATCTTCTGGAACTCTGAATTTCCTGACAACTGCTACTGCAGTGAGCTCAATGCAGGCCGTTATGGTTATTGTCCTGGATCAGCAGGGCTACATGTGGAGCTCGATCTGTGGCTAACTTATTTTTGGAGGGGTACAGGAAGGAAATCAAGTTATGTTAGACAATAATAGAAGGGGCTAGGGTTTCTTCCCTTACATTTTGGGATAATTTCCTGCATTTTAGAAGATTTAAAAGTTCTAAGAACATAAAGCTATGGCAGCATAACATTTCTATCTGGAAGACCAAGAACTGGCTCATCCTGGTGCCTCTGTACCCTGCTGCCCCCTGCGTCTTCCCTGGGGGCAGTGTCTGCAGGGATAAGAAGCAGCTAGTGGATGCAAGGAAAGGAAGAGAAGCTTTCTGTGTTAAGAGGGTGGCAGATGCAGTCTGCACTGGGCTGCTGGCTAGCTGGAGGCCAGGGATTTTGAGTGCTGGGAGTCTGGCTAAGGAGTCAGCACCCCGTACTGGTTCTCCAAAGCCACAGACCTGTTTGGAACCCCAATCTTCTGTGTGTGTCTAGGGGGACACAAGACATCAGAGGGCATCATCTTTCCCCATCAAGCTTTGTTCCTCTAGAAAGCTCAAATTAACCCTCAGTGTTTGCAGTACCCAGGGTTCCCACCGAAATCTCCCACTGGAAACGCTGTGGAAACGAGATGCAGCAGCCAAAAAAGCAGACACTCCTAATACTCCCCTGACAAGGCTGCTAAGCAAGCCAGTTAGGCTTTATTCTTCTCTCCTAATTTGGTGGCTGCACTGTGTTCCCGCACTGATTAACGTCACTTTCCCTCCTTGGCTGGAGGCACTGGGGATGCTGCACTGTGATTTAATTTCTAACAAGGGACATGTTTTTCAGAGCTGTCCTATGCTACTGCTATACATGATGTTCGCTTGTCAAGCTGCCTGTACTGATTTTGCCCATGACGTGGTAATGGATAGGCTCCTCTTGCCCCGTGAAGGTCCATGGCAGGGAGAGGAGCCCTCTTCATTCCAGATAGGTTAAGTGGTTTGGCTGAATTAAGAACCCTGAAACCAGGTCCTGTTCCTGCTCTGCTCCTAGCACTGCATATGTACACTGGGTATATTGGAGACTTATCCCTCCATGAAGTTGCCTGTATTGCTTACTAAAATAACCACAAAGATATAAATAAACTTAAGCTTCCAGTGGAGTTTGGCAGTTTCTACAGCTAAGGCCTGTAGAGCTGCCTCCTCCCCAGTTCCTTTTCCCCTCTGTCATAGAGAGATGCTTAAACTAATTGAAGTGGATAGGACTCACTTGGTCTGGCTGTCAGTGCGAGTCAGCAAAATAGTTCAACATTTCCATGCAGGAGCTTGGCACCTACCACCCTGTCACAAAGACTCTTACCCTCCAAACTCTCACTGAATGAGAACTCAGGAGAGGCTGGTTTGTCAGTATAGAAGGCCCTGCAGTTTTTGTTAACTGCAAGAGCACTTAGACTGAGCTAAGTTTGCTCAGGCTTCTGGGAATATCTAGTTCTCACTAAGCATGCTCGGAAAGCTTAAAACTGGTATTAGCACAGTGTGACGTTCCCCTCTGATGTTATCTGGACCAGTGGTCTGCTAGGTCACTCCAATCCTTGACTCTGGGAGCCAGCCTTACCCTGCTCTGCTATGAGAACCCCCACTCCTGGGCTGTTCACGCACAGCCTCTGGCATGTAAGCTGCTCCTTGGATTGTGCAACCAAACACTAGCCAATATCTCCGGTCCCAGACACAACCCTAGGAACTTCCATCTTGCAGTGTCCAGTTATGCCTACTGGACGCTGCAAGCTTATAAGATTTCGTCAATTTAACAAAGAAATTGATACGTACCAAGCTTGTTATCCCACGGGGAGTCTCTGACAAGCTTCAAATCAAACACACTACTTCAGGTAAAATAAACAAACAGAGTTATTAACCACAAAGATAGATTTTAAGTGATTATAAGTCAAAGCACAACAAGTTGGATTTGGTCAAACGAAATAAAAGCAAAATGCATTCTAAGATGATCTTAACGCTTTCAATGTCCTTACAAACTTAGATGCTTTTCACCACAGGCTGGCTGGTTGCTCTTCAGCCAGGATCTCCCCTTTGATCAGTGCTTCAGTCACTTGGTGGTGATGTCTGTAGATGGAGGTGGAAGAGAGAGGAAGAGCATGGCAAACGTCTCTCCCTTTTATCATGTTCTTTCTTCCCTCTTGGCTTCGCGCCCCCCCTTCCAGCTTCAGAGTCAGCTGAGCATTACCTCATCCCAGTCCCAAACTGACCAAAGAAAGGGGGGTGACTCACTCGAGAGTCCAACAGATCCTTTTGCTGCTGCCTAGGTCAGCGTCCTTTCTTCCTGTGAGGCTGGGCTGGGTTTTTCCCATACCTGCCTGATGAGGTGTGAACTGCCTCTCTGCTCTTGGAGAATTTTTGCCTGGGTTTATTTTAAGCCATGAAGACACATTTTCAGCCTCATAACTATATACATGAAATTATAACCTATAACATTACTGTAACAACAATTACTATAACATCACTATCACAACAATGCCCAGTGCATCATGAGCCTTCCAAAGACACCCAACATGACAAACTTTGCATTAGATACCACACCATCATATTATAAGGATTAACATGGGGGTGTAGGGTGTTCCCTCGAGGTACAGAACGTCACATGCAGTCATTCCCTTACTAATATAATCTACTGGCTAAGTGTCCGTATTTATGTCCCCTTTAGTATCTTGTCCATATAGAGGATAAAAGCCTACTACTGCTACTAACTAACAAAATTCCTCCTTTATCTCAAGATGTATAAATATGTGCTTTGGTGATAAAGGTTCCTACATTCAATCCCTGCTGATTGTGTGGGTCATTACTTTAAGGTTACAAAACCTCCTCTGCAGAGTCACTGCTGGGATCATAAGTAACCTGACCTTTTGCGATTGCTCATTGCTAGCTGCGTTTCAGCAGTTTTCATCATTTTAGAAGCAAGCTGCGTGGCCAGGGCACTGACATCTCCTGGCCTGAGTGGTGCTTTATATGCACTGTGATACAGCATGGCTGGAAGGCAGCAAAAGAGTGATATAGGAGAGATATGTTTCAGAGTAGCAGCCGTGTTAGTCTGTATTCGCAAAAAGAAAAGGAGTACTTGTGGCACCTTAGAGACTAACACATTTATTTGAGCATAAGCTTTCGTGAGCTACAGCTCACTTCTTTGGATGCATCCGATGAAGTGAGCTGTAGCTCACGAAAGCTTATGCTCAAATAAATTTGTTAGTCTCTAAGGTGCCACAAGTACTCCTTTTCTTTTATAGGAGAGATATGTAAGTCCCAGGATGAGGAGAAGCCTTATTCCCTGTAGAGGGAAGAAAGGTTTCTATAGATTAATTAAAAGCACCTGAAGCCAATTAGAGCACCTGAAGCCAGTCACCCGATAAAACCCCCTGCTTCAATCAGCCAGGGAAAGGAGTTGGAGCAGAGTGGTTTGGAGCTGGAGCAGAGAACAGTTTGAAGGAGTTGGAGCAGAGTGCCATTTGGAGGAATTGAAGTAGAGGAGAGTTTGGAGAAGTGCCATGGCTGGCTAGAAGGCCAAGACCCTAGGGAAAGAGACACCTGACTTGTGCAGAGAGAGGACTGGAAGCCCCACAAGCTGAAGACCAGGAGAGGGAAGTAGCCCAGCGGAAGGAAGCACTAGTTCAAGTGGTTTGCTACTATCCCCGGGGCCCCTGGGCTGGGACCCAGAGTAGAGGGCGGGCCCGGGTCCCTCCCTCTCCACTACCCTTCTCTGGGTTACGAGTGGGACAATAGATACCCTAGTTCAGGGGCAGATTCAGGGGCCCCTGAAGCCTCTCCCATAATAAGAGGAAGCACGGTATCCATCATAATCGTGCCAGCAATTTGCCACAGCACACATCATTTGGGTATCAAACCAAACTAGGCTGGAACAAGGGTGCAACCCGAACAAGGCAGATTATCTGCTGCTGCTGAGAGCTGCTTGGTACACCAAAGAGGGAGTCCTCTGGTAACTCGTTAATTACAGTCACCATTAGAAATGTGCATCCTTTGTCTAGTTTCCAATTTTCTAACGTCAGCCTCCGGCCATTGAATTCATTATGCCTTTGTCTGCCGAATTAAAGGCCCTCCACTATCAGCTACCTTTTCCCTGTGTAGGTAATTATAGACTATAACCAAGTTGCCTCTTCAACAAACTAACCAGACGACGCTTGTTAAGGCTCATTACACACCTTGAAGCCTTCCTGTAGCTCTTCTCTCCACTTGTTAGCAACCTCCTCGTTGTGCCCTTCCTAGCTCCCAAGAAGATAAGTCATATGTCAGATGAATCAAATATAATGCTAATAAAAGGTTGCACCACAGTTCCAATATCTGTTGCTAGAGAGCTGATGTGGTCTACTGGGCTAGGAGGCAGGAGATTTGGTTTCCAGGGCTCTGCCCCGACCTGTTGTATGATCTTGACAAGCCACTTCACCCCTCTGCTTCCTCTCTTGTCTGTTCAGCTACAATCTCTGCATAGCAGGGCCTGTCTCTCATTGTGCGGGGCACTGCATGGGCACAGGGGGGTCCTGATCCCAGCTGGTGCCCCTAAGTCCTCCTGTTACTCAAATATAAATAGACATCCTGTTGAGATCCATACATATATATATTTAGACATTCCTTTGCAATTTGTCTCCCATCTTAAAATCAAGCAGCCTCTCATTTAAATGTCTATCCAGCTGGCAAATTTTTGTCTCCATTTTCCCTGATGGATTATAAAGCACTTCAGGATAGCATTAGCATTTTTAAGTGCTTCCATTAATGGCCAGATCAGTATTTATGTAAACAGTATGTGTGTGTAATTTAACTGTTTTAATATAGGCCTGGTTTATGAGGCTTGTTGGAGCTGAAAGATGAAAATTGCCTATGTTAAGAATGGCTTTGAATGCTGCTGCAGCCCCCAGCATGGACAGAGATAATAGAAATTGGGGATGGGAAAGATCTGAGGTATTAGATCATTTAGCCCCTCCCCAGTCAGTACAGACTAGCTCCCTGGGTTATATTTCCTTGTGCTTTGCCTAGTCTTGTTTTAATCATAATACCTGTTCTTGTGTTGTTTCAGAGTAGCAGCCGTGTTAGTCTGTATTCGCAAAAAGAAAAGGAGTACTTGTGGCACCTTAGAGACTAACAAATTTATTAGAGCATAAGCTTTCGTGAGCTACGAAAGCTTATGCTCTAATAAATTTGTTAGTCTCTAAGGTGCCACAAGTACTCTTGTTCTTGTGTTGTGCTTTTCATCAGTAGATCTCAAAATACCTTACACAGGAGGGCAGCATCAATATTTCACATATGGGGAAACTGAGGCACAGAGGTGAAGTGACTTGCCCAGGGTAACTGAGCTGGGAATAGGATGCAGCAGAATCTGTTGCCTTCCAAATGTCATACTCATGGGACATTCACCACTTCCCTTGGGAGACCCAGACTGAGAAGCCAGTGGCCTTCCCCCCACCCCACCCCGATTAGTGCTCTGGGCTGCCATAGGAGAGTCCTAAGCTTTGTGTCTCACTGTTTGGGCCAACAAGAGCTGAGACAGCACATGGAGATGGCATACCCAGCCCATGGTGGGGAGGAATTGCATTGCTGGGGAAACTGGAAGGAGGTGAGTGTGGAGAGGCAGATGGAAGTCCTCTCCTCTGAACAAAATAAAGGACCCTAGGGGTGGGTCTGTGAAGAAAATAATTGAGCAGGAAGTTCAAATTAATGAGTGGTTAATTTCTCCACCATAATTAATGCCTTTTATAGCCTCATTTACATTATGTTGCATTTGCAACAGGAATGATTTACCATCATGAAAGTGAAATAATTCTAGGTCTGTGTGCTTGGCTTCAGTTTCTACTGGAGAACAGGGAGGGATGGCTGAGTGAGATGCAGTGACTATTCCCTGATAATGTGCCCATCTCCATTCTGTAGCCAGGGTTTTAGATGATGATTTTCACCTGAGCCTCTTTTATTCTCCAGTTTTACATTAAAGTTGCCTAAGAAACTATTCTAAATCTCAGTGGGTTCCTTGAAACTATCCCACTCAGATATGTATTTTGCTGTTATATTGAGTAGATGGGCCAAATGAAGGCGCTCGGATGGCCCAGCCCTTTCTTGAAGGGGCAGGAGTTTTCAGAGTTAAGATGAATGAGGCAGTTGATACCTGTTGGAGCCTAGTGTTTCATAATTTTTTGTTAATGAATGTTAAGTTTCTGATCTCCTTTAGGTGCTGATCTCATCTAAGAAATGGGGCCTTTGCCTGGGACCGTTAGGGTTATGCCATAATCTGGCCCCGATTCCGAGGTTCATAGAACTTCAAAGGGTTACCTCAGCTGAGTCAGACACAAACATGGAGGGGGCATATTCCTCTCTTGGACCTCTTTGCATTTCTCTTTGTTCGGCTGCTTGGCACATGAATTTGACGTCCCTGAGTAGCCCATTCATATACTTTTTTTAGGGTTGCACCCCAAAATTACATGGTCTCTAATGGGGGATTGTGAGGGGGTTTGCAGACCCCCCACTATGCCTGGGTAAGGTAGAGAGCAGTGCTAAGCTAGGGATGCCCCACCCTGCAGCAGCTGCAGGGCACGTGCCAGGTGGCGGGATAGTTTAAAAGGGCATTGATAGGACAGGGAAAGAGCTAGAGGCTGCACCAGTGGGTGGGGCTGATGCCCAGAGCTATGAGAGGCGTAACTACAGCACTGCCGAAGCTATTCTGGAAGTGGGGATCCAGATTCTCCCCCAACCCCTCACTCTTGGGAGTTGGAAAAATCACAGGATGACAAATGGGCAGACAAAGAAGTTACCCCTAAATCTGACCATCTCCCAAACGGAGGAGCCATATAGCCCTGTAGGAAGTGCCTGAAGGGGAGTATAATTTGGGGTGGACCAATGAAATGTCCAGACACTGTAACACTCAAGGGCCCTGAGTGGAGACCCGTTGGAGTGGGTGTGCGTGGTCCCCTTGCCTTGCTTCCCTGTACCTCTGCCATGACAGCACCCTTAGGGGAGTAGAAGGAATGGAGGCCCACCACATACAACCCAGCCGAGGCCCTCTCAAGAACGACCAGGCCAAAAAGAAGTGTGGAGCCACTGCCTGACCACTAGGCCAGCTGGCTATGAGACTGATCCACTATAGGGATATTATGGGGCTCTTGAGTCTATAACAAGATCCAGTGGCTGGATCCAATGACTGTAAAAAGTCAAATTGGAAACCAGACATGTCTTTTAAACAATGAGAGGAATTAAGTATTGGGACAGCTCACAGAGCAATGTGGTTAATTCAGCATCACTTCAAGTCTTGAAATCGAGGTGGAACAGGTCTGATTGTCTATTGTCCTGTATCTCGTGTAGTCATTAATATTAGTGTAAAGTTTGGGCACCACCCTGCTGTGTGACCTCGGGAAAGTCATTTCTCCTCTGTTTCCCCTCCCACCCTTTTGTCTATCTTTTTTATTTAGATCGTCAGCCCTTTGTGGCAGGGACTGTTCTGTACCAGCTCTCAGCACAACAAGGTCTTGGTCGCCAATTTCTGACAGTTTTTTGGGGTTGAAAAATCCAGATTTGTCAAAACTGACACTGTTCACAAAACAGAGTTGGTTTCAACAAATCTTTAAACCTGACTTTTTTTTGGAGGGGGGGAGGAAGGGGACAGGTTTTTAAATTGTCCAAATGCTTTGTGTCTTCTAAACAAAACAAAACAAAACAAAACAAAACAAAACAAAAAGGTGTGCTGCTGGTTCAAAATCGATTTTTTTGTTTGTTTAGAAACTTAAAATAATAGACTGGAAAGTGTTGGTTTTTAAAAAAAAATCAAAAGAAAAATTTAAAATTTTGAGATTTTTGAAATAACCTTTCAGGTGACCCAAACTGGATTTTTTTCAGTATCTGAATCAAGATGTTGGATTTTCAGCCCAGCTTGAGATGGGGAGGTGGGTGGCAATGCAGGACTCTCAGAAAATTTTTGAGGGATGGGAAATTCATCTCCTGCCCAGCCTTGCTAACCATCTTTGGTAAATCAGGGCCTATGTGACTTGCCCACATCATACAGGAAGTGTGTGGTGGATCAGGGAATTGACATCAAGTCTACAGCATCACGGTGTAGTGATCTTCAAGCTGGACCAGCTTTCCTTCCAGCTGAGGAGCTGGCTCTGGCATTTCTGGATTCAGCCCCTGACGCTATCACAAACCTTTGGAGTTTGTTCTGTCTCTAAAGTTCAGAGCCCAGAAGGGAATCTGTTTCCTCTTTTACATGTACAATGATTTTGTTTGAACGCCAGAGAGTTAAATGAGTATCACAGAGCACCACATTTGCAAAGCAGAATGGTTATTTTTTTTGACTCAACATATTCTGTTTTTAATCATTAAACACAACCAGCATGAACATTTCATGAGAAGATAGTTAAATTTTAATTTCCCCATTGAATTCATTAAGGTATGATCATGCATCTGAATTTAATTTTGCAACCTGGCAAGGAACCAAATTAAACATGACATAGTGACAAGGTTTTTTCATTGCATTTTCTTCCACTTGCCCTCTGCCCTATTAATATGTGTTCTCCTCCCCCCACCCCCACATATCCCACGACCATTTCTTAATCAAAGTCTTTGCAAAACTGAAGTAAAACTACCTTGCCCTGAAGCGTCAATCACAGACTTATACAATGCACTAAAAAGGGGTCTGACAGAATTTATTGTTTATGCTGGCAGATGGAGTGATTGCAACATGGAAAAACAGGTGTTTTGTAGGGAACGATAGTGGTCTCTGTTATGACGGTTAATTTATTATATCAAATAAATTGCACACAGGCTGGGCTAGCAACAAACAAGCTTTTCCCTGTTCCAAATGCAAACCTCTCTCAACTCACTCATTTCCCCCACATGCGCCCTGAGAGGCGTAGTTTCCTCCCAAAGCTCCATCTAGTGACTCCCTAAGAAGTGGACTTTGCTGGAGCTGGTGGGTTTGGGTTCATGGAAGCTCATAGATTTTTTTTGTTAAGACCATTATATCATCTAGTCTGACCTCGTGCATGTCACAGGGCATAAAACTTCATCCAGTTACTTCTGTGGTGAGCCCAATGACTTGCATTTGGCTAAAGCATTATTTCCAGAAAGGCATTCAGACTTGATCATGGAGAACCCGCCACTTGCCTTGATAGTTTGTGTTAGACCTGAGTGAGTCCCTCAAGTGGACAGTTACCCGTCTGCAGGACTTGACCCAACCTTTGGATCCCACCTGCTGCTAAGCCAACCGCGTCCGGGAAGACCCCAGACATTGACTGAAGTCCTGGCTTCTCAAACCCAGTCCTGGGATGCATGCTCTCTGTCTGGCACCTTGGATGGTGAGATCTCACATGCCAACTAGCCTTGGCTTTGAGACCAGTGCTGAGCCCAACAAAGCCTCCTGTTCCGGGCCAAGGTGTGCAAAGCACCACTGGCCTGGCAGGAGTACTCTGAAAAAACGAGGCTTACACATAGCTGTGAGTTATTGGCTTTACTGAAGGTTAGTGACACACCCGCAACGGGGACTCCAAGCGTTGCAGTCACGGAGGCGGGGAGTCCAGCACACCGGAGCTCTGTCTGGGACGGAGTCCGACGGAGGGGCAGACGGCCAGCATTAATAAGCACTACACAAAATCAGCTCATGAATATAGAATTAGGTACTTTCCAAAAGGGGTTTTCCGCTACCTGGCAAAGGGCCATGCACAGCAGTTATAACCGGCCGACAGCTGGTTCTAGCTGGGTTTCTGTCATAAATATAAAGGGAAGGGTAAACACCTTTAAAATCCTGTGGAACCATCCACCACACGTTAGCCAATACGTGCCACTCGGTCTTGCTCGGGGTTCTGGTTTCTAGATTACGGGAGGTAAAGGAAACAGGTTACACAGGGCCTCCCCTCGCTCCTATTGCAATGGCTCTGTTGCCACATTAGTGCAAGAGAGGGCACGCAATGAGCGGTCTGAACTTAACCAATACGGTGGATAAAATTGTAAGCCTGAAGCCAATGGTGTGATAAAAAATAAGCATGGTGGCCGGAGCTGCGACTGAGCGGGCCAGGGGTTCACTTCCTGTCCAGGCTGCAGGGTATAAGGGCCTGGCGCGTACAAGGTAACTAAGCCTTGCGTGGGGTCAATCACACCCGGCGCCTGTATGAGATTCACCCGTAGGTGCGCAAGTATGGCAGGGGGAAAGGCCAGATGCTGGAAGGGCAAGCAATTGTTGAGTAGCCAGACAGCCTGTTCCAGCACCCCAGACCACTCGCGGAACGTATGGGTGGGAGTGAGGCGACGGATCTGATCCTTCAAGAGCCCGTTCAGGCGCTCAATAAGGCCACTCGCTGTAGGCATATACGGAAGATGGTAGTGCCAGTCCACTGCCACATCTGCAGCCCCGGTCCGTATGGCCTGGGCCGTAAAGTGGGTTCCCTGGTCACTCTGTAGAGTGCATGGAGATCCGTAGTGGAAGCACAGTTGCTGTAGCGCAGACAACATAGTGGCTGAGGCCGCGGTGGCGCTGGGATGTACAAACAACAGGCCAATATACGTTTCCACAGCTGTAAAGGCATACTGCCAGTGTCGCTCTTGAGGCAAGGAGCCAATATAGTCCACTTGCCAATCCTGACAGGGACCTGCAGCCCGAGCAATTCTGCCGGTCGGTCCCGGGAGGGCAATGGGCGCCAAGCGGGAGCAAACCGGACAACTGGCACAAACCGTATGACAGGCTGCCAAGGGTAGGGAGGTGCCTTGGCGGAGGGCCATGATTTGCGTTGCTCAGGCTCCTTGATGGCCTCCGTCCACATGGTACCGTTCCGCCATCTGCAAGACCTCCCCCCACGCCATGGCATTGGCCGCCGCATTCCAGTGGGCTTTGGACGTTTTAGCCTTTGTGTGGGCGTCTACATGTTGCACGGCCAGAGGGGCCCATCGGGCATAGTGCAGGAGTTGCTGCCAGAGCGCCGCTCCCCACAGGAGCCGGTCTGCGAGTTCCCAACCCTTCGCCTCCCACGCAGTTATCCAGGTCCAGAGGCCCTTGTATAATACCCAGCTGTCCGTATATAGGTAAACCCGTGGTGGGGTGCCCTCGATTGCTAGGATGGTGGCCCGCAATTCAGCCCACTGGCTGGAGCCGGCCATTCCCCAAGCCATTGCCACGACATCTGCATAGGGGGGCATAGGCTATGGCCTGCCATTGCCGGGCTCCCTGCGCCGTATAGGAGGCTGACCCATCCATGAACCATGCAAATTCCTGCTCCTTGGTGGACAATTGGTCCACCGAGGGGGCCTCCTTTATTGGAGAGGCGGGCACGGGGTCTTCCACAGGGGGCAGCTCCTCCATGAGAGAGGTCACATGCTCGAACGTGACGGCCCCCAGTAACAGGGCATGTGGGGTAGAAAGGGAGGGCCGGCCCAGCAGCATGCGCTGTTGAAAGTAATGCTTCCACTTAAAGTGGGTTGCGATCTGTGCAACCCCTGTCTGCATTTGGGCTGCTTCTGCCCGTACCCAGTGCCCCAGGGGAATGGGCGTGTGCACGATGACCGGGGTGGGGGCCGTTATGAGCTTGGTATCCTGCAATGCCCAGACCACTGCCAGGATCTGCTTTTCCAGGGAGGTGTATCCGGGGTCAGCCCCCTTCAACATACGGGACCAGAACCCGATCGGTTCCTTTTGCTGGGCCCCTGCCTGCCATAGCCCCCAAGAGGCCACGTCCGCCACCGTGGTGACCTCAAGCTCGAAGGGGACCCCAGGCTGCAGAGCGTGGAGCCGAGCATGAGTGAGCAGGGCCTCTTTACACAGGTCAAAGGCAGTTTGATGGCCCTGCTGACATTGCCAGGGTGCCGCCTTTCGTACCAAGGCCTGCAAAGGCCGCATGAGGAAGGCTAAATGGGGAATGAAGGCATGCCAGAATCCAAGTAGACCAAGGAAGGCTTGCAACTCTTTCTTCGTCTGGGGTGGGGGATAACCCTGCACCGTTTGTTGCACCTTCCAAGGAATTTGCCGATCTGGTCCAGCCCACATAATACCTAGGTAGACTAGCGTCTGAGTGGGGCCCTGTATTTTCTGCGGGTTCAGAGTCCATCCGCGCGCCTCCAAGCCAGTAACGACTGCGTGTAATGTATCCGCCACCAGTTCACGGGAGGGGCCGGATACCATCATGTCGTCAATGTAATGATAACAATGGGTCGCGTCTGGCAGCCGTATTCGGGCAAGGTCGGCACTCACCAACTGCTGGCAAATAATTGGGGAGTGCTTCCAGCCCTGCGGCAGAACACAGAAGGTATATTGGCGGGCCTGCCATGAAAATGCAAACCTGCTCCTGACTCTCAGGGTGATGGTGATGAGAAAAAGGCATTCGCGAGGGTCAATACGGCATGCCAGGGTAAGGCAGCTGCCACAATGTGCTCGATCAGGGTCACCATATCCGACATGATAGCCGTCAGCGGAGGGGTGACCCTATTCAACTCACGATAGTCTACCGTCATACGCCAGGTTCCATCTGGTTTCTGCACTGGCCAAAGGGGGCTATTGTACGGGCTTAAGGGTGGCCAATAATCTTGGCCTCTAACAGCGCACTGATAGTCTGGTATCTCCTTCTCCCCTCCAGGGAGGTAATACTGTCGTTAGATACTACGGCATATGGGAGAGGCAACACCATGGGCTCCCAAACGGGGTGAGCCCCCTAATATGGTCAATGCCCATACTCCCGTACCCAAGGTGGCACTTACATACAGGGATGTCCAAACGCGAAGAGGCCTACTGGGTATCCACCAGAGCGACCCCACAGGACGTCGATACCCAGTATGTATTCTCCAATAGTGGCCACAAGGACTGTGGCCCGGAACGGTGGAGCCTTCTCCAGGGTCAGAGTGACAGTAACCTCATCGCGGGGTCTCCACTCCTCCTAGGACCTTTTACGACAGTGGCTTGCCTGGGTCTGTGCGGAGTGCAAAATGGTGACCTCAGCACCCGTATCTATCAACGCCAACACATGTTGGACTCCTCCCCTCGGCCAGCGAATCGCTAGGAGTACATAGGGGCTTTGGTCCCCCACCTCCCTCCCGTGTGTGGCCGCTGTGACACACAGAACGGAGGACCCGCCAAACCCTCAATATGGGCGCGGCAGTTTCCGCTCGGTTGGCGGAGCGGAGGGCTCCGCTGGCTTGGTTCACTCCACACTTTTTTCCCCTTTTCCTCTGGCACTACGTTTGGTAGGGGGCAGCTGCATCCACAGCTTATATAAGTCCGCTGTTGGCTTTCCATTGATTTCCTTGCGAGAGACACCAGCCTGCAAGAGATCTATCTACAAGATCTTCCGGGGCACCCGCAACTCCCCTTTCTCCTGTCCCCCACCTAGCTGCCCCTTCGCAGCCCATATGGCTCTTGGTCTAGCGCCCGCCAAGGCAGCCCTCCAATTGCATAAGGGTGGCTGCCAAGTTTCCACGTGCCCATTCTCTGCCATGACAACCGCAGGAGGGAATGTTTTAACTCATCAGGGGCCAGGGGTAAACACTGTGGCCTTAATTGATTTGTCACCGGTACATCGTCCGGCCCATCTCCCCGCCCGTGGTGACGGCCCAGGCCATTCCCAATTGACGGAGGGCTTGCACCCCTTCCAGAACGGTCTTCCAGGGGCGCGCCTGTGTCTCCAATTCCCCCACCGAGGGGTAGGCTGCCTCCACTGCAACCGTCAGCCAGCGGTACAAAGAGGGGCTCTCAATGTCTTGCCCCCCGGCCTGCGGCCACGGAGGGTTCACCAATTGTGCACGTACCTGAGAGTCTTGCGAGAGGACCCCCAACTGTTGAAATTCATAAGGGAGCAGCAGAACCATGTTACCTGCATTGTCCCAGGTCCTCACGAGCCACTGCAGGATGCTCTCCCCAGGCTCCTGGTGGAACGTCTTCACAATTTCCTGCAACTCACTCGTTTTAAACGTGCGTAGGAGTTCTGGTTGTAGGGTGCCTCCTTGCACCCGCAACTCCCGGACCGGGTGTGCCAGAGCCACCGTGGGGGACTCTCCCTCCCCCTCTTCTGAGAATGAGTCCCAAATGTTCCCATCCCAAGTCTCGGGGTCCCAGGAGGGTGGCAGCGATCACCCGCGCACCACCTGGGCATGGTAACCGGCTGCCGCCCGCGCCGAGGTGCCTTTTATTTGCTACCCAGGCAACCAATACTTCACAACGTCGTGTCAGCTCCTGGGCGTGCTTTGCCTGAGAGATGACAGCGCCGGTTCGCCTCGAACCGTTGTAATCCCCTCAACCAGCTGCATGGGCGTGACCCCTGCGGCCTGTTGAAACTCCCGCCAATCCGCTGGGGCAGCCTACCCGGCCATAACCCGCGCTACCGGCCCCAGCACATCTGTCGGGGGCCATCCTGGTATGCGGCTGTAGGGACAGCGACAGCTTCCCCACTTTCCCCTACCTTCGGCCAAAGCGGCATCGCTTCTCAGAGCACCCTGCTCGCTGCGCCAATGTTCGGGCGAAGGTGCTCGAAGCACCACAGGCCTGGCATGAGGTACTCTGAAAAACGAGGCTTACACACAGCTGTGAGTTATTGGCTTTACTGAAGGTAGTGACCCACCCGCAACGGGGACTCCAAGCGTTGCAGTCACGGAGGCGGGGAACCCAGCACACCGGAGCTCTGCCTGGGACGGATGTCCGACGGAGGGGCAGACGGCCAGCATTAATAAGCACTACACAAAAACAGCTCATGCAATATAGAATTAGGTACTTTCCAAAGGGGTTTTCCACTACTTGGCAAAGGGTCATGCAAAGCAGTTGTGACCAGCCAACGGACGGTTCTAGCTGGGTTTCTATGTCCTACAATAACCTATCAGCACGAGAAAGCGGAAGTTCCCTAGCTAGGTCGTAACAAAGTCTTTCGCAGTCCCTTAAATCTCCCCAGTAATTTATGCATGCTTCCCCAGAGCTCCAATTCCCATGGCGCTCTGGTTTACAGTTTACCTTTTTGGGGACCGAATGACAGTTCAAGTATGGAACACAGGATTTGCAAAAGAACTTCCCACTGACCCCTTAAACCCCTCTGAGGAGCAGCGGGCACTGTCTGGAGTTCTCTGCTTGATGTCCTTTCTGGATCCCTTATTACTAATCTTCGACCTCATTCCCGATCCTGGTTTGGCTGTTAGCCCCAGACATTACTAGTACCCGGCTCAGTGGTTCTGCCCCCTTAGCTGCGAGGGGTGGGCCTATTGTGTACACATTTCCTCTTTACTTAAGTTTAGGAAGTGTAAGAGAGAGACAGATCCAAAAGGCTATGTACAGGCCTCCCCTTGTGGTTGCCCCTCCTGAGAGTTCACAGTGGTATCTGTGTCCTGACGGGAAAGCCAGCCCCTCCTGCCCCACTCCACGAGCATTGGTTTGCTCTTTCTGGCAGCGGTACGGCCCTTCATATCTCTTTTAAAAAGCAGTCTGGAGCCTTTTGTCATTCCTCAGACTGGGAAGGATTCCAGCATCTCCCTAGCCCTAAACAAGTTTCAGTGAAGAGATAGTGCATGCAAAGGCTTCTTGCTGGCAGTAAACCCCATTGTCCAAGCAGTTAAGAACCATTCACTGTTGATATCTCCTTGCTGGTCCCTTCATGGCTTTCCAGGCACAGTCTGTTTTGCTCATGTGCCAGGACCCTGCTAGCAAATGGCTGAGCTAATTTACAGTGGCTGTAGCAATCATAGATGATATTTCATATAACAAAAGGAATTCGTAAGCCTGACACTGACATATTCCCCAGACTGTCACAGCTTGTTGCACTGGCTAATCACCCTCACTGTTAAAGTTTGCCTTATTTCTTCTCATTTGAATGTCTGGCTTAACTTCCAGCTAGTGTTTCTTGTTCTGCCTTTCTAGTACCTGGTATTTCTCCCCATGAAGGTCCTTGTATGCTATAATCAAGTCACCTCTCAAGTCTTCTTTTTGAGAAGCTAAAGAGATCAAGCTCTCTCTCATTGCAAGATGTTTTCTCCATGCCTCAACTTACTTTTGTGGCTATTCTTTCTCCCTCTTTAGTTTTTTCAACATCCTTTGTGTCATGTGGACACCAGAACTGTGTACAGTATTCCACTTCGTCTCACTACTGCTGTGCACAGAGTGGAGTGCTCATACACCCAATTTTCCTGTTTCTACATCCCAGGATGGCATTAGCCCACTTTACTTCTGCACAGCATTGCAATGGGAGCTCGTGGTCAGCTGGTTGTCCACTATGAACAGAGCCATCTTTAGGCATCTGCAGCATACACGCTGCATAGGGCACATCCGAAATGTAGGGCACCCCTGGGTCTTAGTGTCCTCCCTGCCACTTCTTCCTATCCCTGTTCTGACCCTTCCTATAGGCTCCCACCACAGCTGGCTGCTGCAGCCTGGTGAGTCTGCCTCCGGAGGGGATCTAGTACTTAAAAGTGAAAAAGCCTCCAGCCTGCCAGACCTATTAGCTCAACACTGAAACTGTTAAAGAGCCTGTAACGGGGTCTTTACCCCACCCCTGGGGAAAACGGCTAGGCTGATTGGGGAGGCGGCCACAGCTGTGGCCACACCCAATCAGGCAACAGCTGGCTCTGATATAAGGGCTAAGAGAGGTGCTGGATCAGTCTCACTCCAGTCTTGGGGTATGTCTACACTACCGAAATTAGCGTCAAATTTATAGAAGTCGATTTTTTTAGAAATTGATTTTATACAGTCGATTGTTTGTGTCCCCACTTAAGACCATTAAGACCATTAAGTCAATGGAGTGCATCCACAGTACCGAGGCTAGCAACGACTTCAGGAGCTTGCACTATGGATAGCTATCCCCAGTTCCCATAGTCTCTGCTGCCCATTGGAATTCTGGGTGAGATCCCAATGCCTGATGGGGCAAAAAACATTGTTACGGGTGGTTCTGGGTACATGTCGTCAGTCCCCCACCCCCAGTGAAAGCATGGCAGACAATCGTTTCGCTCCTTTTTTCCTGGATTACCCGGTGCAGATGCCATACCATGGCAAGCATGGAGCCTGCCTCAGCTGACTGTCACCATACCTCTCACTGGGTGCTGGCAAACGTGGTACTGCATTGCTACACAGCAGCAACTCATTGCCTTGTGGCAAGCAGAAGGTGCAGTACGACTGGTAGCCGTCATCGTCATCTCCTGGGTGCTCTTGGCCAATCTTGGTGAGGTCTGTCAGGTGGCACCTGGACATAAATGAGAGTGAGTCCAGGTCATTCTCTTTTAATTTTGTCTCATGGAGATTCAATCTGCCTGGAAATGATGATGGCTACAGTCGTACTGCACTGTCTGCTGGCGAGCACCCAGGAGATGATGACGGCTAGCAGTCATACTGCACCGTCTGCTGCCAGCTTTCCCTTGCTCCCCCTCCCTCCCTCCCTCCGTGAAAGCAATGGCCAACAATAGTTTCGTGCCTTTTTCTGTGCGGGCGCCATATTGCTGTCAGCATCGTCATCCACCCGCTGCTTCCGCTGCCACTCTGCTCTCCTGCTGTCCTGCAGATGCCATACCACAGTAAGCATGGAGCCTGCTCAGATCACCGCAGCAGTTATAAGCATTGTAAACACCATGCATGTTATCCAGCAGTAGATGTAGAACCAGAACCTGCAAAAACAGGCAAGGAGGCGACGGCAACGCGGTGATGAGAGTGATGAGGACATGGACACAGACGTCTCTCAAAGTATGGGCCCTGGCAATTTGGACATCATGGTGGTAATGGGGCAGGTTCATGCCATGGAATGCCAATTCTGGGCCTAGAAACAAGCACAGACTGGTGGGACCACATAGTGTTGCAGATCTGGGACGATTCCCAATGGCTGCAAAACTTTCGCATGCATAAGGGCACTTTCATGGAACTTTGTGACTTGCTTTCCCCTGCTCTGAAGCGCAAGAATACCAAGATGAGAGCAGCCCTCACAGTTCACATGTGAGTGGCGATAGCCCTGTGGAAGCTTGCAATGCCAGACAGCTACCGGTCAGTCAGGAATCAATTTGGAGTGGGCAAATCTACTGTGGGGGCTGCTGTGATCCAAGTAGCCAATGCAATCACTGAGCTGCTGCTATCAAGGTAGTGACTCTGGGAAATGTGCAGGTCATAGTGGATGGCTTTGCTGCAATGGGATTCCCTAACTGTGGTGGGATGATAAACGGAACTCATATCCCTATCTTGGCACTGGATCACCAAGGCAGCAAAAAGGGGTACCGAAAGGGGTACTTTTCAATGATGATGCAAGCACTGGTGGATCACAAGGGACGTTTCACCAACATCAATATGGGATGGCTGGGAAAGGTACATGACGCTCTCATCTTCAGGAACTCTGGTCTGTTTCAACAGCTGCAGGAAGGGACTTTCTTCCCAGACCAGAAAATAACCATTGGGGATGTTGAAATGCGTAAAGTTATTCTTGGGGACCCAGCCTACCCCTTGCTCCCATGGCTCATGAAGCAATACACAGGCAGCCTGGACAGTAGTCAGGAGCTGTTCAACTATAGGCGGAGCAAGTGCAGAATGGTGGTGGAATGTGCATTTGGACATTGCACAGTTAAAAAGTGCGCTGGTGCAGTTTACTGACTCAATTAGACCTCAGTGAAAACAATATTCCCATTCTTATTACTGCTTGCTGTGCGCTCCGCAATATCTGTGAGGGTAAGGGAGAGACATTTATGGTGGGGTGGGAGGTTGAGGCAAATTACCTGGACGCTGATTACACTCAGCCAGATACCAGGGCAGTTAGAAGAGTACAGGAGGGTGTGGTGTGCATCAGAGAAGCTTTGAAAAACTAGTTCATGGCTGACCAGGCTACGGTGTGAAAGTTCTGTTTGTTCTCCTTGATGAAAACCCACCCCCTTAGTTCACTCTACTTCCCTGTAAGCCAACTGTCCTCCCTTCCCGCCTTCGACCACCACTTGCAGAGGCAATAAAGTAATTGTTGTTTGAAATTCATGCATTCTTTTTTAATTCATCACACAAATAGGGGGATAACTGCCAAGGTAGCCCAGGAGGGGTGCGGAAGGAGGGAAGCACTGGGTGGGGTGGTGGAGGAGGGAAGGACAAGGCCAGACTGCACTTTAAAACTTATTGAATGCCAGCTTTCTGTTGCTTGCGTGGTTCTCTGGGGTGGAGTGCTTGGGTGCCCGGAGGCCCCCCCCACCACGTTCTTGGGCATCTGTGTGAGGAGGCAATGGAATTTGGGGAGGAGGGTGCTTGGTTACACAGGGGCTGTAGCAGCTGTCTGTGCTCCTGCCTTTCCTGAAGCTCAACCATATGCCGGAGCATATCAGTTTGATCCTCTAGCAAGCTGACACCACTTATCATCTTCAACCCACCACCTATCATCTTCAACCCGCCACCTGTCCTCACGTTCATATTGTGCTTTCCTGGACTCTGACATTGCTTGTCTCCATGCATTCTGCTGGGCTCTTTCAGTGTGGGAGGACTGCATGAGCTCAGAGAACATTTCATCGCGAGTGCGTTTTTTTTCGCCTTCTAATCTTCGCTAGCCTCTGGGAAGGAGATGATAGTGTGAGCGTTGAAACATTTGCAGCTGCAGGAGGGGAAAAAAAGGGAGAGTAGTAGTTAAAAAGACACATTTTAGAGAACAATGGGTAGACTGTTTCATGGTGAACCTTGCTGTTAACATTACATATCACATGTGCTTTCGGTACAAGGTCGCATTTTGCCTCCTATATTGAGGGTCTGCCGGTTTGTTGTGAGAGATCACACATGCAGGGAGGGCAATAGAATTTGGCTTGCAGGCAGCCATGGTAAGCCACAGTCTTTTGGCTTCTTTAACTTTCATAACATGTGGGAATAGTTTCAAACACCAGAGTCCTCATTTCCCATACCAAGCAGCCATTGAGTTGGCCATTTAAAATGGGTTGGCAATTTAAAAGGAGGGGCTGCGGTTTTCAGGTTAACGTGCAGCACAAACCCAACTAACCCCCCCCCCCACATGCACCCAATTCTTTGGGATGATCGCTTCACCCCTCCCTCCACTGCATGGCTAACAGCGGGGAAGATTTCTGTTCAGCCACAGGCACACAGCCCAGAAGGAACAGTCACCTCTGAATGTCCCCTTAATAAAATTACTCTATTTCAACAGGTGACCATGAGGAGTGACCATCCAGGAGAGCTTTATGGAGATATCCTGGGAGGATTCTGCTCCATCCCCAGACACGTTAACAGACTTTTCCAGTAGCTGTACTGGCTGTGAATGCTCACAAGTCTTCCGGGCAAATTAATAATTAAATATGCTTGCTTTAAACCATGTATTATATTTACAAAGGTACACTCACCAGAGGTCCCTTCTCTGCCTGGTGGGTCCAGGAGCCCGCCTTGGGTGGGTTTGGGGGGTAGTGGCTCCAGGTCCAGATGAGAAACAGTTCCTGGCTCTCAGGGAAAACGGTTTCTCCGCTTGCTTGCTGTGCGCTATCTTCAACCTCCTCGTCCTCATCATCATCTTCCTCGTCCCCAAAATGCACATCCCTGTTGCGTGATAATCCATTGAAGGAGTCAAAGCTCAGGGGTAGTGGGTGCCTGTACCCCTAGAATGGCATGCAGCTTATCATAGAAGTGGCATGTCTGGGGCTCTGACCCCAAGCAGCCATTTGCCTTTCTGTTTTTTTGATAGGCTGAGTTTCACGCGGCACTGCTGTGGGTCCCTGTTATAGCCTCTGTCCTACATGCCCTTGGAGATTTTTTCAAATGTTTGCACATTTCCTCTTTAGGAACAAAGTTCTGATAGCAAGGATTCGTCTTCCCATACAGCGATCAGATCCTGTACCTCCTGTTCGGTCCATGCTGGAGCTCTTTTGCGATTCTGGGACTCCATCTCCATCGATTACCTACCTGAAAGGGGGTTTCAAAGAGGATGGCTCTAGACTGTTCTCAATGGTAGCAGATGACAGAACGAGGAGTAATGGTCTCAAGTTGCAATGGGGGAGGTTTAGATTGGATATTAGGAAAAACTTTTTCACTAAGAGGGTGGTGAAACACTGGAATGCGTTACCTAGGGAGGTGGTAGAATCTCCTTCCTTAGAGGTTTTTAAGGTCAGGCTTGACAAAGCCCTGGCTGGGATGATTTAACTGGGACTTGGTCCTGCTTTGAGCAGGGGGTTGGACTAGATGACCTTCTGGGGTCCCTTCCAACCCTGATATTCTATGATTCTATGATTCTATGATTCTGGGTCACCTCTGCTGATGAGATCTGCACTCACCTGCAGCTTGCCACGCTGGCCAAACAGGAAATGAGATTCAAAAGTTCACGGGCTTTTTCCTATCTATCTGGCCAGTGCTTCTGACTTGAGAGCGCTGTCCAGAGTGGTCACAATGGAGCACTCTGGGATAGCTCCCGGAGGCCAATACGGTCAAATTGCAACCATGCTACCCCAAATTCAACCCGGCAAGGTCGATTTCAGACCTAATCCCCTGGTCGGGGGAGGAGTACAGAAATCGATTTTTAGAGCCCTTTAAGTAAAAAAAAAATGGCTTCATCGTGTGGACAGGTGCAAGGTTAAATCATTCTAGCACTGCTAAATTCGACCTAAACTCATAGCGTAGACCAGGGCTTGGAGTGGGAAGGACCTAGCTGCCTGGGTGCTCAGGGTACTACTGTATGCAGAGCAGTGCTGGGGAAGGTCAAGAGGAGCTGGGGAGCTCCAGCCTAGCAACTCCCCAGGCTGAGGCCTTGTTACAGCCTAAGCAGATATCGGGGCTGAAGAGGGGCAGCCTGGGGATAGGCAAAGGCAGCAGATCCAACCCCCTTGCCAGTGATGAGTGGCCATTACAGACTGCAGTCTGCCCCAGAGGAAGGGGGCTAGATGATGACTGGCAGTAGCCACTGAAGCAAGGTGGGCATAGGGTGAGGGGGTTCCCCTGGGAGGGGAGACCCAGAGTGTGGGGGCACTGCTGTGGGGCAGCACGCCAAGGTGAGGGGCATGGGGCCCAAGGCAGGTGAAACACCGGCCAGCAGGAGGTACTCTGAGGCTGGAAAGAGCTAATTCCTGGATGACCAACAGGAGGTGCTGTGAGTGCTCGATATGCTACAGAGCCATTCAAGTGGTAATGAAGCCATTTAACAGGTATTTGCCAACCCCTAAGTATATACTGTCAGTTTCTGAATTTACTGACAAAAACAGTTGTGCATTATTGTAATATGTACTCGGAACATGTTAGTCTACAGGACCTTAGTTTAAAATGTGCTTTAAAAATATTGTTTTGCTGAAGATTATAAAATCACATCTCTAAAAAATCCTTGCATAGATTTTTAGATGCACAATCTGAGTATTCATCTTTAGCCTTAAATGCTTGGATTTTCAGACATATAGATTTTTAAATAAATCCTTCAAAAGACCACCCTTCTCTAAAATAGACATGTGAGCCTGGGCTGCCATCGGGCATAGGGGCACCAGTTTAATAATATTGCATAGGGCCCCATAAATCCTAAAGATGGCCCCGACTATGACCCCTAAATCCTTTTCAGAATCACTGCAGGATACAGTCCCCCCCGCCCCTTCTGTAGAAGGGGCCTGTTCTCTCTCCCCCCCCCCTCCAAATAGAGGCCCTTCCATTTGGCTGTAATTAAAATACCTTTTGTTTGAATGGGCTTGAATTACAAAGAAATCCAGATCTCTCTGTATGGCTGACCTGTCCTTATTATTTACCACTCTGCCAATCTTTGTGTCAACTGCCAATTTTATCAGCAGTGATTTTTACATTTGCTTCCAGAGCACCGATAAAAATACTGAATAGCTTTGGGCTTAAAACCAATCCCTGTGAAACCCTTCTAGAAATATCCCCCAATTCAATGATGATTCCCCCATTGACAACTACCTTTTGAGATCTGTCAGCCCACTCTTAATCCACATAACATGTATTTTATTGATATTATACAGTGCTAATTTTCCAATCAGAGTACCTTGTGGTACTATGCCAAATGCCTTACAAAAACCAAAGTAAATTGCATCTATGCTGTTACCTTTATTAATCAAAGTTGTAATTTTATCAAAAAATGAAATCAGTTTGGTTTGACAAGACTTATTTTGCATAAAAACATATAGACTGGAATTAACTGTATTCCCCGTCTTTAATTTTTTTATTGGTTGAATCCTATAGCCACTGTTCCATAAGTATGCTCAGGACTGATGTAAGGATAACTGGCCTTTAATTACCTTGGTCATCCCACTTGTCCTTTATGAATATTGGCACAACATTAGCACTTGTCCAGTCTTCAGGAATTTCCCTAGTATCCAAGAGTCATTAGAGATTTACATCAGACATCCCCTCAGAGAACTCTTTTAGGACTCTTACGTGCAAGTTATCGAGGCCTGCTACATTAAAAATATCTATCCTTAGTGTTGATGCTTTTTAAGTCCTCCTTAGTTAGTAATGAACTGCAAAATAGTTCACCATGCTGTATGAGTAAATCATCCTACTTCTTTCCAAATACTTCTGCCTTTTCTGCATCATCATTAACTACTTTACGATCAAGAAGAAGGTTGATCTTGTGTTTAAGGAACTAGATTATTACTCCATTAACAAGGGTTCAGATTCTAAATCTGCCACAGACCTTCCTGTGTGACCTTGGCAAGTCACAAATCACTGAATCCGTATTTCATTTACCATCTGTACAATGGGAATAATACAACTTTTTCTCCCCCATGCTTCTGTCTTGTCTGGTTAGGTTGTAAGATATTGCGGGTCTGGACTGTCTCTTATGTCTGTGCAGTGCTTAGGCTCTGCTATGTTAGAAGAAAGTCCTTGCTACTATTATCTCAATCCACATAATTTTCCATACCATGGCCAGATCCTCAGTTGGTGAATAATTGATGTAATTCCCCTGAAGCCAACAAGGTTACATCAGAGTACACCAGCTGAGGATCTGGCTCTATCTACTGACATGACCTTCATATAATACCTCAGCACCGCACAATCACTGGTGGATGTTATCCTACCAGCACTGCCGTGAGGGAGGGATTCATTATCCCCATTTTATAGATAGAAAACTGAGCCACAGGCCGGTTGCTCAAGGACACACAGGAAGTCCATGATTTAGTCAGTACTGAACCTAGATCTCCTGAATTTCACTTGAGCCCAAACCACAAGACCATCCTTCCTGCAAACCATTTACCCCAATTCTGTGATGAACAGTTGTGAATAGCAAGGAGGTTCCTGGAAGCCAGGATCATCAAAAACTAAAAAGACTTAAATCTGTCACATTTTTGGTTCACCTTTGTTGTGGGCTTCCCTCTTGTGTGTCAGTTTTACTCCAATATTTTTTCCAGGTGCTATCAAAGTCGTTTCTTCCTGATCCTCTGATGGGAGGCCTGCTCATTTCACATTGATTTATGGACATTTGTATTTTGCGTGTTTAATACATTCTGCCGTGATTTATGTTTCGGACAACTTTCGTATTTACATTTCATGTTTCCCTATATTTCTCTGGGATCGTTTTTTGTTATATTGAAACTGATTAGATGTCTGTCACTTTGTAGGAGTTCATCAACTTTAATTCTTTAAGCGCATCTTTGCTTTTGAATAATTTATTATCTGAAATAAATTAATCTGCATTATTTGTGGGCTCACTCTGTGTGTGTGTGTGTGCATATTGGTTTGGATTTACACAGATGCCAGGATTATATTTCATCCCAGTCGCCTGGTTCTCCACTGAGATACCTCAGGGTAATGTGTCAGGGATCCAGTGTATTAGCAAAGCAACGAAAGGGAAATTTGTACTGCCACTGTCTGTGTTCCATGGATAAACAGAAGACTTCAGTCTCCAGGGTTATTGCAGGGTGTGCTGAGTGTGAGCAGTATGCCCTATCCTGATCTGGAAAAGCTGAAGATGAATATAAAAAGCCTGATTCTTTATTGCCCTGCACCTCATGTAGTTACTTACCTCAATGCCAAAGGGAGTAAAATGCTACCATACCAGAACAATAACATTTTATCACTCACTTTGCCTTGGTGTAAATGATGCCACAATGTTCCAGGAAACATGGATTCAGACCCATTTGAATTATACTATTTTTTTTCTTTTTGCATGCCAGACAGGACACCAGATTACTACCATATTTTGGCTGCCACTTGCTGCTGCTGATCAACAAGCACGGGTGTGCCACACACAGTAATGTTTTCAAGTCTTCCAGGCTGCTTATGACTATGCATTAGAAAAGCATCTTGCTAGATTTAAAAAAAACACAGCATAAATGAGGATGATGATCCACTTCCTGAATTCAGCTGTATTAATCAGAGCCACTTGCATTCTTATTGGGTTCGCTTACTGTATTAATCTTTATTGTATGTCTACACTGCATTGGTAAGGTGTGATTGCTGTGTGTGTAGACATAGGCGAGCTAGCTTTGATCTATCTATATCACATCTCTTAACTGCCATGAAGACAGATCATATGATCACCTTTAGCATGTAATGCAGTCCTCATGACTGTGGAGAAAAGATTGAAAATGTGACCTCCAAAAGGCTCATAAATGAGGGGAAATAAACAAAACATTTTGTTTATCACATGATTTTTTTGAACTGTTCTCATGATTCTGTAATACTTGGGGTTGGCACCCCTGTAAAGAAGAAGATGTCTTTGCTTTTGTGATGAGCGCACACTATGTCACTCAGCACAACAGGCCAGATCCTCCATGGGTGCAAACTAGTGTGGTTCCATTGACTTTGGTAGAGTGATGCTGAGATTGTGACCTGATGGAAGGCCACCCCATAAAACATTATTTTATTAGCCACAAAAAGTAGATCTTCTAAGTTCTGGATGTCCATAGGGGTGTGAGGTTTGTACGTAACAGCACGTAACAGCTGTTCACATCCATTGCTGCCTCATAAAATTTTAGTATGGTTAAGAGAGACTGGCTGTCCATAAGTTGCAAAACATAATGTTTTAGCCCCAAAGACGATTGTCATTTATAAAATGTTGTAAATTCTGCAAGTCAAGATGTCCAGTAATCTGAAACAGCTTTAGAGCGCTGAACATTGGACTCCAGCTTTCTGATTGGCTTGCAGTGATCTCACATCTGTGCTTAATGGGCTTGGTAAATGTAGTGGGTTTAGTTATTTCCTTTATCTGTTTATGAATTCTGTCTCATCAGAGCAATACAGTACTGGGAGCCATGTGTTTCAAGGGGATTATTATTGTCCTTCAAGGCTAGTCAAGGTCACTTATCTTTCAGTCTTTTGTATAACACAGCAGCGAATGCCAGTGACCACAGCTGGCTGTTGAGCAGCTGGCAAACCAGGGTGATTAGTACACAAAGCAGGGCGAAATTCTGAGCCAGCACAAGGCCTAGGCACTGCATAAGTACATCCTTATTACTAGTGTTACAGTAGCTCTGAGAAGCTCCAACCAAGATCAGGACTATATTGTGCTAGACATTGTACATACACATATAGCAAATTTCCAACTGAAACTTTTTTTGGAGGGAAAAAAATGCCCTTTCAAGTCAATGAACATTTTGTGGATTGGTGTCAATGTCAGTGAATTGTTCCAGCTTGGGAGGTGGGGAAGCATATAAAAATTCCAAAATATTAAAATGAAATATCTTGATTTTTTAATTTCAGAATGACTTCTTGTTTAAAAATGTCCTCTAATTTTATTTTTAAGCATTAAAAACGTTTTTTAAAAAATGCTTAAAATTGAAAAGAAACGTTTTGTATTATGTCAAGCTAAATGTTTTGTTCGACCCAAAATGAATTTTTTGACTTTTTCAATTTGTCAGAAATTTTAAACATTCAGTGTTTGGTTGATCCAAACCTGTTTGTTTTATTTTTGTTTCTATTATTTTCACAGCTCTAATTAAAGCTATTTCTAGCATATAATGCAGATTCACTGCATACAATGTGTGACATGGCAACCCATATTCTGCATAGTTGTATGATTATGGCATAATTCTGATTCATTTTGTACAAGATGGGTCATGTAATGTGTCACTGGAAAAGGTATGATTTGCTGAGTATGATTATCTTATTTGTATGTATGTATCATTTGTATCTGAAGTTATGAATATTGACTATGAATCTGTATTTCAAATGTGCTTACTCTGGAGAATATCCACAGCCAGCCTTTCAGATACAACAATGATGAAGCTAGACACTACTAATGGCTCATCAACAAAGACAATGGGCTGTGGAAAAGCTTAGCCTTCCTGTGAATGTTTCAGCTGGCCTGTAAGTAATAGCTGCTATGACTCAGCAAGGGCATGTGACCAGACCACATGACACTGAACGCCATTTTGGGTACCTGTATTTTTCCACAAACTGGGCTGGGAACTGTTTTTGGAACAAAGGGTTCCCATTATATGTTAAATCTATATAAGGTGGGGTGTAACATCACCTAGGGGTCTCACTACCCACACAAAAGAACTCCTGGAAACATCTGAAGAACAAAGACTAAACAGGGGAGAAGTGCTGCTCCCAGGCTAAAGGGATTTCTAGCCTGTGTATGGAAACCTGGTGGACCTCTTGTATCATCAGCCAGAGTGAGAGATTGCTCACTCATACCAAATCTCTCTAGTATTTTAGGCTTAGTTTGCAGTTTTGTTTATTTACTAGGTAATCTGCTTAGACCTGTTTGCTATCACTTGTAATCACTTAACATCTATATTTTTGTAGTTAATAAACTTGTATTTTGCTTTATCTAAACCAGTGTACCTTTGAGTGAAGTGTGTGGGGAAAAATCTCAGGTTGGTTAACAAGGGTTTGTTGCATATTAATCTCCAGATTGAGGGAGGGGTGAACTATATATGAGCGTACATTGTACAGATCCCAGTGCAGTGCAAGACGGTATAATTTGGGGTTTATACCACCGGGGGGGGGTGTCTGGGGAGCTGGGACATTGGCTGTGGTCTGCTGTTTGCACTCAGGTAGTTCAGTTTGGGTGAGTGGTGCCATCTGCTGTCATGTTGGGTGATACAGCCAGCCTCACCAGGCCCTGTTATCTCTAACAAAGCACTATGAGCACGGCCAACCCAGCTGGGTGGTTAGAGGGGCACAGTGGTTTCCATGGCTCCCAGACTTCACCCCGGGAGTGACAACCCATCATACAATGTACCAATGAAAATGTTACTCCTGGGGGAATTCTGTGCACACACATAATTAATGAGCCATGCATATTGTTTATTATTTTGTGCAGAAAAAACCTTGTGATGGAAAGTTGCTGCAGTTCTGATTTTTGATCACCAGAGGGTGCTGTGGCAATAGAACAGAGTAGCAGCTCCCTGCCAGCTAGGGAAGAGAAAGAGCCTGCCTTCTTAACCGTGCCATCTGGCCAGGTCAGGAGATAGGGGCTATGGGGAGACAGACAGCATGGGGCTGCTGGAGGGTCAGACGGGCTCATAAGGGCTAATGAGGGAGGACAGAGTGGGGCAGGGGATGAATGGGAGTGGAGGCGCAGGGCCACATGGGGGTGGGATACAGGAACACATAGGGATGGGGGGCTAAATTCCCTGTAAGCTGCGCAGCTATGCAGCAGCCTATTTAGTGTCATGCAGGTGCTCAAGGAACCCGCCCAGGTACCTGCCAGGGGCAGGGCATGCCTCCTGGGTCCCCACCTAGCCTGGCCTCCAACCTGAAGGGGCATGGGGCAACCCTCCCCCAGTCCCAACACTGCTTCAGCGTGTCCTGGGCCAGCCCCAAGAACTGCTGGAGTGGCCTGGACCCAGTCACGGAAAGGGTGCCCAGACCTGCTGGGGTGGCATGGCCAGAGCAGCCCGGACCAAGCCGGAGTGTCCTGGTCCCAAGCATGGCCTTCCCTTGGCATGCACCTGCTGGGACCAGAGGATGGGTGCCTATCTTGCAGCCCCAGCCCCAGAGCTGCCGCGGTGGGGAGAGGCACCTCTCTCCCCTAACCCAGGTGCTGCTGCTGTGAAGAGAGAGAGTGGGGGGGAGTTCTCTCTCCCCATCATAGTCATCAGCATCCTCCTTCACCCTAAACCTCTCATCTCTGGCCCCACCCTACAGCCCACACCCCTAGCACCCTAACCCTCTGCCTCAGCTCTGAGTCTCTCAACCCCAGCCCCATGCCAGAGCCTTCACTCACAGCTGAAGCCCTCACACCTCTGCACCCCAACCCTGTGCCCCAGCTCTGAGTCTCTCATCCCTGGCCTACCCCAGAGCCCACACTCCCAACTGGAGCCCCTGCACTCCAACCCTCTGCCCCAGCCCTGAGCCCCTCATCCCTGGCCCTATCTCAGAGCCTGCACCCCCAGCCAGAGCCCTCACATCCCTTCACCCCAACCCTCTGCCCCAGCCCTGAGCCCTCTACCACACTCCAAGCCCCACCCCCACCATATGAATTTTGTTTTGTGCACCAATATGAAGGCCACACATCACCTCCATAGTGGTGCACATAACAAAATTCTTTCTGCACATGGGAGGGAAAAATTAGAGGAAACACTGATTGGGGGTGGCTGAGTGGGGCACAGAGACACGTGGGGACAGGGGGAGGGGGTACAGGGACACATGGGGATGGGGGGCTGGATGAGTGGGGGCACAGAGACACATGGGGATGGGGTGGAGGTTCAGGGGGATGGGGCAGTGGGTGTCTGAGTGGGGGGTTGATGTGGACAGGGGATGCAAGGACAAATGGGGGTGAAGGGACACATGGGGATAGGGACAGATGTGTCTGATTCAATGGGAGAAGCTAGGGGTCAGCCAGTGTCTGCATGGGGGAAGCACTCTAACAATCCCTCCCCACCCTCCAAAATCTGTTCCATACTTTTCCCACCCATACCCAACAACCTTCCAAGTTCACACTCAGGCTCCTTCCAAGCAATTACTTCCGTCTCCCTCAGCTCTTCTGTTACCCCTGACTCCCCCAAGCCTTTGCACTGCTTCTGAGGGGTGCGGTAAATATGGTTCTGTATTGTAGTTTAAATGAATTATTACTCAGAGTTCTGTATTAATATGTCTAGTAAGGAATCTATTTGTCAAAAAAACATTTCCTGAATCTCTTTTGCTGTCTGCATTATTACAGACATACTTGTTGACAGGTATTTTGAAATAAATGGACAAAATAATTGAAACTGGTGTGATTATATTGTGTTATTTTTGACAAATAAAATTTGCAGAATTTTTCAGAATTTGAAAATATTGTGCGTAGAATTTTTTTGGCACAGAATTCCCCCAGGAGTAAAATGTCTTCAACCTACCTTTTGGTCAACACACCCAGATACTGCCCCAGATCCAGTACCAAATTCATATTAAAAACAACACAAACACACTAAAGCAAAAACCCTTTCTAGTTTTGTCCATTTCCCTTTAGCAAACATTGTGCATTTTTTTCCTGTAAGGGTCAAATCCTGCTCCTAGTGAAGTCAATGACAATTTTGCAGCTGAAGTAAACATGGTGGTTTTTCATTTACTTGCCTCTGTCATGCACTGAGGTCATCACAGTGCCTATCCTGCTGTGGGAATAGCATAAGTTTGCTACTGCACAGGGAACATGAGGAAAAATATTGTGTATTTTTATGGGTCCCACATAAATTGGGCCGGTTCTTTAAACTTTATACTCTGAACAGATGATGATTAATCCAATGAGTCATATTTTGCATCTCCTACTACCCTACATTCTTATCTTTTTATTTTATGTATAAATGACTCAGCTAATTATTCTCCAGTCATCTCCAGAAATCCCATTTTTCCAATGGATACAAGAGGGCTCTGAAAAAAGCATCTTATATTTTTATCTGTATCACTGACACTCTAACATGTTCCCTTTCATGTAACAGTGACATGATTTCAGTGTAACTTTCAATAATGACTGGCATGGGGTTTTCTAGTCACTGGGTAGCCTCCTTGTGCTGTTTCTGTGGATTAGTTCTTGACCAGTCCTTGACCCCTCCTTTGGTTGCTCACCCTGTGGTCACTTGGATGTGTGCACACTCTCTGTATATGTCTCTCTGACCTCACGTTACTCTTGCTTTATGACCCAACCCTCTGGGTAGCTCACTATAGTCCTCCCCTTCCAGGATATCAAAGTCCTACTGGACAAATTATCTCAGACAGTCTTCTGCTCCACTGCCCAGTCTGTGCCACTTTCCCAATGGCCAACAGGGGAACCCAGGCCCATCCGTTGCTCCAGGTTCTAGACCAGGGACCCTATGCCCAGCAACCATGGTCTGCCCAATCTCCACTCTTGTTGCTGTTTCCCTGGGCTCTTTCCTATCTTTCCCCCACTGTCTTCTGGCCAACCTCTGGGTTACCATTGGAGCTTCCTCTGATCTCTGTGGCTGCTTCACCCCATCTTGAGTTCTTGCCAGAGTCAAGGCAGGATCCGATGGCTTACTCTACCCCTAGACCTCTTCTTTGTACCTAGCCAACTCCCCTCCTCTCTAGACAGTGACTGCCCTTCCAGACAGTCCTTCTTGCTCGCCACTGCCTGGTTTTATATAGGCTCAGCCTGTGCCCGCCCAGCTGGGCCTCCTCAGCCATTAGGCTGGGTCAGATCTTGGCTCCCCTCCAGGTGCAGTCTGTGGGTTAATTGGTCCTTTTTGACCTGCTCAAGTTTTGTCTGGAGTGGACAGCCCATCACGGTGACCCTTTTGAGAAGTGTCAGAACCTGGTACCCAACTTGCTGAACCATCTATGATGTCACCACGCTCATTTCCTGTGGATAACATCCCCAGCCCCTAGATTCTGCCACCTGGTCCATGTGTAACACTGACAGACCCTGGTCATCAGCAGGTGGGGTTGAACCTGGGACCTCTGGAGCGAAATGCATGAGCCTTTACTGCATGAGCTAAAAGACACATGGCTGCCGTAGCAGACTCATTAATCTCTAAGTGGTCTCAGTGCCACTAGAGGGGAACAGAGCACCACACCCAGTAGGTGTGTGCATTGCACATGCAGGTGTGTCATTGTCTTGATATGCTCTAATTCAGCCAGAAGTTATGGACTTCATGTGGGAATTACTGGGAGAAGTTATTTGGCGGGTATTATAGAAGAAGTCAGACTAGATGATCACAATGGTCTCTTCTGGCCTTAAAATCTATTAATCTTGTACTCACGCAGAGCCCCATTAATGTGACTTCAGTTGGCCACAGCGGCCTGCGTGGATGAACCAGATAGCAGGATCAGGGTCTAACATGCTCACCGATCGTGTATGTTTTTAGCCCCCAGGCAAATAGGTCATTTGCTCTTACTCAGGCAACTGTTGACTTGAGTGGGGCTTTTGCTAGTGTGAGAATTTCAGGACAGGGCCCTTTGATTTTGTTGCCCAAGATAATTATCCATTGAATTAGCCCTCATAACTAGAAACTGGCCTGAAATAAAGCTCCGCTTCTGAGTACTGAGTGTAAGGGTTAGTTTCACATACTGTGTACGTTTAGACTTAAGAGTCAACTTCATCCCTAGTTTACTAGTAAAAATAGCTGCCGCTGGAGAAATGAAGGACGCAATGCCAAAATTTGTAGGATCCCATTCTTCTCTCCTCTTTGCCCCACTGGTTCCCAATAGATGGATGCCTTTCTTTAAGGACTCTGCAAGGTTCCAGCTCTCCAGAATTAATATCCCTTCTGTTGGGATACCCAGCCCTCTAAATGTTAAGGGCATTTTGATAGAGTTGAGTAGAGAAGAATCCTGTTTTTAGATTGAAACTTACTGGATTCAGTCCTAACCATAGACATTTTCCTCTAGCCCTACTCTAATCCGGCTTCCAAATGGCAAATTTCAGCCCAAATAGTTAACATTTGGCCAGGTTTTTGCATATACTCCCTTGTCTTGGAATGCCACCTTTGCCTGCAGCCCTGCACAAAGGATTCATGTTCTTGGCAGGAATATTCAGATTGTCAGGGATGTCTCTTGCTTGAAGCAAAGAGGACAATAATTCTGCTTTTTTTTTTTTGGTATGTGTGATTGTGTTGGTTTGTATGTGTGAGCTTGGGAACGTTTGCACTTTGTGCTAGAACTTTGTCCCATTATGCATTATTCATAACACCTGCCAAGACTGTCAATATCTATTTATACCACACTTAACCCAGGTGTTCTGTTATTGACTTCAGGGGACTTACACTGCACATGAAGTGGATGCAGATTTTTTCTCCTGACTGCGTTCTTTTAGAAATAGAAGAGAATTCCGTCTTTTGCTGTGCACTGGATGCTCAGGTGTTGAGGAGGACGGTCTGGTGGTTAAAGCACTTGATTTGGGACTCAGGAGATCTGAATTTAGTTCCTACTCTGCCCCAGACAGCTTGTATGACCGTAGGCAAGTCACTTAACCTCTCTATTCCTTCTGCTTGCATGTCTTCCTCCCACCCGCTGCCTGTCTTGTTTAGTAGAGCAGTAAGCTCTTCAGCGTGGGGACTGTCTCTCTGTACAGTACCTAGCACAATGAGCCCGGATCTCAGTAGGGACCTTTAGTCATTATAGCCATAAAATTTAATGCTGCGGTGAATATTTCCCTGCAGAGGGTGGCACACAGTAACGAGGGACCGAATAAAGGACTTCTGACTGTTTCCGTTATTCGCACACACCTGCACAAAATAGCAATTCATTTTTAATATGGTGGATAGGCCTTTGGGGGTTGGCTATATAGAGAGATGCTATATACTAGATGCCTAATTCGCATAGACTTTGCTGCCAAGCTCTGGGGGATGGGGAAGAGCCTCTCTGGTCAATCAATTCCATTGGTCTGTGTTTCTGGGTATCATCTTGGGGTAGTGTCAAATGTGCTTTAATTACTGCTGAGCTCAATGGACCTGACTTAGGCTGTTAAATGTTAATGTGATGTCTTAAGCTAGGTTTGCCTACAGCTATGGGCCCTGCCTACCTTCCTCTATCCCCCTAACCACACCACCAAAAGTGTTGATGGTGCATGTGAGGATCAAGGTTTAAGGAAGGATCAGGGGTATATCTATTATATGTATTGTTCCTACAGGAGCCATGCTTGCCGGAACTGTCTCTCCGGAAATTACACAGCATGAAGGAAGAACTAGCTACAGCTATCTATCATCTACTTACCTGGCCCTCATCACTCGAGTCCCTGAACACCTACTGAAGGGTGCTCACCCAGTCCAAGGGTATGCCGCTGTTCCAGAATTCAACCTTGGGATGCGTTTCCATAGTTCTTTCTACAGTTCTTCCTCTTCGCGTAGAAACTCAGTTCTGTCACCCCAGTAAGAGCCACCACTTTGAAATGACGCATGCACTTTTCATTCTGCAAGCTGGGGGAGAACGCGGCCTGCTGCCTGGGAGGTGTTTCTCTCTGGGGAAAATACATTTGTGATGCATCATTATATTGCTGCGGTCTCACTGCTACTCTGCCTCATTCTGCTGCATGTGCAGAGAGGTAATAGATGTGTGCTTTTGCACAGAGAGCTCTTACTCTTATCCAGCCATCCCTCATTGTATTAAGTTCTTCCTACAACACTTCCTGGTCCCCTCTAGGAACCAGAAAAAGGAAGGATTCCATGATTTATTTCCACCATTCCCTTTCTTTATAAAGTTAACCCATCTTTCTACATCAGGATATAAACCAGCCAGGAATTCAACTCCATCAGTTCATGGTCCTGTGGAGAGATGGGACTGGTCTAGGAATAGGCAGACTAGGGTTTTACTCCTGGATCTGCCACTGACCTGCTCTGTGCCTATAGGCAAGTCATTTCCACTCCTATTTCTAGTCTGGTTCCACTGCGAGTCCTTTGGGGCACTGTCTCTTACTTTGTGTCTTTACAGCTCCTAGCATAACGGGGGCCTGGTCTCAGCTGGGGTCTCTGTGATCTATAATAAAATTCAGATGTTCAATCTGAACAAAATCTTTCAGAACTATTTTTTTTCCAAACCGCCGAGTCCTGTTTCACTGAACACAGTCGGACTCACACGGCAAGAGGCAGTTTCTGTGCTCACTGTTGCTTAAGCCCCTGTCCAGCCAGTACTGAACCTGATAGCTCTCTCAGCTTTTTCTCAAAGTCATGCTCCTAGTACTTCACGGGCTGCATCTGGTGCTTCCTTGCTGCCTTCTGTCCCATCTGTTTCGACAAGCGCTCTCTCCACCCAATAACACGCAGCAAAACATCTCCACCCACCTAGCTCAGTTTCTGACTGACCCTGCATGGCTTGTGTTTTGAGTGGTAGCTCCTATTGTTTCAGTGATCTGTTTCGTAAAGGAGCTTACTTGTTACATTTATCCTGAGTGAAGGGCACTGGTCTAGCCCAACCCGCCACATGACATTATTAACTGAGGGTCGATATATGCACCATTCACACCACAGACTATGATTCCAAAAGTTCAGAGGTTCCTCTTGGATAGACATTCCTGAGTTATTGTATTCTGGGGAGTTGGATGGCTCAGGGGACTAGTAAGGAGTGGTGGCTCCTTTCATATCCAGATTGTGGGTCACCTCCATCGCAAATTGGTAGCGACCAATTATTGTTATGCAATGACTGTTCAGTGGCCTCTGGGCAAAGAGTTCTGGGTGTCTCAGTCCAATTCCCAGCAGGTGCGTTTTGGTGTCAAAAACAGCTGGTGTTGATAGGCACCACAGCTGGAAAGCATAAGGAGCACTTGTAAGTTATCACTCCAGGCAAAGGAAGGTCTCACTGCTGTTCCTGTTTTATGGATAAATACAAAACCTCACACTCTGGGTTAAGCTCTCTGGCATCTTTCCCCAGCAATAAAGTTGAGTATGTGTGTTATGTATGTATTTATGTATGTTATAAAATGTGCTTGAAGCAGGGCCGGCTCTAGGCACCAGCTAAGCAAGCTGGTGCCTGGGGTGGTGCTGCTGAAGGGGCGGCTCTCCGGCTGTTCTTGGGGCGTCACTCCGGCTGTTCTTGGGGTGACACTCCGGCAGCAGCCCTGGCTGCAATTCAGCAGCAGCACCCCTCCATTGTTTCCCACAGCGGTAATTCGGTGGCGACTCTTCTGACTTGGGTCTCACCATAGGCGGCAATTCGGCGGCAGCTCCCTCCAACGTTCCTGTTCTCTCTGGTGGTGGCATATTCAGCAGGTTTTTTTTGTTTGTTCTTTTTGCTGCTTGGGGCGGCAAAAAACTTAGAGCCGGCCCTGGCTTGAAGATGACTTTTCTGTGGAGCCTTGAGTCTGCAGTGGGACTGGAAGTACAGCAGGAATAACTTTCTCTTGTAGGTTTCAGAGTAGCAGCCATGTTAGTCTGTATCAGCAAAAAGAAAAGGAGTACTTGTGGCACCTTAGAGACTAACAAATTTATTTGAGCATAAGCTTTCGTGAGCTACTTGTGACACCTTAGAGACTAACAAATTTATTTGAGCATAAGCTTTCATGGGCTACAGCTCACTTCATCGGATGCATAGAATGGAACATATAGTAAGAAGATATTTATATATACAGACCACATGAAAAGCTGGAAGTACCCATACCAACTGTAAGAGGCTAATTAATTAAGAGGAGCTATTATCAGCAGGGGGAAAAAACTTTTGAAGTGATAATCAAATTTCTGACAGTTGACACGAAGGTGTGAGGATACTTAACATGGGAAAATAGATTCAATTAGTGTAATGACCGAGCCATTCCCAGTCTCTGCTTCTTACTATATGTTCCATTCTATGCAGCCGATGAAGTGAGCTGTAGCCCACAAAAGCTTATGCTCAAATAAATGTGTTAGTCTCTAAGGTGCCACAAGTACTCCTGTTCTTTTTTCTCTTGTAGCTTTTGCATAAACTGAAAGCAGACAGGCAAAAAGTGTGAATTTAAATAAAAATGTGTGTATGGAGGGGTTGGGGAATTAACCCAGTAGTCAGTTTAGAATGTGGTTGGCTCTTAGTTTCTCTGCTACCCCAAGAAACCTCACCAGAGGGTGGTCAGTTTTAAAAAATTGCCTAATCTTTCTCCAAAGTACTCAGCACAGATAAATAAATACTGCAGCAAAATGAAGCTAAGGCATTCCTGCATTCAACTCTCCAAGGTCAGTTATTGCAATTTTGAAGACTACAGTACCCTTTAACGGGTGCTGGATGAGGGCTAGTTTTTAGTTGGGGAGAATGTATATAATCAGGGGTCAGCGCCGTATGGCATATGTGCCAAAGATGGCATGAGAGCCGATGTTTAATGGCACGCTGTTGCCTGCTGGGTCCAAGCCGCCAGCCCTGCTCAGCGCACTGCCAAACCCAGGCTGGGACCCCGGCAGGCAGCAGTGAGCCATTAAAAATCCTGCCCGCCCCGCCCCGCTCTTCTCTGCCCCCCGCGGGGCAGGGTGAAGAAGCTTGATCCTACCGGCTGCTGCTGCAGGGCAGGCAAGTTCCCCCTCCCCCACCTCTTCCCCCAGCGTGCTGGGTCCTCCCTCCCCCTCTACCCCTCCCCTGCCTCTTCCCCCACTATGCTGGGTCCTGCCCCTCCCCCTCCCCACCTCTTCCCCCAGCCTGCTGGGGTCCTGCCCCTCCCCCCAGTGTGCTGGTTCCCTGCCTCTCCTCCTCTCCCCCCTCCCCTACCTCTTCCCCCAGTGTGCTGGGGTCCTGCCCCTCCCCCTCTCTGCTGATGGCCCTTGCGGGGGCAGGGGAGAATTGGAGCCGCAGCGCTCTGGGGAGGAGGCGGAGATGAGATGGGGACGGGGCCTTGGGGAAGGGGGTGGAATCAGGGCATATCCCCCAGTCCCCTGCTGTGAGCCGCTCTGGGCAGGGGGCTGGGAGCACCCCCACAATCCCAGTCCACACACCCATCCCTCTGCCCTGACTCCAGCACCCCCCCACATACCCAGCCCCCTCCACTCCATGCCCTGACTCCTGCACCCTCCTCAAACACCCCAGACCCCTGCCCTGACTCCTGCACCCTCCACATACCCAGCCCCCCCACACCCCATGCCCTGACTCTTGCACCCCCCACATTCCCACCCCCACCTGAGCACCAAACAGGAGCTTCTGCACACCCCCCACATTCCCACCTGCACCCCTTACACCAAATGGGAGCTGCCCAGGTAAGCACTCCACACCCAAACCTCCTGCCCCAACCCTGAGCCCCCTCCCTCATTCTAGCTCCTGGCCAGACCCTGCGCCCCAACCCCCAGCCTGCTCCCTCACCCCCAGCCCTGTGCTCAGTGCACTCCCACCCTCAGCTCAGTGCAGAGAGAGAGGAAGAGAATGGGCTAGAACCAGGGAGAAGGTAGGTACCCACTCTGTGTGGGCTGGCCGGGATCCCAGACCAGCAGCGGGCTGAGCCGCTCAGCCCACTGCCCGTCTGGGGTTCTGGCTGCCTGCCCCTTGCCAGCCGGGGTCCCAGCCGCAGGCCCCGCTCAGCCTGCTGCCGGCCTAGGTGGACGGAACCCCAGGCTGGCAGCGGGCTGAGCGGGCCGGCAGCATAAGATCAGCATTTTAATTTAATTTAAAATGAAGCTTCTTAAACGTTTTGAAAACCTTGTTTACTTTACATACGGCAATAGTTTAGTTATATAATATATAGACTTATAGAGAGAGACCTTCTAAAAAACGTTAAAATGTATTACTGGCACGCAAAACCTTAAATTAAAGTGAATAAATGAAGACTCAGCACATCACTTCTGAAAGGTTGCTGACCCCTGGTATATAATATTCTGTATATGCCCCTTACTGTGCAAAGGCTGCTGTTTACTCAGAGACCAAGACTCCACTCCTGCTGTGAGTTCCAGGCTGACACATGTGTGTATTCAGTGGAGTGCTGTGTGTGTGCAGGGATCTCTTTGTGTGGCCTCATTTTGGGATTGAGTCCCAAATTATCTCTCTTCTTTTATGGCCCCTTAATGGTAGCCTCAAAACCTATTTAAAAGAATATCATTATTTATTTATTTTCATTGTTACCGTACTGTATTCCTAGAGGTCCCAACTGAGATTTGGATCCCGTTGTTCCATGCACTGTAGAAAAACAGAGGTGCAGATTTAGTTTATTTAAACATCTATAAGTTGCATTCCTCACATGGGGGTTCTGTGTAGACCTGGGTTGAACAAAGGGGGAGAATTTAGCAAATTTAAAAATAAAATCCAATTTTCTTCACATTTGGATTTTTTTTCCCCAATTCAGAGAATCTCAACCAGTGGCAGTACTGAAGCCTAATGAATTTATGATTGTAAAGCATTTTGAGTGCAGAGGAGGGGATAGCCTTTTGGCAGAGATCCCATGTAGTATGTGAATGGCTGTTTTAGGATGAGGGTTTGTGGGTATGTGTACACAGCAGTTAGAGGTATAATTTCCAGCTTGAGGAGACATACCTGCACTGCACCTGATTGAGCTAGTACGCTAAAAATAGACTCTAGCTGCAGCAGTTCGAGCAGGAGGAAGGGCTAGCTACCCCAAGTATGTACCAATCTGAGTCATTGCCAATTCATGCCATGGTTGCTACACCTTTTTTTCAGCTTGCTAACCTGATCAGAGCTAGCATGGGTGGTCTCCTCAGACTGGAAGTCTCGTCTTCCAGCTCATGGTCTAGACGTACACTGTCACTCCTTAACCAGAGTGGGGGAGGCACCTCACTGTCTTGTTGAATGTATCTTATGTAACCCGATTAACATGAGAACTCACAGCTGCTAAGGTTCCAGCACCTGGTGGCTCTTGAATAGCATTCCCCTATTGACCCCAGCCACCCAAAATCACACTGCTTCCAGTGTAACTCTGCCTCTGTCACCCACTCCCCATACAACTGCCTCCCAGTTGACACAGTCCTTCTGCCTGAGGCATGCAAAATGTGCTATTGTGAGCAGATAGGGGGATAGATTTTCCCATGATAATTTAATATACACAGTTTGCACAACCCCTCCCTGCCCAATGTAACACTCTGTCCCTCTACAGTGCTGGCTGGGCCACTGCTAGAGACTGATGAGCTGGTTACCCCCTCCATTAATAGACAAGTGTCTTTTAGCTCAGGCAATAGAGGCTGATGTTTTAAGACTCAGAGGTCCCAGGTTCCACCCTGGATAACTTGCCCAGGAGCGTGGTTTTACATTTCCAGGGAGGTAAATGGCAGCCCCACTGCTTTCTCTTGTATTTTAGACGAGAGGGTGGGGAAATCCCACAGCTCTTCTTTTCTGATCCATTCCCTTCAACTGCTTCCTCCATGTCTTCTGCTCCTTGCAACTTCTATCCCCCTGAGCAGCAGCAGATTCACCATCATTAGTCATCATGCTGCCTTTAACCTTTTAAGGGCCATTAAATCTTTGAAGTAAGTGAATTGGTTCCATTGAAATAAGAGCTGGCCCAAATCTTTGCCCTGTATTGGAACTGGGCACCAACCTTTCCCGAGGCCTGAAAAACGTGGCTCGTGTTTATTAAATACTATTTTTCATTATCAGAGGCCTCTGGGTCTGGACCATCTCTTTATAGTTCAATTGTGGTGGTTTGAGTGGTAGTTTCAGTCTGATTCAAACTAGGAAGAAACTGTAAATCTGGGATTTCTGTGTTCTCAGGATCCCTAGGCTGATTGGCTGATGCACTGATTTGTCTGAGCTGCCCACCCAGTGAGTGCTCGACCCTAAACAATGCTGGTTTCTTGCCACAAATGCACAACACCCTGCAGAATTAAACCCTAACCTCCTGATCCTATAAATCCTTACTTACAAATGTGTACTGTTCCCAGTTAGATTCCTCCCACTTTCTGCCCTTGGCTGTCCCTTCTCCTTTCACCCCAGGGGTCACAGTGTCTGGAATGGCTAATGACTGAGAGTGCCAACCTCAGAGCAGACACCCCAAAATGTTGATAACTAGATTTCACCAACCCGGTAACAAATGTGGACTCCTAGATCTCTGTAACAGTCTTATCATGGAGTCACAGACAGTCCCCTTAGACTCTCTATCTTGCCAGCCAGGCAAGCTGGACTGAGTGATAAATGATCATTTATACCAAAAAGCTCAAAATATTCAGTTTACTCTCAGTTCCAGTCACTTACCTCAGATCAATTTGTACCTTAGATCTCACACCAAAGACAACACCTGTAGCCAATCCTGTAACTAACTAATGGTTTGTTAACTAGGAAAAAGAAACAAGAGAATTATTTACAGGTTAAAGTAAGTAAACATATATGCATAAATGAGTTTGTTTCATTCAAAAAGTGACAGACATAGCAATCCTTCAGTATTGAATATCTCTTTAGGACTTAACCCAGGTTGACTCTGGGGATCTCTGCTATTTGTTTCTTAGCTCCAGTCCATCTGAGAGTCCAAACAGCAAAGAGATGGAAAATCTTCATTCGCTATTTTTAGTTCCCTCTTCTGGCATTCAAACTGATGGCCAAGGCCTTCTGCATGTGCTTCTCCATGGGTGGATGGGGCAATCAACAAAACTTTTGCCCTACAATGGCTCATTTACTTTTTGATAGCCCTCCTCGATGGGTGGAAGGAGCCACTCTTCTTGTCTGAGTTCACATGTTCAGAGCAGGCATTTTTACAATTATAAAACAAATTTATATTTTACCTTGTAGCATGGGATAGACACATTCCAAATGAGATTAGTGCAGGCAGCAACCTACAAGCATTTCATAGAGTCTAAACACTAAATATATTCTTATAAGGCTAATACCTACCGTGAGCAAAACTAACATAGAGATGGGCTGGGCTGTTCCCAGCTATCAATTTTTCAGCACTCAGCTGATGCCTACAGACTTGGCAAGCGTCACACAAGGGTGCCCCCGCCTTGTCATGCTAGTGGTTACAAGAGGAGCAGGAGAACTGAGAAATAGGAGTCCTATTGCCAGCTCCTATGTGGAGGGTATGTGTCTACCCGGCAATCAGGTGTGACTGCAGACTGTGTAAACATGGCTGAACTAGTTTAAATAACATAGCAGTGAAGCTGCAGCAATCCGGGGGCAGCATAGGGTGTACAAGCCTACCGGATACCTTGGGTATGTACCCAAGTGATTAGCCCAGGCTGCCACAACTTTGCTGCTATTGTTATTTAAACTAGCTTTGAACTAGAACAAAAGTAATGCTCAGATATGTCTACACATGCTGCAACCACACCTCTGACTGCAGTGTAGATGGAGTGACCTTTGGGAAAGTCAATCCCTTTCTTTGTACCTCAGTTTCTCCAACTGTAACAGGAGGATAACACTGACTCCCATTTGTAGATCACTTTGAGTCAAACTCTGACATCCTTACTCCAGTTCATTAGCAACTTACTTGCAAGAATTGTTCCATTGCCTTCAGTGAGTCTTTTCATGGAGCAAGATACTGTTCAGTGTGAGAATCTGGTCGTCTGAAATCATAGAATGAAAGCTTCTGGATAGTTGCAGGTATTAGTATTCTTTAGGAACACTGGTCCCATCTGTATTTTCAGGGCACATTAGGGTATGCAGATAGTGGGCTATGTTTAAGCATGGTAATTAATTACTACATACAGTCTGCAGAGTGGTCAGTCACAGCTTCCCCACTTTCCCATACATCTTAGCAAGGAAAATAAATAAAAAAATAAAAATAACCTCCCCATATTTTCTTTTCTGAGATACAGGCCCATTTAAACCTCATTTATTATTAATCAGCCTCTTTGCTGCTTTGGTGCAAAATTAGCCTCATTAATATCAATGTCTCGGGAAAGAGGCTCAGTGTAATTTCAGTTGCAGCTCAAGGTAAATGAACTCCTGTCAATGTAAAAAGAAAAGGAGTACTTGTGGCACCTTAGAGACTAACAAATTTATTAGAGCATAAGCTTTCGTGAGCTACAGCTCACTTCATCAGATACATACCGGATGGATCCCATCAATGTGCAAGTCAGCCTTCATCAGAGCCTCGTGCAAGCTGCTTCCTCCTCCACCTCCCCTACCCCACACACATGCACGTCGGAAGGGAAATAAATCTACTGGGAAATGGCCTGGCTGTGTAGTAATGAGCGTGATTAAAAACACTGGCATTTGACAATTGCAGCGCCTTTGACAAACTGCAAGTGGCCTCCTGGGTCTGTCACTTTATGCATCCTTTGACTCCCTCTTGTGGCTGAAGTGGGAGGTGTGTATCTTGACAGGCTGAGATGGGTCCTCAAAGACTTCTGCAGCATGCAGGGCCTTGTTCACAGCCCGATGGGGTCCAGAGGAGTCTTTTTCTTGACTTCCCTAAGCTTGGGGTCTGCTTTGGCATTGGCTGGGAAGGAGGGGATTAGCTTCCAGGAGATGTGGGGCCAGTTTTAAATGCAAAGTACGTGGAATTGATTTGTGGAAGTACACCCTGTCAGAGGGTAGGCCTATTCTGGAGCTGGAGCGGATGTTCCCAGCTCGCGTAGACATACTCACGCTAGCTCTGATGGAATTAGTGTGCTAAAAGTAGCAGTGTAGCTGCAGCGGTGTGAGCGTTGGGGAGGGCTAACTGCCTGCGTATGATCCCATTAGAGGCCCTAGTACCTAATCAGGGCAGCTAGCCCATCCTCCCCACTTGTCTTGCCATGGTTACACTGCTAATTTTAGTGTACTGGCTTGATCAGTGCTAGCGTGGGTATGTCTGCCTAAGCTGGAAATCACACCTTCAGCTCCAGTGGAGACACACCCTTAGAGTAATGTGGCACAGCCCTAGGGCAAGGCTGAGGCCTCTTTGTGTTACTGCAATACAAATACTAAGCAGTAATACACTTACTTCTGCTCCATGGCAGAGTAACTGCCTAGACAAGGGCTCTGCTAACCAAACAAGTCCACCAGTGTCAAGCCACCAGTTTGTTGCAGCACCCATGCAGCTGGGTCTTCCTCAAAGTCTCTTGGTCATTTAGCGGCCGCACCCCCTGCCCTTCCTTCTCTCCTCTCTTCCCCTCTGCCTCAGCAATTTCAAAAGGGGGAGGCTGATGGCCTCCCCATAAATGGGCTTATCACCAGCCCCTTTCCCTGCCATCGCATTCCCCCTTCCGATCCGCAGCATGGAACTGAGCCACCCCAGGCCATTCAGAGCAGAGCTGGAACCTCCATCGGTGCCACTGGATTGGGGAACCCCCCAGCTTTCAAACCAGCATGAAATCTTCTCCTTCACTTTAAGTGTTGGCTTGGGAAGGGGGGGGGTGACCTGACCTTGTGTCATCATCTTTACCGCGTGGCTTTGCAATGAGAATCAGTACGTATTGCCGAAAAGATGTTTGTAAAGGAAACATGATCATGTTGTGATGGGATTGGACAAGGGCTAGATGAGGTGAGGACTCTGAAGATTTGGGTTTATTGCCTGCCCTGACACAGATTCCCTGTGTGAACATTGAGCCTGGGACGTCTGGATCTTAAAATGTGAGTCATCTATTTCTCTTGGCCAGGGCTGTAGCAGGCTCGTCAAGCTCTAGTTGGCCGAGTCACCACTAGAGGGGGCCCGAGTGGCACACTAAGCTGGCGTAGTTTACACTGCCCTGTAATCAGAGGTGAGACTGCAGCACACACAGACAAACCCAAGCTAGCTTTGAACTAGTCCAGACGGAATAACAATAGCAGTGAAACTGTAGCGAGCTCAGGTAGATCTAGACATGCGGCAGTCACACTTCTGATTGAAATGTAGACATACCCTGATGCTTGGTCTATACTAGAAAATTAGGTCAGCATGTCTAGATCCCTTGGGTGTGAAAAATCCCCCGCTCTCCCCGAGCAAGGTGGTTAGGCCAGCCGTATAGACAGCACTGGGTTGACAGAACAATTCTTCTGCCAACCTAGCTACTGCCTCTCGGGGAGGTGGATTGTCTGCCTCTCCCGTTGGCATAGGTAGTGTCTACACGGAAGCACTTCAGTAGAGCAGCAGCTGTGGGAAAGCTGTGCCACTGTAGCTGTTTAAGTGTAGTTCTACCCTAAGTCTCTCTGTTCTTCAGTTCCCCATCTAGAAACAGTAGAAATTCTTTTATCTCATTCTTTTTTCTGCCTTTTCTATTTAGACTGTATATTCCTCAGGGCACAGATTCCCTCTTCCTGTGTGGATGTACAGCACCTTGAAAATGGGGTTCAGATTCTGCTTAGGGTCTTTAGGGCTACCACAATACAAATAGCACTTTAGTTTCTGAATCCTGGGTTAATTCTCTGGAGCAGTGGCAGATTAAAGATTTTGCCACCCCTAGGCCCTGAAATAATTGCTGCCCTGCCCGCCCCAGCTCACCGCTCAGCCTCCGCCTCCTCACTTGAGCACGCCGCTGGGTCCTGCTTCTTCCTATTCCCTTCAGTGCTTGTGTGCGAAACAGCTTCGCGAAGGAGGGGAGAAGACGGGGGAACGTGGCGCGCTCAGGAGATGAGGTGGAGCCGGGGTTGGGATTTGGGGAAGAGGACCAATAGGGGCAGGGAGGGGGCGGGGAATAGGGGCAGGGAAGGGGTGGAGTTGGGGCGGGGGCGGAGGGCGCGAACCGGCATCGGGGGAAAGCAGCCTCTGGCTGCTATTTTAAATTTGCCGCCCCTACAAATTTGCCACCCTAGGCCAAGGCCTTGTCAGCCTAGGTGTTAATACGCCACTGCTCTGGAGAGTAGGGGCCTGTCATTAAACCACACTGGCTGTGATGAAATATTTTCACTGAGTGGATGAAACTGAAACAGCAAGAGCTGAATGGGAATCCTGAATTCTAAAATAGTAAAACCCCAATGCATTTGCACAAAGATGGATCCAGTGAACACCTGAAGGCCTCTGACACGTGCATGATGTTAAATGCTCACTGCTTGGATTTATGCAATTGCCCAGGGAAGGAATAGTCTCTTTGCAAAGAGGAGACTTGTGGATTTTGTATGCAGGGAAGATAAAGAGTTAGTGGAACGTGACTAAAGTTTTCCAGAATTGTGTATATCCCTTGTCTTTTGCTTTGACTAATAAAAAAATGCTGAAACTATAAATTGGATAATAAAATCAGTGAAAATCCATTTTGCCCCCTGCCCCTTTTACCTTGTTCTTTCCATTCAGTTATTTATGGCTTGTTTTTGCCATTTCCCATCATGTGGGCTGGCCTGCCTGGATCGCTTCATAAAACATGCAGTACTTTGATTAAACGGCATTTCTGGGAAGGGAGAGTATATTTATTTAGCTGATCCATATGAGATAGACTAAATCTCCTAATAGTCCCTGATAACAAGATACGAATATATAACTTGGAGATTCTCACTCTTCTCTGAGAATTCATGGAAACATATTACAAAAATATTGCACAGGAATATGTGAATTTCAAGTCAAAATCCACTGCAGGGTATTTATATTTATTCATGAAGTGTTTCAGAGGAGCTATAAAAACAAATAACTTCCCTGATGTTATGTTTTTCCCAAAAAGGAAAACATGTATTTACAGCTTTGATAACTTTTTAAATTTCAGTTTAAAGAAACGCAACAACAAAAAGCAAAGATGAAGTCCCCATGGGGGCGAGAGGAAGAGAGAACACAGAGTGTGTGACTCACTGTGTACCATTCTGCACTGAAACATAAGGAAGGCAGCTACCCCTCTACATTTAACAGTGCAGAATACAGAAAACAGAATGGCGTCATCTTTCAATTACATAGCTGCACGCACTGCACCTTAGGTTGTTAGATGTTATATGACCAAGAATTTTTACTCTAGAGCTCTAAGAAAACTTACAGGGTCAATGACCCACATGCAGAGTTTTCCTCATATTGTCAACAGCTATAAAGTGACAGTTGTGCTTCCATATGAAGCAAAAGGAATTGCTAAAAACTGGTAGTGCTAAGAATATTGTATCTTAGTCTGAATGTGGCATCATGCTTCTGGGTACTATTTACTACATAATACTACACACAACCCTTGGGTTAGAGTATTAAAGTTTCCTTTAGAGATATTTCTATCCTTCAGATGCAGAGATGAAGAGATCTCTGAGTGAGCTGCCAGTGTAGTTCTGTGGTTTCAGAGTAGCAGCCGTGTTAGTCTGTATTCGCAAAAAGAAAAGGAGTACTTGTGGCACCTTAGAGACTAACAAATTTATTAGAGCATAAGCTTTCGTGAGCTACAGCTCACTTCATCGGATGCATGGTTGACTTTGCAGATGCTTAGTTTAAGGGCAAGCTTCTTCCTATTTGTAGCAGTGCTTAGAGGTTCCATTTTGCTAGGTGCTGTAAGAGACCATGTCCCTGCCCCAAAGAACTTACAATCTAAATGGACAGACAGAAACTGGAAGAGGAAATGACTTGCCCAAGATCCCACGCCAACAGCAGGGCCAGGAATAGAACCTACCTTCCAATTTAATATCCTATCCACCAGAGTACACTGCATCTCTACTTCTCTGTCTGACTGTAGGCATCTCTTGCATGTAGCTAATTTCAAGTTCCATTCTGCAGCAGGCAAGTCAATAACACCTGCTTTGGAACTGATTTTCCTTCTGGTCCTGTTTGTACGTGATTCTCATCAGTCTGCACCCTGCTATCCCTACCTCTGTAACTACTTCTGCATCCTGTTGTGTGTGACTGCTGGCATCCCAGGCCTATGGCATGTGGATTTTGTGTAAATTATTACGGCATAACTTGATAATACATTTATTACTCAGCAATAAATCAGTAGCCTCTCCCATTACATCAAACTCAGTTGAAAACACCCCTTTCCAGTGGCTGCGCAGCTGCTACTCCTATCATCATGACTGCTTTGGCCAATTGCAGCAGTAGTTAGTATGTTAATAGTAATATGCTGCCTTTAATCCAGGCTCACAATGTACTTTAAACACTAATTAATCCTCACCAATCCCATGTCCATTAAGTAACTGTTGTTATAGCCCAGTAATGGTGCTAGGAACCGCACAGAAAGGTTAGCTGAGGCATATGGGGGTCAATTGACTTGCTCTGGAGCATGCAGAAAGTCACTGGCATGGCTAGGTAAAGAACCCTAGAGTGTGTCTACACTGCAGCTTCAAGGATATGAGTCCCAGCCAAGACAGACAGACTTGCACTGGCACTAAAAACAGCACTGTGCTTGCAGCAGCCTAGCTGGCAGCATTAGCTGCCCAAGTCCAATCCCACCAGACCCTCTAGGCCAAGCTCAGGTGACTAGCCTGAGCTGCTGCCCAGGCCGCAACCTGCTACACGCTATTTGCCTGTGTGTGCTGGGAATCACGCCTCCCAGCTGCAGTGCAGACAACCCCTCCCAAGATGTCTGAATGAGGCAGATTGATCTTCACTGCACTCACGGGGGTGGCCACAGCCCACATCGACATCCCCAAGCTAGCTTTGATACCAGAAGCAGGGGCTAGCTGCCCGAATATATCCCCAGTGTCTCGGGTGGATTTGAACAGCCCATGCTGCTGCAGCTTCACTGTTGTTGTTATTGGAGGTGGCTAGATCAAAGCTAGCTCAGGTATGTGTAGACATAACCTTTGTCTTCTGCTCTAACTCCTTCCCTTGTTTGAGCCATGCCCAACTTCAGCGTTGGTGTAAACTGACCCAACTCTAGTGAATCCAATGGAATTGTGCCTGCTTAGCCCAGGGTTGAATTCGTCTCACAGACTTCAATTTCCTGCAATGAGCTGGTCGTCTGGGTTTTTCATTTCCTCAATGCCCCTGCTGACCTCTCCCTTGAGGATATCATGGTGCGGAGCTACGGGGATATTGATCATTCTGTCTGCTGTCCTGATAACATCCCTCCTCCAGGACTGATGCTAATGCTAAACTCAGAATGGCTGGTAGCGCTTTTGTGAGCTTTTGGTCTATCCACGCTGTAAATATCCGGTCCTGTTCTATCTCACCAGGAATTGTCTGTCCACTGATGACGCAGGTGCATGGGGTGTATCAAACCCTTGTTAAATCCTTGGACATTTCATCATGGAGCTGCAGTGTCTAGATGCTTCCACTGAACTGGTTGAGTTAGCCTTTATATAGACACACAGTAAGATTCAGTCCTTGCTCCAAAGAGCTTGTAGGCCAAGTAGACAAGACAGTGGATAAACAGGAGCCCAGAGAGGTTGAAGAGACTTGCCCAAGGTCACCAGCAGGCCTGTGGCAGAGCTAGAAATATAATCCAGTTCCTTGATGCCTACTGCAGGGCTTTGCCCACTAAGCCATACTGCCTCTCTAGTGATGCCTACCCCATAGTTCTGTATTGAAAAAATGGCACACAGTTTTTTCCTTGTCCAGAATTACTTTCCACTCTGGTCAAAGAGTAAGGCGGGAGAACAATTGGAAAAGAAGATCAGACAGCAGATTCTGCCAGGTGATTTCTCTTGAATACTTTCATCAGATGCAGTGGAGTGAGGCTGATGCAGTGGCTGATTAAGAAGCACCCATTACCCCTCATTTTTTGCAAAGAAATTGCATTAAATTGTGAAAGTGTCTTTTCCGTTCTCCTGCCCTATGATTTATGAGAGTGGACCTCGAAAGATGCTGAGATGATGCATCCCATCGCTGTGCTGAAATCTACGTGTATTGATGCATTCTGAAAATACACAGGGACGTTAAAAAATAGAAGACCCATGCAATGAAACACTTTACTTGGGGTGCCAAAATAGCCATTCATTATTTCCTTTCAATTTGGAAGTGGTGGGGGAAGGGGGTTGAGATTCAGGACTCCCTGCGACCATCAATTCAAATACTGATGGGGTTGACTCAGCACTTTCTCTCTCCAAAGAAGATAACTCAGTACCATGGAGCTCAATGAATGTAGTCAGAAGAGACTTTTAAAATGGGTCATGTTTGTTCTGCAGGGGTATGAAAGATCCTATCACAATTGTCCTAACAGTAGGGGTTTGCCCTAGTTGTAAGTTGCTTCCCTCCACCCCAGAGGTGGCTTCATTCCATGGTGCTGCACTGGAGTTAATGAGGAAAGCTCTGAGGAATATTGCATGCTTTTGAGGCTTTGCTGGCTGGCTCCAAACCCCCCATGTAGAGAGAAAAATCACAGCCAGTTTGCATCACCTCCTGAGGGCAGATTTTCAGCCATTTGTCACTACAGGATTGTGTCTATCCTGTGTTTCTAGACATTTTATTTTTAAGCCTCACTTTAATAGTATGATCCTATGGATTGTAATCCAGTGGGAGTCAAGGGCACTCAGAACCTCACAAGTTATTCCTAGCACATGGCATGGTAAAAATCAAATTATTGGACAGCACACCCTTGATAGGTCCTACTGGTAATGTCGCCCCTCTGCTTAGTGGTAGCAGAATCTGGGGTCTTGCAGGTTGGTTTCCTGTTGGAGGAGAGAAATCAGTGATGTGAAATCTGAGTATTTTCTTAGTATAACTTGTTTCTTTATTCTGTGTACACCAGCTCTGGAATAGAGGTGGTCACAGACAACATGCAGGTAAATCCCTCTTTCAGTGATCTCCAGGCCCAGTACCAACTAAGCAACTCATCCCCAAAGAATGACTCTAGGTACAGCGACTGAGAGCTAATTCTCTCGCTGTTTGCAAAGGCTCTCCCGAAAGCTACCATATCACAAAACTAACAACCATATAACATTTCCTCAAAGATTGACCAGTTCTCTCCTGCTAAGAAAAAGAACTTGTAAGACTAAGTACAATAGCATCCCTGTTGACTTCACTACAACAGTATCTTCCCATCTCTTAGCAGGGGTTTAAGATTTTGGCCACCCCAGCAACAAACTCATTGTGGTATTCCAGCTGTAAAAGCGCTTGTCCTGGCTGGGAATTTTGGCAAAGAGATATAAACATTCCTTTTTTGATTCCCCAGGGAGAGCACATGCTACTCCCTTCTACTTTATCATTTTAATTTGTGCCTCAGATGATTCCAACATATTTGTTTAATTTTGTGCTTTATTTTTAGTATTTCTCCTTCATGTGGCTGCTATATATATATATTTGGTGCAGGCTGGAAGTCTGACAGAAAGGAAAATGCTTTTATTCATGAGCATGCTGCCTACTGTATGGTTTAAACTATTGCTTTGATTACTTCCCTGCACAATCATTTAGGAAGCTGAGGAGGTTTAGAAGATGCCATCAAAACCCATTCAGATACAAATGACTTTAATATGCCTTGACACGCACATCACATCCGTAAATAAGCCTTGTCTGTTGCCAAGGTGATGTTCCTTTGTTGCTATGACTATATCAAGTGAATATGGTTATTCCTTATTGGTTCCTCTTTGAGATGCCTATTTTTGGACCATCCCTTTAATAACTTGTGACACTAATTGAGTAATAGGGACTCTGGATGTGAATTGGATTTGTGTGGTACGTGCTATGAGCTGTTGCTGTTAATGAATGGAGCAGGTTTTTCTATGGAATAAAATATTCTCTGCCAAATTCATCCCTGCTTGTTAACTCCATTCTCTTCAGTGAAGTAACTCTGGGGATGAATTTGACCCCTGTTAAGAGTCAGTACTCCCTAACGGCCTTTCACTCCATTAAATGTATCATAACTATTCTGTTATCTACACAACTTAATTTGAAATTGAATCTACAGTGAGACATTGTGCTGAGAGTTATAGGCGTTCAGAGGAATAATACAGAGTAATTACTCTGTTACTCATTTGAAGAGACACCTTTTCTCACATTAACAGGCAGAGGGGTAATACTGGCTCAGATCCTCAGCTAGGGTAAATTGTTGTAGTTTTGGCTTCAATAGAGCTATACCAGCTTTCAGCAGTGGAGGATCTAATCCAGTAGAGATGGTTGCAGGTTTTTCGATAGAACAGTTTTCCGTTGGGAAATGCAGTTTTGCCAAAACCTAAATGCTTCGCAGCAATGTGCCCATCTTAGCAAAATTTTTGATAGAACTTAGTCGAAACCATTCATTTTTGATCGTGTCAAAATACATAATTTGGTTAAGGTAAAATTACTTTATTTTGATTTATTGTTTTGTTTTGACTATTGAACTGTTTCATGTTGCTATATAACAACACTATCAAAACACAACTTTTCAATTGTTCTGATTAAAAAAAATCTGGAATTGTCATTCTGTGGGTAATGTTGACATTTTGGGTTTTTGTTTTGATTTGGAATGAAAACACACTGTGAAATGTTGGGATTTCCCATGGAATGGAAATTCCATGTTCCAACCATCTCTCTAGGCTAGTACCTCTATGAAGAAAGCAGGAGTCATGGGTTCTAGTCCTAGCTCTGCTGTTGAATGTGCATATCCGTTCCCCCATCTATAAAATTGCCTCAAAGTAATGTTGTGAGACTCAATTAATTAATGTTGATACAGTTCATTGTGACCACAGAAATGCTGGAGAAGAGCTAAGTATTATTATAGAATTGAGTTGGGTCAGTAAGAAGAGGGTACGGATGAGGATGCTTTGTGCCTTTACCTCGACATTCCTCTCAGTCTGCATTTTTATGTTTAGAAATGTTCTTCCTTGTCAACGATAAATGGCTTTGCAAGAGCTGATGGCTGTTGTCCTTGAACGGGGTGAATGGAAGTTTGGGAATTAGTAGTTTTGTTGTTCAGTGCAATGCAGAGTGTGTGTGTGTGCATGCGAGAGAGAGAGAGAGAGAGAGAGAGAGAGAGAGAGAGACCATGTTAAAACATCATTAAGTTGTTTCAAAGCACTCAGAAGTGAGGATATATCAGTATAAAGGTTGCCCGTGCCCTGATTGGCACAGCCTTTTCTGACACTGTACAAGAGACAGGACTGGGACAAGGTCAAGATGGAGGAGACAGGTCAAAAGCAGTCAAAAGAGATGGAATCATCTGCAATTGTAGCTGCTAACCTCTCAGAAGTCTCTGTTGAGCATGTGCAAACTGAGATTTTTCAAAGGCTTATAAATTGGCAAATTTGGGTAGATTTTTACAGGAACAGCAAAAAGCCCATCCTTGGCAAAATGCCACTCACCTGCCAGATCTGCAGTTCTTGCTCCAAAGCAAGGGGGTGCTAGAACTTCTCAAAGGAAAGGCCAGCAGAATTTTTGTTAACATTGCAAAACCATGTTTTTGTCCCTAACCTTATTCTCAGAAATGGACAAATCATTTTGGCTGAAATTTGCCAGTAGTATTGAAACTCAGGAAGAGAATTGATAGGGAAATTTCATCCTAAAAGGTTAAAGTTTGGCAAAAGATATAAGCAACTGTAAACAGGGTCTTATAATGGAAAGCATTGAGTAATCTTAATAAAGGATGGTGCTACTGGTCCTGCCTATAATAATACATACACACATCTGTCTATCTTTGTGTGTTTCTGTACATATATGTAGAGGCTGGGATTCTCTCTCCAGACTCTGTACCCTACTGTGGCAGTTTATAGCAGCCATGAAAGCCCAGTGTCCAGCCAGGGAAGAATTTTCCCAGCAGAGGTATTGGATTGGACTCCTTGCAAGACCAATTCACTGACCATTTGGGGTTAGGACTGGGGGCATGCTCATACCGTGTAGGATTTTGGGCACACTTGGTATTGCCACCTCCCATAGCCAGCCTGGGGTGAGCTTTTGTAACTTAGGCCAGCCCATTGGCTACCTGAGGAGCCAGCCCATGGAGCTGCCAGGAATCCTGTGGGCACAAAGCTGGCATAAAGACACTCTTGCCTTCCACTTCCCAGGGCTGCGAGTTCTGTGCTGTGCATCAAAGAATCCGATCAATAATCCCTATTTAAGATACCTTAGTACCTAAAGTGTAGCAGAAGAGATGCCATCACTGCTGTCAATGTTCTATCTTGCATTAGCACATAGTGAGCACTGTGGGCATAGACTGTAGCATTTCTCTAGATGTAGGCAGGCCACTCATCCCCTTTTAAGCCGAACAGTCCTGTTTTTCCCAGGTGCACCTTTGTCCGGGATGGATATAAAACCAGACGTGGTTTTGTCTGGTATCATGCCACATGGGAGAGAGAATGCCATTTTGAAGAGCGCTCCCCTCACCTCCGCTGGTGTCACCTCGCACTCGCTGTGAGGTCACGTTGCTGGGACTGGGTCCACCCTGTACTCCGAAGTACTGGAATGTCCAGTGTTCTGGAGATGCATCACTGGCTCCCCTATCTTGATGTGGCTGTTACCTGTCTCCATCTGAACACGTCCTGGTAAAGTCCCTGGATCCGCGTTACTCTACAGTCAAAGTCCTTTCCGATCACAAAGGACAGTTTTCTTTGTTTCCTACTTTGTGAATCAGCAGGACCTTTTTTCAAGAGCTTTTCCAGTTTCAGAATCTTTCATTTCCTGTTCCTTCCTTGTTTTTTCTTAAGACCCTTCAGAAATGTCAAAGCCAATGGCCCAATTCTTCATTGCCCTGCACTCTACACTTACACTAGTGCAAAGCGGTACTTCATATCTGTGGAAGCCTGTACACTGATTTCAAATGTTAACCCACTTACCTCAATGGGTGGGGGAACATGATGAGGCCGGTGGTGAAGGCAGACAATCCCAGCAGTGAGGAAGGGAGACACTTACTGAGCGACACCATGTAGCTCTTCTCCCCGGGTGTCTGACACCGCTGTGGGGGTGGGATGCTGATTGGCCAGCGTTCCCCAGCTCCCAGGATTTAACCTGGAGTAGGGGCCACACAGAGCATCTTTCAGCTCCAGTCCAGCAGACCCATCCTGAACTAGGCCAGATTCCCATTCCGAACAGATTTTTTTCTCCCATGAGTCAATTGGCAGAGGACCAGGGAGCTTTTTGCTTTCCTTATAGCACCTTCAAGCTGCAGTTGGTTAAGTAGGAACACACCGAGTACCTAACTGAGGTACTGGGGTAGAGTTGTTAATTTGTCCCAATTTGCAGCTGGTTTCCAGGGTGGTTAAAAGGATAAAATGAATAGTTCCTCTGAGAAAAAAGACCTGGGATTTTGGTGATGGGCCTTGGGCTCATGGGGCAGGGTGAGATCTTGTGGCCTTCGCAGGCCAAGGTCAGACCATGTAGTCCACCCTTCTGCACCCTCTGCCCCACTCGCTAGAACTTGGAGAGAGATGAGTCCTGGGGGGTGGGGAGGCAGGCAGAGGAGAACCTACCCTGAGTGATGGGTTATATGGTCAAAGCCCTGTTACCCCTGCAGTGGAACCAATTAAATGCCTAGTTTAGGAGGGTATGGCTGATGGGTAAGTAGCACCCCTCCCTTTTGCTAATATTTAATACAAGTTGTGGCCTGGCACTTCATTCCAGGCATGTGTCTCTCCTCATTTTGCAGCTGTCCTTGCATCAATGGGCTTGGCATCAGAGTGAGTCACATTTTCCACCCGCTCTGCATTCTCTTTGCAGTGGTGTAAAAGACACAAAGTACAGGGCACTCGAGAATCAGGCTCTGTGGACTTGTTTATATTCAGTACATTACTGCATTAAGCTAAACTGACTGAAGCTGGTTTAAGTGTTTCTCTGTTAGGAGCTTGCCCTGATGTAACTAGATTGGTTTTACATTGATTTACTTACACCATGTACAACTTTTCCAGTATAGACAAGCTTTTGTGTGTCTGTGCTGATTTCTCCCTGAGCTCAAATGGCTGGTGGGATTTTGTTCAAAACTTTGTATTAACAATCTTGGGGCAGAAAGCAATCATGGAAAATTTCAGGCTAAAAGATGAAAGGTTCGGGAAAAGTTATGATATCACGTAAACAGGGGATTTAGAAGGTTCTACAATCTAAACTACAGCTGGCATGAGCAGGGCTCATAGGACAAAGCTCCCACTGATTTTAATGGGAAACAGATTGGGGGCTTAAGCCCAAATTAATGAGATTCATCAGCTGTACAAGTATTTGTGACCCACACTAGCACAGTGTAAGTTACATCACACTACAGCGGCTGGTTCACATAAGATTATAACAGTCTACTACTGCTGGCAACCAGAACCAGTGGGGTTATTTCTTTAGCTCAAGTGGCAGGCGTCCATACTCATAGTGCTAAAGATCCATCATTCTAACCCTGCTGATAACTCAGGCAGGGGATTTATGCATTTTCAGGATGGGGGCCTTAATTTATGAAATGCTTTCAAATCTTTCGGGATGAAAGACACTGTGAAATGTTACATTGTCTTCTAACTGAATGTGTTGATGGATAAATAGCTAAGTGAGCAAGAAGCAGTTGTTGCTAGAAGAATGTCCTGTAACCTCTCTTCTTTTTAAATAATGAAAACAGTTAATAAATGTTCTTTATAAAGCACTTCCCCTCCCCATCCACAACAAGAACATTTGGGAAGCAGCATAAACCATTCAAATAAAATCCAATTATAAAAACCTATCACAATTAGGTGGTATGTATCCTTCGGGAGCAGTGGGAGAGGGTTGTGTGAAGTGGGGGGTGTCCTACCTCAGTCACTCCTTCTGCCTCTTCCCCCAGCTATGCTGCAAAGAAGCTTTAACTCATTTGTTTGTGACTTCAACAAGTGAGCCCTCATTATCCACTGCATGGGCTAAAACATTGAGAGGAATATGAAATAATTATCTCTAATGCGAGTTGTACCTTGCTCCCTAATGGCTCGGGTTTGAATAGGATGTAACAGAGACATGATTACTGTGTCATTAGAGTATTGGTGCTGTGCAGAGTCACTGCCGTACAACTCCAGAACACCTTTGATATGATAACAGTTTAATTGAATACTAACCATGCTCTGGTCTGACAGGCCTCCTGCTTGCTGCGGGTGGAGTGGTTACTGTGTAATGAGTTATGAGACTCTTTCATTTTCTTTTAGAAGTTTGGAAGACTCCTTAGCATTTAAATAACAGGCTTCAAAGGGATATTTTTTCCCTAATGTAATTTTATTCGACTTCACTGTGGTTCACACAAAGGAATACAGTTCCAGAATGTAACAAATCAAAAGCCCTCTAGGACTTCGCATTTGTCACTGGGCTATATACCATAGCCACTTGGAAAGTCAAAAGGACAGCCAGGATAGAGCTCAGATCCTGCGATAGCAACACCACACGCCTCAGCTGCTTACGCTGAAGGAGAATCTCCATTAGATAGCAGTATAAAGGCTTGGACACACAGCTGAGCAGTTTGGATTTCATCCAGTGGAGAGCAGTGGTTCACACATACCTGATTCATTGCAATATTGAAAGGAGGGGTAGTTTTGCCCTTTTGCCCTGTAGAATGAAACATCTTCTTCCAAATTGTTCATAAAAGGGGGGCATTCATTTGAAAGGGGGCATTCAGCTTCTTACGCATCTTATAGTAATTAATAGGTGAATGTCTAAAAAGGAAACTAACCAGAAATTATCCTGCTCAGAGGATGATTCTTCTGCATCATGAAACTGACCAGTTCCTGGAAGATTAAAGTTAACTCTGATGCTCTGTATTCAGTTGACCCTTTTATTTTTCTCTCCTTGTCACTTAAAGAATGAGGTGCCCCCAACCTTCCTGGCTAATGTACGTGACGGTGCTATCATCTGGCTGTAGCTGAATTTAATGCATATAATGCCTTACCTTTTGATAGCACCTTTTATCCAAATGGATCTCAAAGTGCCTCACTTTACATAGAGGAATTGCTTTCACTCACTTCTAAAATTCAGCCACCTCTAGGATGAGATGCAGAGGATGTTGACCAGAGCACAGCAATATATACCACACTTAAAGACAGGTCGTTAAGAAAAATGCTGTATCCAACTGAAAGCACAAGTGGGAAAACCCAGAAAGCCAGATGTTCCAACCACCTTTGAATTTGGATAGGTTTTAGGGCGCACGCTCATAGAGAATATGCAAAGGAGTGGTGAATTGGTTTGGAAATCTGAGAACTGGCTTGGAATACTCGGCCAGATTTCAAACAAGACATGACCACTACCACAGTTCTCAAGCCAAACTGCCCTGAACTCTGAGGGGAATTTGGAATCCAAACCCAGAACTAGTTCTGAGTTTCACAACTAGCCCCTGCTGTCTTTACAGCAAGCTGATATGAAGGCTGGGATCAGAACATCCTTAGATATTGGAGAGTTCTGACAATGTGAAATCCCCAGCCTCAGCCAATCTCTATTGAATACCAAGCTCTGATCTGACCTCCTAACCTGAGCCATTTTTGTGGTTCTAAAAAACATTGCTATCATTTAAAAATGATATTGTTCATTCATCTCAAAATGTCTTGTTGGTAGGGGCTGATAATAGTACAATACCCATTGTGACAGGGTCGGGCCGGATGGCTACAGGAGAGTAATCCTATTGAGATCCAGGAAGTGGGCAGGCAAAGCCCGTCCACTGTTAAAGGATCCCCCCCGGCCTAAAAGGGGGATCCACAGGACCTGGACACCAAATAAATCCTAATGAAATAACAGGGACAGGAGGGTGGTCAAAGGGTGAAATGAAGGGAACCGGACGGGGACACTGAGCAGAGAACCCCGGACAGCGCCCACTGCTCCTCGAAGGCGTCAAGGCAGTCAGAGGACGCCATCCAGAGGGACTCTGCCCGGATACATGAACGGACCGAGGATCGGAAATAGGCCCCACAGTCACAGGAGACTCCATCGGCCAACCTCCTCATTCTGGTTTTACTGATGGCCACTTTCGCCAGGGCCAGGAGGAGGTTGACCAGGAGATCCCGTGACTTTGTGGGGCCATGGATAGTGAGTGCATAAATAAGAAGGTGAGGGGAAAAGTGCAACCAAAAAGGTAATAAAATATTGGTGAGGAGCCAGAATAGGGGCTGCAGCCTGGCACACTCCAGATATGTGTGTGCCAGGGTTTCCCTATTGCCGCAAAAGGGGCAGGTGTCTGGGATAGAGGTGAACCGCTCCAAGAACAGGCCCGTGCTCAGGGCTCCGTGAAGGAGCCGCCAACTGATATCCCCGGCGGGCCTCGGGACTAAGGTGGAATATAGGCTGGCCAACCGGGGCTCCTCACCCTCCAAAGGTGGCAGGATGTCCCTCCATTTTGTATCGGGGCAGGACACGAGGGTGAGGGCATGAAGGGGGTGGAGCACGAGCATGTATAGATGTTTCCTTGGCGCGGTTTGGAAGCTGAACTGCTGCATCTCGTGCAGTCGGCTCACGGGGAAGGGCTGAGGGGCTCGGTTGGGTCCACGGGGCAGGGGTCCAATTAAAAGGTCCAGCGGGCCTGGTGTAGAGGGTGGGTGGGGCGTGCCCTCGTGCAGGACCTGGTCGAGATAAACCTGAGTAGCGGACGGCAAAGCGGCCTTCACCTCCTGAAGTATGCGCCGGGGAGTACAAGATCTAGAGAGCCCCATGCGCTGAGTGAGCGTCAGGGGATCCAGCCAGTCTCCCCGGTCATAGTCCAGGAGGTCTCCGACTCTGGTGACTTCTGCCAGGACCAACCTCTGGTGCACCGAGCGGGACTCCGCCACCTGCACATGAAGCTGGGGGTTGTGTAGCAGGGCCTCCGCGAGGAGATCTGCCCCCACGGAGGCCACCACGGACTTAGTCACTGTGAACAGTTTCCAGGTCCGGAAGAGGTCCTGGTAGAAGACCGGCAGCTCAGAGAGGTCTCGCGGAAGACCTCTCGGATGGAGATAAAGGAGCTGTTGGTCGTATCGGAGCCCCTGGAGGCGGCGGAGGAAGGCGTGCGCCAATACGCTCCACACCAGACTACCTGCACCATAAAGGAGCCTCTGCAGGGCCTGGAGGTAGAAGACACGGACCTGAGTGTGAAAACACTTCAGGCCCTGCCCTCCTTCCTCCAGGGATAGATGGAGAACCGCTGCAGAGACCCAGTGCAGTCCTGACCAGAAGAACTCCAGAATCAATGTCCGGAGGTTGGCCAGGAAATCCGGGGCCGGGACCAGGGTGTTGAACCAGTCCCAGAGCATGGACAGGACTAGTTGATTAAGCACCAGTGCCCTCCCTCAAAGGGAGAGACACCGGAGTAGTCCTGTCCACCTCCGGAGCCGCTCTACCACCCTGCACTCTAAACCGTGCCAGTTCTCCGGCAGAGATGGATGAGTGGCAGAAAGGTAAACGCTGAGATAGAGCAGTGAACCCGCGCTCCACCGGATGACCTGAAGCGCCTGCCACCAGTCCCCTACCACCAAGCCAGAGCTCTTGACCCAGTTGACCGGGCGGAGGAGGCTGCCAAGTAAAGGTCCTGGCAAGCCTCCACCTGTGCCCAGTCGTCCGGGTCCTGGACCACGAGGAGCACATCATCGGTGTACGCCGACAGGACCAGCCACAGCTCCGGCTCCCACAACGTCAATTCCATCAACCTCCTACGGAGGAGACAGAGGAAGGGCTCGATCGCCAGAGCATACAGCTGGCCCGCGATGAGGCACCCCTGCCGTACTCCTTGCCCGAAGCTGACCGGATCAGTCAGGATCCAGTTGAGCCTGACCAGACACTCTGCAGAGGCGTACAGCACCTGGAGAAAACCCACAAACTGGGGTCCAAAGCCAAACGCTCGCAGAGTGCTCAGGAGATACCCGTGATCCACCCTGTCGAACGCCTTCTCCTGATCTAAGGACAGGAGGGCGAACGACAGACCGTCCCTACACCCGAGTTCCAAAAGGTCCCGGACCAGATATAGGTTGTCGAAGATGCTACGGCCCGGGACGGTGTAGGTGTGGTATGGGTGGACCACGTCCGCCAGCACGGACCCTAGCCGCAGCAAGATTGCTTTCGCTATGACCTTGTAGTCCACGCTGAGGAGTGAGACGGGACATCCATTCCGTAAATCGCGGAGGTCCCCCTTCTTAGGCAATAAGGCAAGCACGGCTTGCCTGCACAAAAGAGGGAGGACCCCGCTATGCAAAGACTCGGCCCAGACGGTGACTAGGTCTGGGCCGAGGACGTCCCAGAGCACGCAGTAGAACTCCATGGTCAGCCCGTCCATGCCCGGAGATTTATTGGTGGGCATGCGGCGGAGGGCTTCCGAGAACTCGACCAGAGTGAGAGGCAGCTCTAGCCGGTCTCGGTCGCCCGCGCTGACCATCGGGAGTACTTCCCAGAGCACTCTGCAAGCGTTAGGATTGGTCGGATCCGGGGAGATAAGGCGTGAGTAGGAGGCCTTGGCCCTCCCGCACATCTCCGCTGGATCCATAAGGGGGGTGCCATCCTCCGCGAGGAGGCAGGTGACATGCTTCTTAGCCCCCCTCTTTTTCTCCAGGGTGTAGAAGAAGCGGGAGCCACAATCCATCTCCTGAAGGAGGCGGACGCAGGATCAAACAAAGGCATCCCGGGACCGGTGGTCCTTGAGGGCCCGGAGCTCCTCCCGCTTCTCCTGGCACACCCCGCAGAGGGATGGATCCTCGGGGCTGGCAGCCATACGCCTCTCCAACTCTAAGACCTCCCGTTCCAACTGCCCTATCGCCGCATCCCTCCATTGGCTGGCGCCCCGGGTGTAGTCACAGCAGAAGAGTTGGGCGCGCACCTTCCCCAAGTCCCACCACCGCCGTGCCGAGGGAAAGGCACGCCACTGCCCTCGCCAGGCCAGCCAGAACTCCCAGAAGGACGCCATGAAGCCCGCATCCTCCAACAAGCTGTTGTTAAAGTGCCAGTAGGCCAGCCCTGGCCTCTCCGCGCAGAGAGAGACCGTCACGGTGGCTAGGTGGTGATCGGAGAATGGGGCCGGCCGCATGTTGGAGGAGTGGGCCCGTGAAAGGTGGAAACGTGATAAGTAGACGCGATCCAACCGCGAGTGGCGCGACCAATGGACCTCCACCCGGACAAAGGGGAATGTCGAGACATCATCTGGGTGGTGGTCACACCAGACGTCCACCAGGGAGTGATGGTCGACTATCCCCCGGAGGACAGCCACGGTGGCCAGGCACTGCTCGGTCCCCGAGCGGTCCCATTCCTCGAGGGTCGTATTAAAGTCCCCGCCCAGGACCAGGCACTCGCAAGGATCCAAGGTGCCGAGGAAGGCGGACACCTGCTGAAAGAGACGCAGCCGCTCCGGGCCCAATGTCGGGGCATGAACGTTGACAAGATTAACCACGAGCCCCTCTATACGGACCCAGAGGTGCAGCAGGTGGCCCGGTACAGCCTCGGCGACCCCCAGCACGTCGGGCCGTAGGTCGGGGAAGAACAGGGTCACCACTCCAGCTGTATGAACTGTGAGATGGCTAAAGTAGACCTTGTCCCCCCAATCCAGCCGCCAGCTGTCTTCGGCGGTCGGAACCGTATGGGTCTCCTGCAGGAAAACCACAGAGTACCCCCCCTTCCGAAGGAAGGAGAGCACCTGGGACCTGCGGAGACCCAACCTACAGCCACAGGTGTTCAATGTTGCAATGGTAAGAGGTGTCATAAGGAGGGCTGGTGGGGATCCTCGCTGGCAGGGACGCTCATGGCTCCCGACGGGCCGCGCAACCGTCCATGACCTACCCCGTAGGTGAATAAGGAGTCACGGAAGAGGCAGACCCGCTGGTAGGCCGCGGCGCCCTGCCTCCTGGTCCTTTTGCCTTCCCCCATGAAGGCCCTTGCAGACCGGAGGATAAGATGGAAGTCCCCCCCATCGCTGGAGAGCGAGCTGCACCTTGTTACGGGAGCCACGAACGTCCTCGAGGAACTCCCGCAGCTCCTCTCGCAGCGTATGGGGGCCGGGGTCACTAGCCCCCGGTTTTGCTCTGGAGGGACCGCCGACACAGCCCCGTGGCCCACCAAGACAGGCAGGCAAGGGGCGGACCCCCAACGTGGCACCTGATGGGCTGGCACCACATGGCCCCCCTCAAACCCTGGCTCAATTGGGGGTGGCGGAGGGAAGATAGCAGCCCCTGGTGAGTTGGGACTGGGAAATACAGAGGCCACTGCCTGGGGGATATCCTCTGGGGGCGAGGAGATGGTGGCCCCAGGGGCGGCAATGATATCACGGGAGGTGGAGGGGACAGGGACAGGGTTGACATCAAGGGCAGGACAGGGATCCAGAGTAGGAGCAGGACAGGGGTTGGAAGCAAAGTCAGGGTGAGGGGCCAAGGCAGGATCCTGGCCTTCAGGAGCCACGCAGCTGGAGATTTGGCCCCCTTGGTGGAGCTCAAGGGACTTGGGGGTGGGAAGGGGGCCCTCTACGATGCGGGGCTCTGGCACCACGGTTGGCAAAGAAGCCACAGCATCTCCAGTGGGGTCCCTGCCCGGGAAGGAGGTCGGTTGCCCCACGCCCACAGGGGACAGCCCGTGGGGCCCAGGTCCCAGCCGCACGGCACCGGCCGTCGCCTCAATGGGCTCGGCGGCCGACAGCAGGGTGCCACCCGCGGCCGGGCAGATGGAGGAGCCCAGGCAACCCTCGGGGGCGGGAGCAGAAGCAGCAGTTAGGGAGGAGGAGAATGGGGGGCCGGGGTGAGGTCGCTCAGATCAAAGCCCGCCGGCAGAGGGTCGTCCTCCCCCTGCGTGACCGGGGTCAGACCCAGGGCCTCGATCTCCTCGTAGATGGAGGGGAGCTCCCCTTGCACCTCCCCGGTGGTCTCCCCGCCAATGCCCGAAGTGACGCTCGCCTCGGGGATCACAGGGGCTCTGCATGGTAACGGGGCAGGAGAGGCCTTGAAGGGAAGGGGCTCCAGTGGAGGGACGGTACTGCCCTCCTGTGCTGCCATGTCCTCCCCAGCCGGCACTGGGGGATGGAACGCGCCCATGGGCAAAGCAGAAGGCTTGGCATCGGTGCCCCCTTTTTTGGTCTTCTGGGGGGCTTCCACATCGATGGAAGGGAGCGGAGCTCGAGCCTTCCGCTTGCCCCACTTCCCCTGGACTAGGACCCAGCCCCCCATGGCATCATCAGGGGGCCGGCTACAGGGGTCGGGTCGGGAGGCAGGGGCGATGGCTCAGGGACTGTGGGAGGCAGTGGTGGGGCTGCATGAGGGAGGGAAGAGTCCCCCTGGGGCAGGCCCTCTCCCACACTCTATGGTATCCCTGCCGAACCCTCCTCTAGATGCCCTGCCGGACTGCAGACAGCAGAGGTGGGGCTCTCCCACTCGTCTGGGCGTGCTGTGGGGAGCACCCCGAGCGGGAGCAGTGGTGGACTGAGTGGGAGGAGGGGCGGCTCTGGGTGCCGGGGAACCAGGGGCACTGGTGATGATGGGGCCAGTGCCCTGCCGGGGCTCGGGGTTTTAGATGGTACGTCGGGGGTCTTGGAGGGGAGAGACTCCCGTGGAGGGGAGACACTGCCTCCCAGTGCTGCCACGTCTTCCCCAGCCGGCTCTGGTGGGTGGAACACACCCGTGGGTAGAGCGGAAGGCTCGGCATCGGTGCCCCCCTTCCTGGTCTTCTGGGGGGCCTCCGCGTCAGATGGGAGGAGCGGAGCTCGAGCCTTCCGCTTGCCCCGCTTCCCCTGGACTAGGGCCCAGCCCTCCATGGCATCATCCGGGGGCTGGCTAGCAGGGGTTGTGTCAGGGGGCAGAGGCGATGGCTCAGGGAGTCGAGGGGGTAACGGTGGGGCAGCACAAGGGAGGGAAGATTCCCCTTGGGGCGGGCCCTCTCCCATGCCCGGTGGTGTCCCTGCCACATCCTCCTCCACAGGCCCCGCCAGATTGCAAGCAGCAGGGGCGGGGCTCTCCCGCTTGTCTGGGCATAGTTGGGGAGGTGCCCCTTGGGCCCGAGCGGGAGCAATAGTGGACTGGGAAGGAGGAGGGGTGGTTTCAGGCGCCGGGCATCCAGGGGTGCCAGCGATGATGGGGCCGGTGCCCTGCCAGGGTTCGGGGGTCCCAGATGCCCCTCCTGACCGGGCCAAGGGGCAGTCCCTCCGGATGTGCCCCATCGCCCGGCAGAGGTAGCCCCGGGCCTCCCCCGTGGAATAATGCACCCGGTAATGGGCCCCCTGGTAGGGGACTAGGAAGGACCCCTCGAGTGCCTCTCCGTCGCGCGCCGCTGGCGGCAATTAAAGCTGCACTCGCCGGAAGAACGAGAGGACGTGACGGAGGGTGGGGTCTTTGCAGCCCAACGGGAGAGGGCTCAGGACGGAAAGGGGCTTCCCCAGGGTCGAGAGGGTGGGTAACAGGGCGGCATTGGGGAGAAAGGGAGGGACGGAGGTCAGGACGAGTCGGATGCCCAGGTCATCCAGTGGCTCCAGGGGGACGAACACGCCCCCCACTGCCAGGCCCTTCTCCACCGCCTCCTGGGCGGTGGCTTCCGATGCTAAGAAGAAGACGACCTTGCCATACATTTTGGAGGCCATCACAATGGCCGTGGGCCCCACCACCCTCGCCAACGCCCACACATAGGTCTCCACGTGGGGCGAGGCGGGCACCAGGAGGCAACGGACGCCGTGCTTCCTGGTCATGGTGGGAAAGAGGCCCCAGCCGCTATAGATGGTAATGGAGGCGGTGGGCGGGAGATGACGTAGTGGCAGGCGGGGGGGCTGCCGCCTCCCGGGCGTACGCCCTGGGGGCTGAGGGAGGGACGCCCGCAGAGGTGGTGGAGGGAGCAGCGGGTAAGGACACTGCGGCTGGTGGCGGGGCCGCGGCAATGGGGGCAGCCCCTGCCATGGAGGACCTGGTCTTTTTGGCGGGGCCCTTCCCCTTTTTCTTCCCCTGGCCCTTCCCACCGGCTCGGGGGGCTTCCCCAGAATCCGAGGGGACGAGAGGCATGGCAGCAGCAGAGGTCACCCCAGTGCCCGCTGCCCCAACGGGGGCAGGTGGTTTGGCAGCGGCGGGTGAGGTAGAGGCTTGGGATGGTGACGGAGGGGCAGGCGGGGGAAGGGGGTCTGGGGCTGCTGGAGGGGCCCCACCCATCGTGGCCCCCACCATAAGAAGCAGGGAGGGAGGTGAAAACACCAGAGAGAGGAGGGGAGGGGGGGCAGTTTGACCACTCCTCCCCACTGGGCTGCAGGCAGGGGAGGAGGGTGCCAAAAAAGGCGGGGGGGCCGGACGGGCGGGTATCAAGGGCTCGTAGGGGACAGTCACCGACTCAGGCTAGAAATCCGGCTCCTCTAGCTGCACTAGGGGAGGGAGGTCACAAGAACGTTCGGGGGGTGCAGTGAAATAGGGGCAAACTCAAACAGGGGAAGGGCACAAGCGCGTGGGAGGGGGCATGGGCGCACTGGGTAAGGGGCCAATCAGGGAGGGGGTACCACATGGGGAGGGGGGAGAACCAGGCCAGAGGCAGGACAGGGAACCGAGGAGCTAGCTTCAGAGGCCAAGGCACGGCAAACAAACAAAAGCTGCAGAGGGAAAAGGGTGGGGCAGGCAAAACAAAACTGAAGCCAGCAAGTGCTGGGGTAAAGGGGAGGGCAAAAAGGCTGCAAGGGGCAAAATGGGGCAGGTAATGGGGGACAAAGCTTGGGCTCACTAAGGGGGTCCAGTCCAGGGGGATGGGGGGGGGCGCGTGCACCCATGTGCGCTTGCAGAGTGTCAGTTTGGGCTGGCTGCTGATTCAGGCCCAAAATGTGGGGAAAGGGCGCAGCCGGCCCAGCAAGCAGCAGAGTCCAGGGGCAAGAGCTGAGGCAGATGGTACGCAGCCGGTGGGGGGGGCAGCGGTGGTGGTACTGGTGGAGATTGGGGGGGGACACACAGATGGATTGGGGGGCAGCTCCACACCACACCCCGTGTCCCTAGAAACACACTCAAGACCCCCACCGCACGAGCACAGTTTGAAAATACTCAGTCTTAAGGCCCCCTTCACAGTGGTCTGCAAAGTATCTAGGTGCTCCCCCAGTGGCAGATGGTCCCCCTCTCCTTCTCCTCCTCCGGGCTTCTGCAGCTCCAGGCAGCAGACTCCACAGCAGCAGCTCCAGGAACTCCAGGTGGTGGTCCAGATACGCAGAAAGGACCCCTCTCAGGTGGTGGGGGTGGGGGTGTCCACAGCAGCAATGGCTGGGGTCCCTCACTCCCCCCTTCTGGGGAGTGGCCAGCAGCCCCCTCCCCCGCAAGGGGCTGCAGTTGGAGCAGTAGCAGCACCCAAGGGTGGGGGGGTCCAACAGCCAGCTAGCAACCAGGTAGCAGAGAAGGGGTGGTGGTGGTGTCTGACCCAGCCAGGGGAGCAGCGGAAGCAGCAGGGAGAGCCCAGAGTCTAGCAGCAGTATCAGCAGCAGCTTTCTTCCTCCAGGCCAGAGGGATGTAGGAGTGAAATAGAAGGGAGAGATCTTGGTCCCAAGTTAAGCAGGTCCCTTTTCCCGGGGTAAGGGGACAGGGAAAGTTCCAGAACAATCAGGAACCTCCTGGAGACAATTAAGGCAGACAGGCTGATTAGAACACCTGCAGCCAATCAAGAAGCTGCTAGAATCAATTAAGGCAGGCTAATCAGGGCACCTGGGTTTAAAAAGGAGCTCACTTTAGTTTGTGGTGCGCATGTAAGGAGCTGGGAGTAAGAGGCGCTGGGAGCTGAGAGTGAGAACGCAGACTGTTGGAGGACTGAGGTGTACAAGCATCATCAGACACCAGGAGGAAGGTCCTATAGTGAGGATAAAGTAGATGTTGGGAGGAGGCCATGGGGAAGTAGCGCAGGGAGTTGTAGCTGTCGCACAGCTGTTCCAGGAGGCTCTCTAGACACCTGCATTCCACAGGGCCCTGAGCTGGAACCTGGAGTAGAGGGTGGGCCCGGGTTCCCCCCAAATCCTCCCAACTCCTGGTCAGACACTGGAGGAGTTGACCTGGACTGTGGGTTCACAAAAATGGCCAAACTGAGGGCTGCTGTGAAGCTCCAAGGTAAGCAAATCCACCAGTAAGCGCAAGTCCCCCCACAAGTAGAGGAGGAACTTTGTCACACCATGTAAAAAGCCATCCTGTTTCCTGGAAGGAACCAGGAAGTACTAAAAATCCACATAGAAGATCCTGTCTCATGATATTTCCTGTGCAAAGAATTTAATTTCAACTAAGTTCAAGTAAAACTTGAATAAATATAGCCTACAAGTATGTTTATTTGCAATATAAATTTGCCACTAGATGTTGCTGTGCGCTGCATAGCATTCAAGACACTGCAGTCCCTAATAAACAAAAGAGACAAAACTGGACCAGAAGTTGTGTGAAAGTCTGTTTGTCTATTTCTGCAGATGAAATTGTTTTCTCTGATCAATGCCTTCTGTCTAAGATGAACTGTGATTTAGCACTGTGACATAGGTCCTCCTTGCGGCCACTAATCTTGAAATTAATTGTGCTGTAAACTGGATGGAGCCTCATTGTACCACACTTATGAACCCCTGTGTTGTGTGTTTTAGTGTTTGAATATTGCAGGCAAGACAGACAGCAAATAGACTCCAACAGTTGACATCTTCTTTAATAAGCAAAGAGTTAACAGAAATCAAGATTAAACTGACCACAGAACTGGTCCCCACAGGGATGCTAAGCCCCTCCTTCCGCTTCCAGACCCAGCTGACTCCTAGCAGCTTCTCCCCACTCACACTTAGGACCTGACATTCCATCCCCACCACCAACTCGAGAGAGAAACTCGAGCTTCCCAAATCCCCAGGGGCTTCAGAGGGTATCAGCTGGACTGGCTGATTTATATGGCTCCTGTTGCTGTGTTGGTGTCTGAGTCCTGTTCACAAATGACCAGATCCTGCATTGAGTAGTCTGTGGTGTGGTCTCTGAGACATGGACTTCCTTGGGGATCAGATTCAAAAGCATCCAAACTCTGGGATTAATTCGGGGGAATCTTTTGGCCTGTGTTAGACAAGACATCAGACTTAGATGATCACAGTGATCCCTTCTGTCCTTATCCATGAACAGCATTTCATCCGACACTCAGAATTTTCTGGGAGACATCCTCTAGCTGTGTGCAATCACCGTGGGTTCTGTGGGTAGTGGAATGGTTGTTAGCTTGAAAATACTATTTATTATTTCCTTCCAAATACTTAGGGCATTCCCGCCTTACATGCACAAAAGTTCCTCCATCTCCTCTCCAGCATTTGACTCCTTGTTCCATATATTTTCCTTAACTTCAATGGAGTGAGATCCCACATAAGGATTTTGTACAGACGTCTCTTTTTGGCCCTTGGCTCAATGAGCTAAGTTTGCCAGTGGAAACGTACCAATTTATACTAGCAGAGCATTTGGTGCAATGGATACAGGATCTGATCCTGGTTGACACTGGTATGGCATGTGGTCTATTTAATGACCAGGTCCAAAGGGCTAAGCAGAATGGAGGCCCTAATCCTGTATTAAGGAGAGTGCTGCTGGATTGCTGCTTGATTACTCCTTCAGGACGAGTGAGACCTATGCTGAGAGCGAAACACACATCAAGCTAACACCAGCTTCAGAGCCTCAGTTTGTAGAAGTAATGCAACATGTTGAAGTGGCCCTTCGAAGTGGTTGTGTGGTGCACTGAAGAGCATGGTTAGATGCTCGACACTGGTGAGGCCTCATCTGGAGTACTGTGTCCAGTTTTGGGCCCCACACTACAAGAAGGATGTGGATAAATTGGAAAGAGTACAGCGAAGGGCAACAAAAATGATTAAGGGTCTAGAGCACATGACTTATGAGGAGAGGCTGAGGGAGCTGGGATTGTTTAGTCTGCAGAAGAGAAGAATGAGGGGGGATTTGATAGCTGCTTTCAACTACCTGAAAGGGGGTTTCAAAGAGGATGGCTCTAGACTGTTCTCAATGGTAGCAGATGACAGAACGAGGAGTAATGGTCTCAAGTTGCAATGAGGGAGGTTTAGATTGGATATTAGGAAAAACTTTTTCACTAAGAGGGTGGTGAAACACTGGAATGCGTTACCTAGGGAGGTGGTAGAATCTCCTTCCTTAGAGGTTTTTAAGGTCAGGCTTGACAAAGCCCTGGCTAGGATGATTTAACTGGGACTTGGTCCTGCTTTGAGCAGGGGGTTGGACTAGATGACCTTCTGGGGTCCCTTCCAACCCTGATATTCTATGATTCTATGATTCTATGTATCAGTAATGGGTGAGGAAAAGAGATGTAAAACTGTCCATCATTTGAGATCGCTGCTCAGCCTTCAGCCAGTCAGTGATTTGCTGCTCTCTTCTTGCTCAGTTGTTGATCTTCCTAAACTGAACAATATTCTGGTACTTAATCATCCCATCAAACACTGCAGGAGAATATAGGAGCAAACCATCAGCTCCCTGAAGACGGGCTGAGCAGCCGTCAAATGTGATGGGCAGTTTGTCTGGGTGACGATGAGCATTATTTTCTACAACAGAAGGGCCACCTGACAGAATATTTCATTCTGTTTATTGTCGAACACTTGGCTCTATTTCATTACATTACACTCCAAAGAGGTCACTGACTCAGGAGAGGATCCACTGATAACACAATTACTACCAGCTGCGGGATAAGAGAGCTCCTTTTTGTGACAAATCAGATCACCCAATATTAGAAGCACGGAGACATAAAGTGAGGCAAATCCTTTCCAATGGAAAATGAGATACAGCCTTATTATCAGAATCAATTAGATTTGTAATATGAAGTTACGGTTTTGGGAATTTGAGCAAAATAAATACATAAATAACAAGAGTGATCACACACAAATGGGGCTTTTAGAGGTAATTTATGTACATTACTAGTAAGATTTGTTACTCACTATATGGAAAGTTTGTGTGTTTGATTTAAAAAAAGAAAAAAACATATAAACGTGCCAGCTTTTCAGCTTAAAAATGAATACAAAGGCATTCTTCCCCCCTGATTCCTTGTTCTGTCATCTGCTACCACTGAGAACAGTCTGGATCCATCCTCTTTGGACCCTCCTTTCAGATAGTTGAAAGCAGCTATCAAATCCCTCCTCATTCTTCTCTTCCGCAGACTAAACAATCCCAGTTCCCTCAGCCTCTCCTCATAAGTCATGTGTTCCAGTCCCCTAATCATTTTTCTTGCGCTCTGCTGGACTCTTTCCAATTTTTCCACATCCTTCTTGTAGTGCGGAGCCCAAAACTGGACACAGTACTCCAGATGAGGCCTCACCAATGACAAATGGAGGGGAACAATCACGTCACTCGATCTGCTGGCAATGCCCCTACTTATACATCCCAAAATGCCATTGGCCTTCTTGGCAACAACGGCACACTGGTGACTCATATCCAGCTTCTCATCCACTGTAACCCCTAGGTTCTTTTCCGCAGAACTGCTGCCGAGCCATTCAGTCCCTAGTCTGTAGCGGTGCATGGGATTCTTCCATCCTAAGTGCAGGATTCTGCACTTGTCCTTGTCGAACCTCATCAGATTTCTTTTGGCCCAATCCTTTAATTTGTCTAGGTATCTCTGGATCCTATTCCTCCCCTCCAGCGTATTTACCTCTCCTCTCAGTTTAGTGTCATCTTCAAACTTGCTGAGGGTGCAATCCACACCATCCTCCAGATCATTAATGAAGATATTGAACAAAACTGGCCCGAGGACCGACTCTTGGGGCACTCCACTTGATACTGGCTGCCAACTAGACATGGAGCCATTGATCACTACCCGTTGAGCCCGACAATCTAGCCAAGTTTCTATTCACCTCATAGTCCATTCATCTAGCCCATACTTCTTTAACTTGCTGGCAAGAATACTGTGGGAGACGGTGTCAAAAGCTTTGCTAAAGTCAAGTAATAACATGTCCACGGCTTTCCCCTCATCCACAGAGCCAGATATCTCATCATAGAAGGCAATTAGATTAGTCAGGCATGACTTGCCCTTGCTGAATACATGCTGATGGTTCCTGATCACTTTCTTCTCCTCCAAGTGCTTCAGAATTGATTCCTTGAGGACCTGCTCCATGATTTTTCCAGGGACTGAGGTGAGGCTGACTGGCCTGTAGTTCCCCGTATCCTCCTTCTTCCCTTTTTTAAAGATGGGCACTACATTAGCCTTTTTCCAGTTGTCCGGGACCTCCCCCGATTGCCATGAGTTTTCAAAGATTACGGTCAATGGCTCTGCAATCACATCAGCCAACTCCTTTAGCACTCGCGGGTGCAGCGCATCCGGCCCCAGGGACTTGTGCTCATCCAGCTTTTCTAAATAGCCCCGAACCATTTCTTTCTCCACAGAGGGCTGGTCACCTCCTCCCCATGCTGTGCTGCCCACTGCAGCAGTCTGGGAGCTGACCTTGTTCGTGAAGACAGAGGCAAAAAAAGCATTGAGTACATTAGCTTTTCCAACATCCTCTGTCACTAGTTTGTCTCCCTCATTTAGTAAGGGGCCCACACTTTCCTTGACTTTCTTCTTGTTGCTAACATACCTGAAGAAATCCTTGTTACTCTTAATATCTCTTGCTAGCTGCAACTCCAGGTGTGATTTGGCCTTCCTGATTTCACTTCTGCATGCCTGACCAATATTTTTTTACTCTTCCCTGGTCATTTGTCCAATCTTCCACTTCTTGTAAGCTTCTTTTTTGTGTTTAAGATCAGCAAGGATTTTACTGTGAAGCCAAGCTGGTTGCCTGCCATATTTACTATTCTTTCTACACATCAGGATGGTTTGTCCCTGTAACGTCAATAAGGATTCTTTAAAATACAGCCAGCTCTCCTGGACTCCTTTCCCTCTCATGTTATTCTCCCAGGGGATCCTGCCCATCAGTTCCCTGAGGGAGTCAAAATCTGCTTTTCTGAAGTCCAGGGTCCGTATTTCACTGCTCTCCTTTCTTCCCTGTCTCAGGATCCTGAACTCAACCATCTCATGGTCACTGCCTCCCAGGTTCCCATCCACTTTTCTTCCCCTACTAATTCTTCCCAGTTTGTGAACAGCAGGTCAAGAAGAGCTCTGCCCCTAGTTGCTTCCTCCAGCACTTGCACCAGGAAATTGTCCCCTACACTTTCCAAAAACTTCCTTGATTGTCTGTGCACCTCTGTATTGCTCTCCCAGCAGATATCAGGGTGACTGAAGTCTCCCATGAGAACCAGGGCTTGCAATCTAGTAATTCCTGTGAATTGCCGGAAGAAAGCCTCATCCACCTCATCCCCCTGGTCCGGTGGTCTATAGCTGACTCCCACCACGACATCACCCTTGTTGCTCACACATCTAAACTTGCAGTTTCATACTTGAGCTCTGAGCAGTCATACTGCTCCCTTATATACAATGCAACTCCCCCACCTTTTCTGCCCTGCCTGTCCTTCCTGAACAGTTTATATCCTTCCATGACAGTACTCCAGTCATATGAGTTATCCCACCAAGTCTCTGTTATTCTAATCACATCATAATTCCTTGACTGTGCCAGAACTTCCAGTTCTCCCTGCTTGTTTCCCAGGCTTCTTGTATTGTGTGTAGGCACTTGAGATAACTCGCTGATTGTCCCTCTTTCTCAGTATGAGGCAGGAGCCCTCCTCTCTCATGCGCTTCTGCTCGTGCTTCCTCCCGGTATCCCACTTCTCCACTTACTTCAAGGCTTTGGTCTCCTTCCCCCGGTGAACCTAGTTTAAAGCCCTCCTCACTAGATTCGCAGCCTGCTTGCGAAGATGCTCTTCCCTCTCTTTTTTAGGTAGAGAACATTTCTGCCTAGCACTCCTTCTTGGAGCACCATCCCATGGTCAAAGAATCCAACGCCTTCTCTCCGATACAACCTGTGTAGCCATTCGTTGACTTCCATGATTCGACTGTCTCTACCCAGGCCTTTTCCTTCCACAGGGAGGATGGATGAGAACACCACTTGCGCTTCAAACTCCTTTATCCTTCTTCCCAGAGCCACGTAGTCTGCAGTGATCCGCTCAAGGTCATTCTTGGCAGTATCATTGGTGCCCATGTGGAGAAGGAGGAAGGGGTAGCGATCTGAGAGCTTGATGAGTCTCAGCAGTCTCTCCGTCACATCATGAATCCTAGCTCCTGGCAAGCAGCAGGTTTTCTTCTCGGTTTTCCCGGTCGGGGCAGCAGATAGATGACTCAGTCCCCCTGAGGAGAGAGTCCCCGACCACCACCACCCGCCTTCTTCTCTTGGGAGTGGTGTTCGTGGAACCCCCAACCCTAGGACAGTGCATCTCCTGCCTTCCAATCAGCGGAGTCTCCTTCTGTTCCCTTCCCTCAGATGTATCATCTAGTGCACTCTCCGCATTAGTACCTGTGGAGAGAACATGAAAATGGTTACTTACCTGTATCTGCGTTGCTGGTACATGGACACTCCCCTTTCTTCTTCTGGAGGTCACATGCTGCCAAATTTCTTAACCGTCCTCCAGTCCCCGCAGTGCAGCTTGCTCTGAATCTTCAGAACGTTGTGTCCGTAGAAGCATATCCTGACGTCTGGTCAGGAAATCTTCAGTTTCTCTTATGCAATGCAGGGTCGATACCTGTTGCTCCAGACCTTGAACCTTCTCTTCTAATATGGAGACCAGCTTGCACTTTGTACAGACAAAGTCGCTTCTGTCCTGTGGAAGAAAGACAAACATGGCACATCCTGTGCAGGTCACAACAGCTGAACACTCCCCATCTATATCACCTTCCTTCTACGAGCTTCCTCAGGAGTTATAGTAACTACTCAGAGAAGCCGGGAAGATGTAAGCCTCAGTGGGCTCTCCCCAGGCAAACTCCTTCTGTTGGCCTCTCTGCTGTTCGCTGCTCAGCTGGTTCGCAGCTGACTGGCTTTTTATAACAGTCAGGCCCACTCAAGGCTCACCTGGAACAAAGCACTCCCAATTCACACTTTTCAAACAACCAATCAAGCCCACGTTCAAACTGTCAAACTGTCCCCACAACAGACACTCAGATACTCACCTTAATGCAGCCCTTAGCGTTCCTCCTCTCAGGCAGATCCCAGGCAAACTCCCTCTGTTAGCCTCTCTGCTGTTCGCTGCTCAGCTGGCTTTTTATAACAGTAAGGCCCACTCAAGGCTCACCTGGAACAAAGCATTCTGACATTGCTCAAAAAAGCCCTCCCCCCCTTTTTTTTAGCCAGAACTATTCACCCATCTTGACCTGAATTTGCCATTAGTTTTTGGAAAATTTACCCTAAGCTGAAAAAAATTCTCCCAACTCTAGTCTGGGTACCAGCTGGGTGCCATCCACTTCCCTCTAGCGCTGGCTGGCATGCCATCTTGATTGCCCCACTCAGCCACCCCCTGTCCAGATCTATTCAGAGCTGGCTCACACCCCACGGTCAGAAACAGAGACAGACAGGTACATGATGACTGCCACCTGCCTGGCCGTGTTGTGATTTGGGGGGTTCCTGGGCCAGGAACTGAGGAAACTCTCTAAAAGTGGGAGGGCCACCATTGCCTGAACCATTGCCCCAACCCATCCCTTCCCTCTGAGACGCTGCTCTCGCACTGCCCCTTCTACCCAAGGCCCTCCCTTACCCCCCCATTGCTCACCCTTATGACTGGTAACCCAAACTCTAATCCTAATCCTAGTGATGAGGCCATGGCCCCCTGCCCTCATTCTGGTGCCCTTGTGCAGGTGCAGCCGAAGTGCCCAAAATGAGGGGAGACAACAGGTGCCTGAACTGTGGCCCTCACCCTCCCGTGCCATCCCCCCCCCAGCCGCCCCTGCTCAGGGGTGTGGATTTTTCACATCCCTGAGTGCAGTAGCTGGGTCCACTTAACTTTTGAGTGTTGACCTGGCTCAAATCTGCATCAGCCCCAGACTGTAAACAAAAGGCTGGCCTGGGATCGCAATGGAAGTCAATTGTTTTCTGTTGATTGAGTCAGCTCTGAGACTGTCCCCACCTGAGGGGACAAGTTTCACCTTTACCATAACTCTAAAAATGTTTCCTGTACAAACATCCCACAATGACCATGACAAGCAGCTAGTTTTCAGCATTTGACAGAGACCACACATGACCACCACCCCCATTGGATAAATTATCAAGAGGGTGGTTGGACACAGATGGAATATGCCTGCAAGTGTGTGTCTGGGCATCTCTGTCATAGCTGTCTCAGCAGGAACCCAACAGTACAGGTTGCTGCACAACGTGCACAGAGAGCACTGATAAAATCCATGAATGAACAGACTCCCAGGCATCGCTCGGGGGAATTTCTAGGTAAGTTTTTATGAGCTATACTTTTTAAAATTCCCTATAAGCAAAACCACCCATCATATTTAGATCCCGTCAGCAACTCATAATACAGAGTATCCAATGCCATCTTTCCTAGTCTAACTGAGCTGCAAAAAATACAAACCATTCCTCCCTTGGGAAAGTTCCATTTGACTTCCGCGTGCAGTGCTATCTGTCTTCTGATTCTCAGCTTAGAGCTGTAATCATTTCTAATTTGTTTTCTCTAGGGTGTTGTTCAGCTCTCTGGCTCTCCATCCCAGCTCTGAAGTTACACCCGGAGGATTAAATCCTTTCAAAGACAGTGGCACAAATTCCCTGCAAAGTGAAGAGCTTGTTATAATCTCCCCAGGCTTCCCACTATAACATGTTTATCTGCAGTATATAATTCAGCCACTAGATATTGCCATGTGCTGTATGACATTCCAGAGCGGCTGTGGTCCTGGTAAACAAGGGAGACAAAGCTGGGACTCAAGCTGTGTTTAAGTCTGCCTCTCTGTGTCTATAGTTTTTTACCATTTTCTTTCATTGGTACCACCTATTTAAGGTGGATTATGATCCCGTATGTCATGATGTCCCCCCTGCATCCTTTTGGCATTTCTAGAATGTTTCAGGAACATCCATTGTGAATTACTCCATGGCACATGGGGAAAAGTCTCTGGTGCAATTGAAAGTTTGTTACAATTTCACTCACACTGGTTAGAGGCTTTTTCAGTAGACTCTCAAATGTGCGTCTGTTCTCCCTGCTCTCCATACAGCAATTCCATCTGGAATCCGATAGCCTCATTCAGGCATAAGCCAATGAGAGTAGCCCTATATTCAAACTAGAGATACTATGGTCCAGTGATGATAGGGCTAGTTGGAGACTAAAGAAACATGTTGTATTCCTTGTTCCACTTCTCACCCTTTGTCCTGGTCTAGTGCTCTGTTCACTGGATGGTGTCTCATATACCCTCTAATCCAGTCACAACAATACACAGACTTTGGTGGAGTCTCACTCACAACACTCCATGAGGCAGGGATATATCACCAGGGGAGCTGCTCCATATTTTTTCATCAAAATATTTTTTCCATGAAAAATTGCTTTTTGACCAAAATGAGATTTTTTGTGAAAAATTTTCATTTGGGTCAAAATTTTCCAGCTGTTCAATGAAAAAAACAAAAATTGAAAGCAGAAATGTTCGGGGGTATTTTTTTTTTTTTACAACCCCTAAAACAATTCACTGAGAGTGGTTTTAAGAACCATATTTAGTGTGGTTGTTTTGTGGAGGTATTTAGGGAGGGTTGAGTTTGTTTTTTTTAATTGAAAACCTGATTTTGATAGACAATTGTGAAGGGGGATTTAAAAAAAGAATCCTGTAAAATAATTTGCATTTTTAATAAGTGCTAATTATTATCCCCTTGTTTCAGAGGAAAGCAGAGATTTTTAAAAGTATTTAGGTGTGGCCAGCTTGCTACACTTAGTGTTGCAGTGCCGAACTGACCAAGCCCTGGTCCACACTAGGAGTTGAGGTCGAATTTAGCAGCGTTAAATCGATTTAACCCTGCACTTGTCCACACGATGAAGCCCTTTTTTTTTACTTAAAGGGCTCTTAAAATCTATTTCCTTACTCCACCCCCGACAAGGGGATTAGGGCTGAAATCGGCCTTGCCGGGTCAAATAATGCACTTAATGCACTTAGAGCATTTTGTGTGGGGACACATACAATCAACTATATAAAAACGATTTCTAAAAAACCGACTTCTATAAATTTGACCTTATTTCGTAGTGTAGACATACCCTTAGGGGCCTAAACCTCATTTTCAAAAGGGATTTAAGCACTGAAGAGCCTAAACCCATTGGCTATCAATGGGATTTTGGCTCCTAAGTGCCTAAATTAATGGGAGTTAGTACTTAAATACCTTTGTGGAGCTGAGCCTAAGTATTCTTGGAAAATGGGATTTTAGGAGTTGCACTACTGAGTGGAGCTGCACCTAAATATTTTTAACAGTCAGGGCTGGGGAGCAAAGGCACAGAGGGCCAGATTTATAAAGGCATTTAGGCGCCGAATGATGCAGATGGGTGCTTAGGAGCATTTTCAAAAGTGCCTAAGCACTTACTTAGAAGCTTTTTAAAAACTCACAAGACAATTTTTTAAACCTAGCCCCACAAGATTAAGGCCCCGATCATCAAAGAAGGTTTAGGCACCAAATCCCCTCTTTTGGTGCCTAAATACCTTTTGAGCATCTGGGCTTAACTGACTTGTCCAAGTCACACAAGAAACCTTTGGCAGAACTGGGAACAGAACCAATGTCTTGAGTCCTGATCCTGTATCTTAACTGTCATGCCTTTGATGCCATTGCATATTCATGACCAATGCTTTAACCACACACCATCCTTCCTCAGCCTTTGGAGGAAGTTTGACTCCTCACTGATGCAGCCCATCTGTAGCAGGGACAGCACAGCTATGAGAAAGATCTAGTAGACGTGCTTCAAAACTAAACAGCTGGACCCCCGGCGGCTAGTGCATTGGAGCCCTTTTCTTTAATAGAAGAAAGAGGCCTGTCCCATTTATGTCATACAAAGTCACATTCTCACCCCACGCTAGTGAAGGGACATTTTGAAAACACACACCCAGGGAAAAAAAGATGGGCTAATGCCAGAACTCTTTCTCTTTTCTTTTTTTTTCCCCCCATGAAAAAATCTAGGTTACAGTTGAGACTCCTGATTTAAATCCAGGTGCTGTATTTATATTTTGTCTGAAATTAATTCAGTTGAATCTTTCAAATGCAAATGCCGGCAAAGGAAATGGAACCTGATTATTGGGGAATATAAATTCATAGAATCATAGAATATCAGGGTTGGAAGGGACCTCAGGAGGTCATCTAGTCCAACCCCCTGCTCAAAGCAGGACCAATCCCCAACTAAATCATCCCAGCCAGGGCTTTGTCAAGCCTGACCTTAAAAACTTCTAAGGAAGGAGATTCCACCACCTCCCTAGGTAACGCATTCCAGTGTTTCACCAGCCTCCTAGTGAAAAAGTTTTTCCTAATATCCAACATTAATCTCTCCCACTACAACTTGAGACCATTACTCCTTGTTCTGTCATCTGCTACCACTGAGAACAGTCTAGATCCATCCTTTTTGGAACCCCCTTTCAGGTGGTTGAAAGCAGCTATCAAATCCCCCCTCATTCTTCTCTTCCGCAAACTAAATAATCCCAGTTCCCTCAGCATCTCCTCATAAGTAATGTGTTCCAGTCCCCTAATCATTTTTGTTGCCCTCCGCTGGACGTTTTCCAATTTTTCCACATCCTTCTTGTAGTGTGGAGCCCAAAACTGGACACAGTACTCCAGATGAGGCCTCACCAATGTCAAATAGAGGGGAACGATCACGTCCCTGGATCTGCTGGCAATGCCCCTACTTATACATCCCAAAATGCCATTGGCCTTCTTGGCAACAAGGGCACATTGTTGACTCATATCCAGCTTCTCATCCACTGTAACCCCTAGGTCCTTTTCTGCAGAACTGCTGCCGAGCCATTCGGTCCCTAGTCTGTAGCGGTGCATGGGATTCTTCCGTCCTAAGTGCAGGACTCTGCACTTGTCCTTGTTGAACCTTATCAAATTTCTTTTAGCCCAATCCTCTAATTTGTCTAGGTACCTCTGGATCCTATCCTTCCCCTCCAGCGTATCTACCTCTCCTCCCAGTTTAGTGTCATCTGCAAACTTGCTGAAGGTGCAATCCATGCCATCCTCCAGATCAGTAATGAAGATACTGAACGAAACCGGCCCGAGGACCAATCCTTGGGGCACGCTGCTTGATACCGGCTGCCAACTAGACATGGAGCCATTGATCACTACCCGTTGAGCCCGACAATCTAGCCAGTTTTCTATCCACCTTATCATCCATTCATCCAGCCCATACTTCTTTAACTTGTTGGCAAGAATACTGTGGGAGACAGTGTCAAAAGCTTTGCTAAAGTCAAGGAACAACACGTCCACTGCTTTCCCCTCATCCACAGAGCCAGGTATCTCGTCATAGAATGCAATTAGATTAGTCAGGCATGACTTGCCCTTGCTGAATCCATGCTGACTGTTCCTGATCACTTTCCTCTCCTCTAAGTGCTTCAGAATTGATTCCTTGAGGACCTGCTCCATGATTTTTCCAGGGACTGAGTTGTGGCTGACTGGCCTGTAGTTCCCCGGATCTTCCTTCTTCCCTTTTTTAAAGATGGGCACTACATTAGCCTTTTCGCAGTCGTCCGGGAGCTCCCCCGATTGCCATGAGTTTTCAAAGATAATGGCCAATGGCTTTGCAATCACATCCGCCAACTCCTTTAGCACTCACGAGTGCAGCGCATCCGGCCCCAGGGACTTGTGCTCATCCAGCTTTTCTAAACAGTCCTGAACCACTTCTTTCTCCACAGAGGGCTGGTCACCTTCTCCCCATGCTGTGCTGCCCACTGCAGTAGTCTGGGAGATGACCTTGTTTGTGAAGACAAAGGCAAAAAAAGCATTGAGTACATTAGCTTTTTCCACATCCTCTGTCACTAGATTGCCTCCCTCATTCAGTAAGGGGCCCACACTTTCCTTGACTTTCTTCTTGTTGCTAACATACCTGAATGAACCCTTCTTGTTACTCTTAACAACTCTTGCTAGCTGCAACTCCAGGTGTGATTTGGCCTTCCTGATTTCACTTCTGCATGCCCGACCAATATTTTTATACTCTTCCCTGGTCTTTTGTCCAATCTTCCACTTCTTGTAAGCTTCTTTTTTGTGTTTAAGATCAGCAAGGATTTCGCTATGAAGCCAAGCTGGTCGCCTGCCATATTTACTATTCTTTCTACACATCAGGATGGTTTGTCCCTGTAACCTCAATAAGGATTCTTTACAATACAGCCAGCTCTCCTGGACTCCTTTCCCTCTCATAACGAAAAGGAGTACCCGTGGCACCTTAGAGACTAACAAATTTATTAGAGCATAAGCTTTCGTGAGCTACAGCTCACTTCATCGGATGCATTTGGTGGAAAAAGCAGAGGAGAGATTTATACACACACACACACACACACACACAGAGAACATGAAACAATGGGTTTATCATACACACTGTAAGGAGAGTGATCACTTAAGATAAGCCATCACCAGCAGCGGGGGGGGGGGGGGGGGGGGGGAAGGAGGAAAACCTTCCATGGTGACAAGCAGGTAGGCTAATTCCAGCAGTTAACAAGAATATCAGAGGAACAGTGGGGGGTGGGGTGGGGGGGAGAAATACCATGGGGAAATAGTTTTACTTTGTGTAATGACTCATCCATTCCCAGTCTCTATTCAAGCCTAAGTTAATTGTATCCAGTTTGCAAATTAATTCCAATTCAGCAGTCTCTCGTTGGAGTCTGTTTTTCAAGCTTTTTTGTTGAAGTATAGCCACTCTTAGGTCTGTGATCGAGTGACCAGAGAGATTGAAGTGTTCTCCAACTGGTTTTTGAATGTTATAATTCTTGACGTCTGATTTGTGTCCATTCATTCTTTTACGTAGAGACTGTCCAGTTTGACCAATGTACATGGCAGAGGGGCATTGCTGGCACATGATGGCATATATCACATTGGTAGATGCGCAGGTGAATGAGCCTCTGATAGTGTGGCTGATGTGATTAGGCCCTATGATGGTGTCCCCTGAATAGATATGTGGACAGAGTTGGCAACAGGCTTTGTTGCAAGGATAGGTTCCTGGGTTAGTGGTTCTGTTGTGTGGTGCGTGGTTGCTGGTGAGTATTTGCTTCAGATTGGGGGGCTGTCTGTAAGCAAGGACTGGTCTGTCTCCCAAGATCTGTGAGAGTGATGGGTCATCCTTCAGGATAGGTTGTAGATCCTTGATGATGCGTTGGAGAGGTTTTAGTTGGGGGCTGAAGGTGATGGCTAGTGGCGTTCTGTTGTTTTCTTTGTTGGGCCTGTCCTATAGTAGGTGACTTCTGGGTACTCTTCTGGCTCTGTCAATCTGTTTCTTCACTTCAGCAGGTGGGTATTGTAGTTGTAGGAATGCATGATAGAGATCTTGTAGGTGTTTGTCTCTGTCTGAGGGGTTGGAGCAAATGCGGTTATATCGTAGCGCTTGGCTGTAGACAATGGATCGAGTGGTATGATCTGGATGAAAGCTAGAGGCATGTAGGTAGGAATAGCGGTCATGTTATTCTTCCAGGGGATCCTGCCCATCCATTCCCTGAGGTTGTCAAAATCTGCTTTTCTGAAGTCCAGGGTCCCTATTTTGCTGTTCTCCTTTCTTCCTTGTGTCAGGATCCTGAACTTGACCATCTCATGGTCACTGCCTCCCAGGTTCCCATCCACTTTTGCTTCCCCTACTAATTCTTCCCAGTTTGTGAGCAGCAGGTCAAGAAGAGCTCTGCCCCTAGTTGCTTCCTCCAGCACTTGCACCAGGAAGTTGTCCCGTTCTTTCTTAATGAAACAGTGCAGCTAATCTTTTGTAGTGGAGAGTAGCCATTTATAAATAAGCAAGCGCATGAAACTGACAGGGCAAGGAATCTAGAATTATATATCTTTAATCAAAATTGAAAGGCTGGTTTTGATCGAAGGTGCAAATGTAGCAGATACTTACTCTAATTACTGTACTTCCTGGTTATTGGCTCCTAAAAAATATGCAGAGGGTTAGAATGTGTTATGATTCACCAAACCGAATCAGAAGTGTGTGTGCAAAGCAAACTGAAAACAGGGCACACAACCTGCTTACTGTCTCTCTGTATTTAACCTCTTCACTGATACTCCTCTGCCACATCTGCTGTGTTTTATCTAGGTTCACTTGGAATATCTGGTTTCAAAGTAGCAGCCGTGTTAGTCTGTATTCGCAAAAAGAAAAGGAGGACTTGTGGCACCTTAGAGACTAATAAATTTATTTGAGCATAAGCTTTCGTGAGCTACAGCTCACTTCATCGGATGCAATGGGTGTTTTTCACCCCGATGTTCTTCTTCATAGTAGAAATACCTAGCTCTTATTTTGAGCTTGAATCTGAAAATCTGAAAGTGCTTTACAAATTAAGTTAGCATGCTTTCCCACATTTTACAGGTGGGGAAACTGAGGCAAAGAAAGGCAAGTAGCTTGCCTGCAGTGACAGAGACAGGAACTGAACCTAGATATTTTCTGAATTCACTAGGCAATGCTGTCTCCTGTGATACAGGCCTGCTCTACCCTTACACAACTGGAGTATCTGGACTTGCAGTAGGGTCATTCCATCTGGACATGCTTCACTGAACATGTGCGATTTACCTCAAAGCACCTGGAATATATCACAGCAAAACAAATGTCGCGTTCCGAGATGTAACTGGATCATCGGAGTGAGCAGGTGCATCATTCCACACCGCATTTGGCATGCTTAATATCACAGTAAGTGCACTGTACTGCAGATACCTTGTGCATGTGACAGCAAAACAAATCTAGCCTCCCTGGCTGAAACAGGGAAATTTGGCAGCACAGTGTGTACATTCTATCAGAGGGTACTGAATACCTTCGGGGAAAGTGTCAAGGCAGTACGGTGTCAGATCCCACTCTTGGCTCTATGGTTCAAAGCTGGAGTCAGCACCAACTGCAGGTTTCCCCAACATGGGGGAATCCCTGAGTGGTCTGTGTCAACCCCGCTTTCGGCCTTGGTATAGAGGGCTTGTTGGAGGTAAGACTAGAAGGCCACTGGACTTCACTGATCCCCACTAATGACGCCTTGGATGCTGTTGCAAGCTTCGATACTGTTGCAAATTAGAGCAGCTTGCATTTCTTTCCACTGCAGGGCCCCTTTATGCTGCCATAGGGGTGCAAAGAGGCATTGGTGTAAGTCAGATTCAGGCCCAGAGTGCAGGGCAGTGAAGAATCAGGCTCAATGTGAGTAAAAGCAGCAGATCTGGCATCCACATGAGGGTGCCCCATCACATCTCCTCTAAGACAATCACTCCCATTTGGCTCTAATAGGACCAGATGCTGAGAGAAGCCAAATGCTCCCAACTCCAATCAGATCAAACCCTACAGTCCTTATTCAGAGCCGTATTCTGCTCTCACTGACCCCAGCATAACCTCACTGATTGCGACAGTTGCACCTGATTTCCAACTGAGTAAGGGAGAGTGGAGTTGAGCCCTCTGGATTTCCCCCAGGCTTAGTGTCAGCTTTGCCTGAACGAGGGATTTCAAAAGGGGGGCCGCTGACTGCAGAGCGGGCTGCTGGTTCACCAAATCGGGCCCCCTTGCTCGGACCCTTTTATTCCAAAAGGTGTCAGTGTTTTATTACTGTTGCTTCTGCCTTGTGTCCTTAAGTTAAGTGGGGTCTGAAAATGTGGATTCTGGAGGACCCACGAAACTGGGGGAAAGTCTGATTCGTACTCAGAAGAAAGCTGAGCATTCAAGGATACAAGGTGGGTGCGATGCCAAATGGGGCTGTTTTGGATGGGTGTTATGGAAGAGAAATGATTTGGGCAGGGGCGGACAAGAACATAACATAAGAATTCCCTACTGGGTCAGACCAAGGGTCCAACTAGCCCAGCATCCTGTCTTCCGACAGTGGCCAGTGCCAGGTGCCCCAGAGGGAATAAACAGAACAGGTAATCATCAAGTGATCCATCCCCTGTCACTCATTATCAGCTTCTGGAAAACAGAGGCTAAAGACACCATCCCTGCACATCCTGGCTAATAGCCATTGATGGACCTATCCTCCATGAATTTATATAGTTCTTTTTTGAACCCTGTTATGCTCTTGGCCTTCACAACATCCTCTGGCAAAGAGTTCCACAGGTTGTTTGTGCGTTGTGTGAAGAAATACTTCCTTTTATTTGTTTTAAATCTGCTGCCTATAAATTTCATTTGGTGACCCCTAGTTCTTGTGTTATGAGAAGCAGTAAACAACACTTCCTTATCTACTTTCTCTATGCCAGTCATGATTTTATAGACCTCAATCATATCTCCCCTTAGCCGTTTCTTTTCCAAGCTGAAAAGTCCCAGTCTTATTAATCTCTCCTCATACGGAAGCCGTTCCATGCCCCTCCTCATTTTTGTTGCTCTTTTCTGAACCTTTTCCAATTCCAATGTATCTTTTTTGTGATGGGGTGACCACATCTGCACACAGTATTCAAGATGTGGGTGTTCCATGGATATATATAGAGGCAACATGATATTTTCTGTCTTATTCTCTATCCCTTTCTTAATTATTCCCAACATTCTGTTCGCTTTTTTGACTGCCACTACACATTGACAGGTTTCAGAGTAGCAGCCGTGTTAGTCTGTATTCGCAAAAAGAAAAGGAGTACTTGTGGCACCTTAGAGACTAACAAATTTATTAGAGCATAAGCTTTCGTGAGCTACAGCTCACTTCATCGGATGCATTTGGTGGAAAAAACAGAGGAGAGATTTATATACACACACACAGAGAACATGAAACAATGGGTTTATCATACACACTGTAAGGAGAGTGATCACTTAAGATAAGCCATCACCAGCAGCAGGGGGGGAAAGGAGGAAAACCTTCATGGTGACAAGCAAGGTAGGCTAATTCCAGCAGTTAACAAGAATATCAGAGGAACAGTGGGGGGTGGGGTGGGAGGGAGAAATACCATGGGGAAATAGTTTTACTTTGTGTAATGACTCATCCATTCCCAGTCTCTATTCAAGCCTAAGTTAATTGTATCCAGTTTGCAAATTAATTCCAATTCAGCAGTCTCTCGTTGGAGTCTGTTTTTGAAGCTTTTTTGTTGAAGTATAGCCACTCTTAGGTCTGTGATCGAGTGACCAGAGAGATTGAAGTGTTCTCCAACTGGTTTTTGAATGTTATAATTCTTGACGTCTGATTTGTGTCCATTCATTCTTTTACGTAGAGACTGTCCAGTTTGGCTAATGTACATGGCAGAGGGGCATTGCTGGCACATGATGGCATATATCACATTGGTAGATGCGCAGGTGAACGAGCCTCTGATAGTGTGGCTGATGTGATTAGGCCCTATGATGGTATCCCCTGAATAGATATGTGGACAGAGTTGGCAACGGGCTTTGTTGCAAGGATAGGTTCCTGGGTTAGTGGTTCTGTTGTGTGGTGTGTGGTTGCTGGTGAGTATTTGCTTCAGATTGGGGGGCTGTCTGTAAGCAAGGACTGGCCTCTCTCCCAAGATCTGTGAGAGTGATGGGTCGTGCTTCAGGATAGGTTGTAGATCCTTGATGATGCGTTGGAGAGGTTTTAGTTGGGGGCTGAAGGTGATGGCTAGTGGCGTTCTGTTATTTTCTTTGTTGGGCCTGTCCTGTAGTAGGTGACTTCTGGGTACTCTTCTGGCTCTATCAATCTGTTTCTTCACTTCAGCAGGTGGGTATTTTGTAGTGTTGGCAGGAAGGTCTCTGTGGGTTAATATGTTGGTCAGAGGTGTGTTGGAAATACTCCTTGAGTCCTTTTGCCCCTCCACCCCCACGAACATGATACAATTCTGTGGTGACCTAGAATCCTATTTTCGACGTCTCAGACTCAAGGAATATTTCCAACACAGCTCTGACCAACATATTAACCCACAGAGACCTTCCTGCCAACACTACAAAAAGAAGGATTCTGGGTGGACTCCTCCTGAAGGTCGAAACAGCAGCCTGGATTTCTACATAGACTGCTTCCGCCGACGTGCACGAGCTGAAATTGTGGAAAAGCAGCATCGCTTACCCCATACCTCAGCCATGCAGAACACAGTGCCATCCACAGCCTCAGAAACAACTCTGACATCATAATCAAAAAGGCTGACAAAGGAGGTGCTGTCGTCATCATGAATAGGTCGGAGTATGAACAAGAGGCTACTAGGCAGCTCTCCAACACCACTTTCTACAAGCCATTACCCTCTGATCCCACTGAGAGTTACCAAAAGAAACTACAGCATTTGCTCAAGAAACTCCCTGAAAAAGCACAAGAACAAATCCGCAAAGACACACCCCTGGAGCCCCGACCTGGGGTATTCTATCTTCTACCCAAGATCCATAAACCTGGAAATCCTGGACGCCCCATCATCTCAGGCATTGGCACCCTGACAGCAGGATTGTCTGGCTATGTAGACTCCCTCCTCAGGCCCTTCGTTACCAGCACTCCCAGCTATCTTCGAGACACCACTGACTTCCCGAGGAAACTACAGTCCATTGGTGATCTTCCTAAAAACACCATCCTGGCCACGATGGATGTAGAAGCCTCTACACCAACATTCCACACAAAGATGGACTACAAGCCGTCAGGAACAGTATCCCCGATAATGTCACGGCTAACCTGGTGGCTGAACTTTGTGACTTTGTCCTCACCCATAACTATTTCACATTTGGTGACAATGTATACCTTCAAATCAGCGGCACTGCGATGGGTACCCGCATGGCCCCACAGTATACCAACATTTTTATGGCTGACTTAGAACAACGCTTCCTCAGCTCTCGTCCCCTAATGCCCCTACTCTACTTGCGCTACATTGATGACATCTTCATCATCTGGACCCATGGAAAAGAAGCTCTTGAGGAATTCCACCATGATTTCAACAATTTCCATCCCACCATCAACCTCAGCCTGGACCAGTCCACACAGAGATCCACTTCCTGGACACTACGGTGCTAATAAGCGATGGTCACATAAACACCACCCTATATCGGAAACCTACTGACCGCTATTCCTACCTACACGCTCTAGCTTTCATCCAGATCATACCACTCGATCCATTGTCTACAGCCAAGCGCTACGATATAACCGCATTTGCTCCAACCCCTCAGACAGAGACAAACACCTACAAGATCTCTATCATGCATTCCTACAACTACAATACCCACCTGCTGAAGTGAAGAAACAGATTGACAGAGCCAGAAGAGTACCCAGAAGTCACCTACTACAGGACAGGCCCAACAAAGAAAACAACAGAACGCCACTAGCCATCACCTTCAGCCCCCAACTAAAACCTCTCCAACGCATCATCAAGGATCTACAACCTATCCTGAAGGACGAGCCATCGCTCTCTCAGATCTTGGGAGACAGACCAGTCCTTGCTTACAGACAGCCCCCCAATCTGAAGCAAATACTTACCAGCAACCACACACCACACAACAGAACTACTAACCCAGGAACCTATCCTTGCAACAAAGCCCGTTGCCAACTCTGTCCACATATCTATTCAGGGGATACCATCATAGGGCCTAATCACATCAGCCACACTATCAGAGGCTCGTTCACCTGCGCATCTACCAATGAGATATATGCCATCATGTGCCAGCAATGCCCCTCTGCCATGTACATTGGCCAAACTGGACAGTCTCTACGTAAAAGAATGAATGGACACAAATCAGACGTCAAGAATTATAACATTCAAAACCAGTTGGAGAACACTTCAATCTCTCTGGTCACTCGATCACAGACCTAAGAGTGGCTATACTTCAACAAAAAAGCTTCAAAAACAGACTCCAACGAGAGACTGCTGAATTGGAATTAATTTGCAAACTGGATACAATTAACTTAGGCTTGAATAGAGACTGGGAATGGATGAGTCATTACACAAAGTAAAACTATTTCCCCATGGTATTTCTCCCCCCCACCCCACCCCCCACTGTTCCTCTGATATTCTTGTTAACTGCTGGAATTAGCCTACCTGCTTGTCACCATGGAAGGTTTTCCTCCTTTCCCCCCCCTGCTGTTGGTGATGGCTTATCTTAAGTGATCACTCTCCTTACAGTGTGTATGATAACCCATTGTTTCATGTTCTCTGTGTGTGTGTATATAAATCTCTCCTCTGTTTTTTCCACCAAATGCATCCGATGAAGTGAGCTGTAGCTCACGAAAGCTTATGCTCTAATAAATTTGTTAGTCTCTAAGGTGCCACAAGTACTCCTTTTCTTTTTGCGAATAATGATACAGTTTGTATCCTTTTCTTTTTATAGGTACAACAGATCATATGTTCAGGCCACAGACCTTTTCCCTCTTTAAATCAATTAGCAGAGATCATACTGTATTATTCAATTTATGTATCATGTAACTAATGGATGATCTACTACAGTGATATACTGTCCATGGAACTAGCACACCCAACATGCTAGATTTTTAGAAGCACCAGATTTCAAGTTTCTTGTCTGTTTGGGAATTCCTTTGCTGTTTCTTGGCCATTAGGCTAAGACCAAATGTAGAATCATTCCGCAGTGAGAGTTTCATAAGAGTTTCAATCTAGCCAGCTTTCTGTCCACCTTATAGTCCATTCATCCAGCCCATACTTCTTTAACTTGCTGGCACGAATACTGTGGGAGATGGTGTCAAAAGCTTTGCTAAAGTCAAGGAACAACACATCCACTGCTTTCCCCTCTCAAGCAGAAGCAGCTCCATCCCGCTCCCCACCCAGCTGTGAGGGAGAGCAGCTGAAAGTGCCGGGAGAGGGGGAGGGAGACGCAGGGAAAGAAAGACAGAGCCCCTTTCCCTCCCTGCCCCCAGGAGGCCAATCTGGGGAGGGTGCTTGATCTCACATGCTCCCCATACATGTCTCCAGTGCCACAGTCCCAAGGCCTCAACTGAACGCTGACAAATTCACTGCTAGAACCAGTGGCTTACCTGTGTGATAGTAGCATTAAAATTGGTATTAGAGTTTTGTACATGTGTTTAGTGTTTAGACTTCATGAAATGCTTGTAAGTTGCTGCCTGTATTAATCACACTTATAATACCTGTATCCCAAGTTATAAGGCAATATTGAAGTGTTTGCTTTGTAATTGTAAATCACCAGACAGGAGAGAAGCATTAACGAGTGTGAAATACTACTTTCCAACAGGAGGGGTTCTTTCTTGCCCAACAAATGGAGGCCCAACAACAGCAGATGACCCATTGTGGAACATCAGAAAACAAAAGGCTTTGTGGATTGCCCCCCACCCCACCCATGAGGAGGAGATTTGCAACTGATTTCCTCCCAACTGCTGAATTTGCCATTTGAAGCAGAAGGGCGAAAAGAATAAAAAGTCCCAACATGAGGGGCAAGGATGACTAAACATAAGCAAGATCCCCAGGCTTGGACTGGGTTAACTCTAAAGGATATAAAGAGCTTGCTTATTATACAAGCTTCTATTACTTTTTGGAACTTAAGACTGTAACCCATTTGTGTGGCTACGTTTACCTGCTTTAACCTTGCAAATAACGCTCTTATTTCCTTTACCTAGTTAATAAAAAAAAGTCTTTAGATAGTTTATTATAGGATTGGCTACAAGCATTGCCTTTAGTGAGAGATCTAAAGCGTGACTGGCCTGGGAAGTAACCAGATTATTGTTGTGATATTTGGTGTAAGGGACCATCTATCACAGTGGCAAGCTTGCCTAGGTGACAAGATAGATCGGAGTACCCCAGTGGACGCTGTTTGACGCCATGGTTAAGCTGTTATAGTGCTGAGGCGTTTATACTTGATTGGTGAGATCTAAGCATAGAACTCAGTTTGGAGTCTGTCCCAAGCATCTTAACAGTCTGCCCTGAGGTTGGTACACAGGCTCTTGAGCCACTGTGGGACAGCTTGACAATGAGAAAAACACCTCTTCCATACTGGTGCCCCATAAGTGCTCTGTGGGGCAAACAGCTGCTCAGAAATTATGGTGATGAGCTAAGTGGGTGATAAGATCTCTGATGTCTCCAATTTGATTTCTGTTCACAGTCCTCCAATCCACCTCACCACGTACAAAAACACTCCTCTCTACTCTGCCAACACCACCAGCCTTTATCTCTTCTTCTCTCAACCCACCCTCATGCCCCAACCCCTAACACTTGCAATGCCCTCTCTTAATCTCCTCACCAAGCTGCCACCTCACCTACAAAATTTGCTTCTGAGGTTGACTAAAAACTACCCCAGTACAATCACAGTTTACAGAAATACCCTCCAGGGAACTTCCTGAGGAGCCTCCTGGACACACTCTCCTTCCAGCTCCTGGGACCGCCCCACAGCTTGGCTTTCGATTCTGTGCTTTGGAGGGCTGGTGGCCTGACCCTCCTCCTGCTCTCGCCTGAGACTTGGTGGCATCATCTGGGCCTCCTTGCAACCAGACCCTGGTGCCTGGTACACCGATTTATACCAACTGAGGATCTGGACCTTAGCAAATATAGGTGCTACAGAAAATGCAGCTGATGGTTTTCTCTTTCTGAGTCTGTCCTGCCCCACTGACCCCATGTGGTGCAAGAGGATGCCGTGTTGCAAAGGCGCTATCTTCCCGAGGAGGTTCGATTCTAGCTCCTGTCAGACTCCTCACACAAGAAGGCATTAGCAAAAGAACACTGGCCTTCAATTTGCAGCTATGAAAATGCATGCACAGCAGTTCATAGAATCATAGAATATAAGGGTTGGAAGGGACCTCAGAAGGACATCTAGTCCAACCCCCTGCTCAAAGCAGGACCAACACCAACTATATCATCCCAGCCAGGGCTTTGTCAAGCCTGACCTTAAAAACTTCTAAAGAAGGAGATTCCACCACCTCCCTAGGTAATGCATTCCAGTGCTTCACCACCCTCCTAATGAAAAAGTTTTCCCCAATATCCAACCTAAACCTTCCCACTGCAACTTGAGACCATTACTCCTTGTTCTGGCATCTGCTACCACTGAGAACAGTCTAGATCCATCCTCTTTGGAGCCCCCTTTCAGGTAGTTGAAAGCAGCTATCAAATCCCCCCTCATTCTTCTCTTCCGCAGACTAAACAATCCCAATCTTGCACATGAAGACATGAGCACTTGACCACAGAGGCCTGGATTTACAACTGGAGTTCACAGTTGTATCTTTCACCCTTCTGCCAGGCATTGTCAGCACCAAAAAGAACCAAGTTCAATTTTCTGGAGCTTCCTTAAAGATTTCACTAACACCAGCTTGAGCCTGCGCCCAGAAACCTGAGAAATGATATACAGCATCCTGGCTAGGCTTGCCCACTCACTAGCACCAAGTCCAGGGCAAACAACAAAGAGAATGTTTTTGAGTGGGGGAGGGAAGACAAAAGATTGAATTTGGGAAAACCGGCAATTAACAGATTCTGTGAGGTAAGACTCCGACCCTCACAGAAGCTTAACAATAGCCCCAGCCATAGTCCTCCTTTGGTGGTTGAGTGGCTGATGAGTTCTGGCCACTTCCCTCCTCTCCAGCTCCTCACTCATGGTTCACTGTCCTGGGTTGGAGAGGTCCAAGGTTTCTAACAGGTCACCCCTACCTGGGCTGCTCTGGGACCTCTCCCTAATCCACCTGGAGGGATTTCAGCTTTAATTGCTGGGGAGGAGGCCCACACCAATGTCCCTTAGGCAGGCTGCAGCTCGTTGTGGGCTTCAGCCCCAAGCTGCCTAGATTTGCTTCTCCTCTGTGCCATCCATTCCCTTGAAGGCACCCCTGCTACTCTGCACATCAGACAAACTGCTGCACTTACTGCTCCACCCCATCCAACATCTTGGCTCTGTCCGGGCTCCCACACCCTTCCCAACAAGTCAACTGCATTTTATTCCCCCCCCCCCCAATGCTCCAAATGTCACACAGCTGAAATGCAAATGAGGCCTGCCCCATTCAATCGGCTTCCCTGTCTGGCCAACGGGTGCCAGCGGAGCGCTCCCTCGCCTGTGGAATCCCGGCCCCGCCTGCAGGTTTTAAGCAGTTCTGGGCCGTTCTTCTCCCATTTCACCAACAGGTGACAGTAGTGAGCTCCCTTCTCTCCTGCACTAGGCCCCGTGGTTTACATATTGACTTCTGTAGAGATGAACCAGATTATAGCCATGGGGCCTTTGGTCCATGCAGTTGTGTGTGCGCATAGGGTGCTAAGTGTCCAGTTTTTGACCAGAACACCCACTTGAAAAGAGGCCCTGGGGGCTCTGGTCAGCACTGCTGACAGGGCTGTTAAAAGTCTGGTTGGCCTGGGGCTGGCAGGCTCCCTACCCGGCTCCGTGCAGCTCCCGGGAAGCGATGACATGTTTCTTGGTTCCTACTTGTAGGGGAGGTCATGGGGGCTACACGTGATGCCCCCGCTCCAAGCGCCATCTCCACAGCTCCCATTGGCCAGGAACCGCAGGCAAAGGGAACTGCCAGGGTGGTGTCTGCAGGCGGGGGCCGTGCACAGAGCTGCCTGGCCATGCCTCCGCCTAGGAGCTAGAAGGACATGCCAGCCACTTCCAGGAGCTGCCTGAGGTAAGGGCAGCCTGGAGCCTGCACCCCAAACCCTCTCCTGCACACCAACCCCATGCCCCAGCCCGGAGCCCCTCCCATACCCAAACTCCCACCCAGGACCTGCACCTCACCCCCCCACCCCAATCCTGAGCCCCCTCCTGCACCTCAAACTCCTCATCCCTGGCCCCACCCCAGAGCCTGCACCCCCTCCCACAACTCAACCCCCTTTCCCTCCTAGAGCCCCCTCCCACCCCCTGAACTCCTCATCCCTGGCCCCACCCCAGAGCCTGCACCCCCTCCCACAACTCAACCCCCTTTCCCTCCTAGAGCCCCCTCCCACCCCCTGAACCCCTCATTTCTGGCCCCACCCCAGAGCCCAAACCCCCAGCCAGAGCCCTCACCCCCTCCTGTACCCCAACCCGTTGCCCCAACACAATGAAAATGAGCAAGTGAGTGAGGGTGCGGGAGAGAGAACGATGGAGGGAGGGGGTGGAGTGAACAAGGGCGGGGCCCGGAGAAGGGGCAGGGCCTCAGGGAAGTGGTGGACAGGGGTGTTCTTTTTTGTGCGATTAGAAAGTTGACAACTCTATGTGTGCATATAGATACTTTTACATACAACTGCCCAGTTTCACCCAAATGTCATTTTGAATGGCCAGTGGGCTCATGGGCTTTATTTTAGCAACAGCTAAGGAAGGCATACTTGAAAATTTGGCTCTAACAGTCCAAAGTGATTGCCTAGGCTGGAAAAGGTTATGATGTGCTTCGAATGAGAATCAGGAGTTTAACTGATGAGACTTTGGGGTCCACTCTTTGCCTCTACATGTGTTCTCACAGCATTTTGTATTTCCATAACTTGAACTTAAAATACAGCCGGCAATACCAGAACACAACAAGGCTATAAAAAGATAATAAAGAGGTGTGTGTGTATATATATATATAAATGGTCAACAAATATTTGTCAAGAGGCTGTTTTTGTGGATAAACCCAGCGAGTGTAGATGAGCCAAATTGTCCCAAAGTGAGTCCCAAGTTTGTTTTTGTCTGTATGCTTTTTATTCTAAGGGCCTAATTCTGATCTCACTCACTCTGGTGTAAATCAGGAGTAAGACCATTGAAGTCAATAATGTGCACAAGAGAGTATGTGAGCAGAAAATCAGACTCATAAGGCTGGGTTCTGCTCTCATTGATGGTAGAGCATTACTATTGATTTTAATGGTGCTACTCCTGATTTACACCTGTATAAGTGAGATTCATATATTTTAAGAACCAAAGTGTCCATTATAGTCATATACGCTGACATTCTTTACAATGCAAGCCACAGAATTTCATTCAGTTATCCCTGAAAATGAGGTCAGAACTGGGCCCATAATATCCATCTGTTCAGCTTTAAATGGCATGTGTTTCAACTGAATATTTCAGTTATTGCTTCATCTACATCAAACAAAAGCTCACAAAGAGCCTTGTCCATACAGGAATAGCTATCTGCTGGTAAAAGAAGTCAAGGCTTGTTTGATGCTTTGTAATAAATTGCTGTTAGCATATCAGTCCTTCCCCCAACCCTCCTTCGCAAAACTACTACAATTAAAAAAAAAACAAAAACAGCCTACTGTGAATTATGTCCCACCGCAGGATTCAGCCTTGCTATTAAGGGGATGGAATTAATCTGGAAAATGATCATTTTATGGTGATTCCCTGATTTTGCCCCTTTTATTCTTGAGTGGAAAACAAGAAAGAAAAGAAAAGGATAACATGGGGAAAGACAAGCATCTTAGAAATAGATAGATATATAGATAGATAGATATGGAGAAGACTGAGGATTAGGAAAAGAGTTTTGAGATCCCTGGAGGGAAGGTATTGTAGAGATGTAAAATAAATTTGAGCATTACGAGATAGTCTTTTTGTTATGTACACACCTGATACAAAGGGACAATATGTAATTGGGGACTGTAGAAATGATAATAAATACATCACAGAGGCCCAGATACCTTTGCAGATGATCACATCTCTTCTACCTAGGCTGAACTCAAGCCCCGAATCCAGACTTTTAGGAAGTAAGGATGTGGTTCTGACTGACAGTCTGGCATTGCATAGGCATTATATAGCGAGAAGTATTATTTCTATGTATATTTTGTTGGCATACAGATGCACTAACTGAGGTCAGAAGAACCCCATTGTGCTAGGTGCTGTACCAAAACAGAAGCCCTGCCCCAAACTCCTTACAGTCCAAGCAGTGGAAGAAAGGAAGTATGATTATTCTCTTTTTATAGATGGGAAACTCAGGCCCAGAGAGATTCCATGAGCTACCTAAGGGCACACTGGAAATCTGTGGTTGAACCTAGCTCTTCCAACTTCCAGGCCAGTGTCTTAACTACAAGACCATCCTTCCTCTTGCCTACTGTTATGAGTTCCAACTCTGAGTTCCAGAGGTTGTTGCATCCGATGAAGTGAGCTGTAGCTCACGAAAGCTTATGCTCTAATAAATTTGTTAGTCTCTAAGGTGCCACAAGTACTCCTTTTCTTTTTGCGAATACAGACTAACACGGCTGCTACTCTGAAACCAGAGGTTGTTGTGAAAGCCAAGACTATAACAGGGTTCAAAAAATTAATAGATAAATTAAAAGATAAATGAATGGAAGAAAAGTCCATTAGAACATAAGAACAGCCATACTAGGTCAGACCAAAGGTCCATCTAGCCCAGTATTCTGTCTTCCGACAGTGGCCAATGCCAGGTGCCCCAGAGGGAATGAACATAACAGTTAATCATCAAGTGACCCATCCCCTGTTAATTTCCTGCTTTCCAAGGAAGTTTTATTTCTAGTTCTAACAGTTCCTGGATCTCCTTTGACACTTCCTATGGAGTCTGGGGATTCTACCATCTGGTCCTTTTTCATTCTAGATTCTGAACAGTTTTATTCCTTGATTAGCTATTTTGGCAAGATCCCTTTTGCATATTTCTTCTTCCTCCTGTGGAAATGTACCACTAATTTCCATCTTCTGCTCCATCCTCTTCTGTGCATGGTCAACCTGTGTAAATACCTTCACAATACCATGGTGCAGGAGTTTCACAGTGTGGGATGTGTAGCTGTTGGAGGGGAAGGGCGGTTTCGTGGTTTAAATACAGGGAAAGGAGGCAGGGCTCCTGGGTTCTATTCCTTACACCGATTCCCTATTTGATCATGGATATATCCCCTAGCCTGTCTTGGGCTTCATTTTTTCCTGACTGTAAAATAAAGATTTTAAGACCCACCAGGCTCACAATTTTCACAGTTCTAATTATCAATTTTATTCAGTCTGGACAGTGATCGAAACAACAAAAACCAAACAAATATTTGTTTCAAATTGACCCCAAATGAAATTTTTCATGCTTTTCTTGTTGAAACAAAAAAAACAAAAGCCAGTGAGAGAGAGTGAAATGACTCCATACTTGGTAGTCAGGGCACTTACCTGGCAGGAAGAACACCTAGCCTCCAGTTCCAATAAGTATTTAATTATTGATACTGTGGAACAGTTTCAATAGGCGACACCCTAAGCCCAGAATAACCTATAGCCCAGTGGTTAGGGCTATCACCAGCACCTTGAGACTCAAGTCCCAGAATGGGGCCTTGAACCCAGGTGCCTACATCCTTAGTGAATGCTCTACTCACTGGACGGTGGGGTAGGAAATGAGAAGTAGGCATCTCTGCCACACTTTTGTGAATGGTGCCTACATGAATCTAGCCCCCGTTCCCCCTTTTTTTTTTTTTTTTTGGCTGAAACTATTCACAAAAATGTTGAGTTCTTGAATAGTTTGGGTTGACCCAAATCTTCATTTTCTGGCAAACAAACTATTTGTCTGAAAAATGTCACCACGCTGTATTCATAAGAGACTTGTGAGACTTCTTAATGCTCTATACCAGCAGTTCTCAACCAGGGGGCCTCAGGTAGGTTTTAGGGGGTCTGCCAAGCAGGGTTGGCACTAGACTCAATGGGGCCCAGGGCTGAATGCCAAAGCACCTACGCCCCAAGCCCCACCACCAGGGGCTGAAGCCAAGGTTTCAGCAGCTTAGCTTCATGGGGGCCTCTGTGGCATGGGGCTCCAGGCAACTGCCCTGCTTTCTACCCCATAATTCCATCCCTGCCTTTTATATGCAGGAAAACAGTTGTTGTGGCACAGGTGGGCCATGGAGGTTTTTATAGCATTTTGGGGGCCCTCAGAAAGAGAAAGTTTGAGAACCCCTGCTCTACACTGCTTTGAAATCCTCTGAGGGAAAGTGCTAGAGAAGAGTCAATGATTATTATTGGCTCCTAGATGGTGAGAGGCACATGGCAAGACACAGATGGATTAAACATGCATCCTTGGATTCCATTCAAACCTATAACTCATCCTCTGTCCATTCTGAATGCAGGTCCAGGCTGGTTGAGAGACTTGTGAAGTTCAACTACATTTCTGATCCACCTTGCCTGAGGTTGGGATTTTGTAATGGAACCATGAATTTCCTTAGGAAACTCTTGCACAGATTTGCTTGTCAAAGATTTATTGTCCCCTTCTATTAATGCTCCCTGTCATTTACTGTCTTTGCTTCTGTTATTGCTTATTTGCACTCTCCTCATTTCATTCTGGAGTCTTTCCAGAACACATATCTGTTCATCTTTAAATATTTTCCTCCTCCATTTTAATGCCTTTTTCCTCCTTTCACTTTGGTCTTTTTGGTTTCATCCATAAGTTTCTTCTGAACCCACTGTGCTGAAATTCCACATTGTCCCCTATTGTCCCATTTCAGTGCAGTCCAGGTTGATGGTCACCATCATTTAGATGTCCCCTCTCCTCTGTTAGGTCCCATAAGGGCCAAAGGAGTAAGGGGGTTTCTTTTTGGGGTAGGACTACGAGGTGGATTATATTTCTGGATCCAGTTCACAAGGCCCTAACTCAAACATGGTCTTTGTGGCCTATGCAATTACTCATCACAGCGATGAAGACAGTATAAATACATTGAAAGAGAGGCAAATTGGGTGTAATTGAAAGAGAGGCAAATTGGGTGCAGTCCTTTTGGGCTCCACATTTTGCCCATAGCTGTGTATTCATGTTTCCCACTGTCACATGATCCACACACACACACACACCCACCCATACAAGGTCTGAATTCAGCCAATGGTAAGGAACTACTCAGGTCTCTTGGGCATATGTCTTGATTGATCCATTCTTTCCCTTTCATTCACCCCTCCTCCCCCATACAGAATGGTATGTCCCTTTTTATCCTCTGCAACTGGAAAGTATTAGGGGCCAAATTCTCAGCTAGTGTAATTTAGCACAGCTCCATTGACATCAAAAGCCAATTTATTGCCAGTAGAGCATCTGACTTTATATTTGCCCCTCCATGAGTCTTCGCCATGCAGTCTTTGCCACTTTCTTCCAAGGGGGAGCTTATTGGCTGGTTACTCCCCGTCCTCATCTCCACCAGTTGAGCTGCCTAGTCCTGCACAGCATCATTGCAGCTTTCTTAGCCCTGTGCCAAATCAAACATTCTTTGCAACGTTTAACGGTGTTTAATGTGCCTGCCCCTCCCACCCCAACAACCACAGAAAAACAGCACTGAGTAAATATTAACACATGCAGAGTGATGTTTAAGTAACACAGAGCTGTGATACGCTGAAAGATGGGCCCCGACCAAAATTCCGCATCAGAACAGCCCAGAACTTCAGAGACGTGAAGATCCAGATCTGAATTTTGCAGCTTAGGCCTATGTGCAGACACAACACACACAAGTAAGAAAATTAAAGATAAACTTCCAGGTTTAACAGAGTCCCTTATGCCTAATGATCTGAAGTGCTTGTAATAATGGGGTGGCCACCTGTTTTGTGCTTTAACGTTCCTCAGTATGTTTTATAACCTATAACCAATAAGGAGCTACTAAGCAGCATTTACTCAGATCAGAAGTCTGTTTTCAAGCATTAACCAGGCAATGTATTATTCTGTACTCCAAATAAGATGTTGTGGCGATGGTATGCCCTCAAATATGGGGTAACATGGTGAAATTCTATGTCCTATGTTATACAGGAGATAAGACTAGATGATCTAATGGTCCCTTCTGGCCATAAAATCTATGAAGCTATGAAAATAAGTGTTGTCTGTGGTTTTCATTTATTATTTTATTATTAAAAGAGGTTGGAAGGTGCCAATTATTTTTATAAGAATTTTTTTAAATTGTGTTTTTAAATTTTTTTTCATGTACATGTTTTTGTTTGTTTTGACAAAAAACAAAGCCAAAAACTGGAAAATTTTCAGTTTTAAAAAACAATTTTTGGTCAAATAATAATAAAAGATTGGGTGTGCAGTAAAATTTCTTCAGTTTTTGAAAACTGAAAACCGAAGATTTATTCCAAAATCCAAAAATGCCTGCTGAAAAAACCTTCCAATTTTAATGTCTGTGCCTATCCCAAACTGGCATTGTTTCACCAACGTCAATGGAACTAAACCTGTTGATACCAGCTGTGGATCTGGCCTTCAGACATTAGGGCATTCAGAATCTTTTTACAGCATGAGAAGAGTTCCATTTTGGTTTGGCTCCAGCACTGAATAAGGGGGTTTCTTTTTGGGGTAGGACTATGAGGTTGATTATATTTCTGGATCCAGTTCACAAGGCCCTAACTCAAACATGGTCTTTTTGGCCTATGCAATCACTCATCACAGCAATGAAGACAGTATAAATACATAAGAACATAAGAATGGCCATACTGGGTCAGACCAAAGGTCCATCAAGCCCAGTACCCTGTCCCCTGACAGTGGCCAATGCCAGGTGCCCCAAAGGGAATGAACAGACAGGTTATCATCAAGTGATCCATCCCCTGACACCCAATCCCAGCCTCTGGCAAACAGAGGCTAGGGACACCATTCCTGCCCATCCTGGCTAATAGCCATTGATGGACCTATAGTCCATGAATCTATCTAGCTCCCTTCTGAACCCCATTATAGTATTGGCCTTCACAATATCATCTGGCAAGGAGTTCCGGAGGTTGACAGTGCGTTACATGAAAAAATACTGTCTTGTGTTTGTTTTACACCTGCTACTTACTAATTTCATTTGGTGGCCCCTTGTTCTTGTATTATGAGAAGGAGTAAATAACACTTCCTTATTGACTTTCTGTACACCCCTCATACCTAGCTAGAGGTCATGATTCGTAGTTAATATTTATAAGGCAGCCATGCCTGCGGCCCCTGCATTGGGCTGGGCATTGCACAAGCACATTGTAATAGAGAGTCCCCTATCCTGAGACTGATCTCTTCCTTTGATTTTTTTTAAATGCTTTTTTTTTTTAATGAAACCAATTCCCCCTGAAGAGATCTGAATGTTTAAGTGATTGTGATCTACTGCACAGTCATCAAATCTCTCTATATACAGGCTTTTCAAAGTGTAATTACATGAATATATGTGAACTAACTTTTAAAAATGCAGACTCTCTTTGCTCTTTTCAATTTATTTCAGTCAAACGTACATGGATTTTTAAGGCTCAACTCTGCTCTCATTTATACCGCTATAAACCAGGTTGGGGAATGGCGTCAGTGGAGTTACATCTGCATAAACGATGTTGAAATCAGACCCTTAAGGCCTGATTCTCATAGGCGTTTAAAGGGGCCTTAGTGTAAATGAAATTTTACCCCAATTCAGAGTCAGTTTTTTAAACCCATATAAAATGATGGGTCTGAAATTACCTGTTACCACTTAAGAAAGAGATCTTGGAATCACCATAGATAGTTCTCTGAAAACGTCAGCTCAATGTCCAGCAGCAGTCAAAAAGGTTTGCAGAATGTTAGGGACTATTAGGAAAGGGATATAAAATAAGAAAACATATAATAATGACACTAGATAAATCAATGAAGCACCCCCACCTTGAATACTGTGTCCAGTTCTGGTCACCACGTCTCAAAAAGTACCGAGTGGAACTGGAAAAGGTTCAGAGAAGGGCAACAAAGAGGATCCAGAGTATGGAATGGCTTCCTTATGAGGAGAGACTCAAAAGACTAGGGCTGTTCAGCTTAGAAGAGAGACAACAAATGGTGAGGGTGGGTGGGTATGATAGAGGTCTATAAAATCATGAATGGTATCAAAAAAGAGACTAGAGAAGTGCTATTGACCCTTTCCCACACTACAAAAAGCAGGGGTCACCCAATGACTTTAATAGGCAGCAGGATTAATACAATGCACAATTAACCTGTGGAACCCATTGCCATGGGATATTGTAAGGGCTAGAACTATAACTGGGTTCAAAAAAGAACTAGGTACATTCATGGAAGATAGGTCCCTCAATGGGTGTTAGCTACAGTGATTATCAGTAACTATAACCCACTAACCCTCCTTTTTGTCCTGTGACTGAAGAGGTGTTAATGGGCCACTCTACCTTGAATGGTCCCTTAGAATATGTGGATGCATCCAATGAAGTGAGCTGTAGCTCACAAAAGCTTATGCTTAAATAAATTTGTTAGTCTCTAAGGTGCCACAAGTACTCCTTTTTTTAGAATATGTGCTAACTAACTAAACAATCTGTTCCATCTTGCATTTAGCTGTGACACTGAGTACCTTTCCCAGAGCAGAGGAAGAGCTCTGCGCAGCTCCAAAGCTTGTCTCTTTCACCTGCAGAAGTTGGTCCAATAAAAGATATATGAAGTGGGCTGTAGCCCACGAAAGTTCACCCACCTAGTCCCTCTAATATCCTGGGACTGACACAGCTACAACTACACTGCATTAGCCATGATGGTCAGAGATTCAACCATATGCTCAGGGCAAACCTAAACCTCTGACTTCAGAAGCTGGGAGGAGAAAATGGGATGGATCACTGTTCTGTACTCTCCCCCCAAACCTTTGGCACTGGCCATGTCAGAGGCAGGATGCTAGGCTAGATGGACCACTGGGGCTAACCCAGAATGGTAGTTCTTATGTAAAGATAAATAGGAGGAATCCCGTTTGCCTTCCTCCCCACCCTTAAATAGGATTTACATAAGGTGTGAATCCTTTGTTTCCCAAACTTGAGTCCCCTCCTCTCTCAGTGGAAAGTTACAACAAGTCCCAGATGATGTTTAGTATCAGGTGACAAGACCACCTGATCTAGTAGTGTCACAATTAGATCCCTGGACCCCTCCCAGGAAGAAGAGAAATTAGTATCTTCATGGTTTTGTTGTTTCTTCCTGATGGCTCATCAAATCTGATAGCCTGTCCTCTGGTGGGTGTCTTCCCAGTACACACCCAGTTGTAATTGTTACATAGTCCATATTTATAACTTTAGATACAGAAATGATACATGCATACAAATTGGACAATCACATTCAGTAAATCATAACCTTTCCAATGATACTCACATGAGCCATCTTGCATAAAATATATCTAAGTTATGTCATATTTGTATCATAAGCATATTTGCATAAAGAATATGAAGTGAAATGTCACAGGGAGTATATATTTATCTCAATTTTTGAGGCGTATCTGGTATAGGAGTGGTGCCAGGGCCTTAGATAGGGAAAGAGAAGAAACACAAAAGACTATTTACTCTTTGCGACCTGACATGAAGGCTCCAAGAGCTGGCCAATAGGAAGGTATAAAGCAGGGGTGGGCGGGCTGTCAAACCTTTTAATCCAGCCCGGCCCTCGAGCTCCGGCCGGGGAGCAGGGTCGGGGCCTTGCCCTGCTTCACATGTGCTGTAGCTCTGCATGGCTCCTGAAAGCAGCGGCATGTCCCAGATCAGTTTTGTAATAGCAAGAGTTGTAGGGGGGCAGGTATAAGTTACACCAGTTTCTAGGGTGCTTTTCCCCCACAGAGGGACATGTGTAGCAGAGTTCCACCCTACCATGCCCTTCCCTCTTTGCCTAGCCCTGTCCCTGACATCACAGGGGTGCAGAAAGTGCCCTGTGAAGGAGGAATTCTCCACTGCCTGTCGCAAGCTGCTCTACTCAACTTTGCTCTGTGTAGCAGGCTGGAAAATCCCTCTGTCCCTTGAAGCTAACAGGCTGAATCCTGAAGTCTGAGCTTCAAATTCATTCAGTCCTTGCTCTGTCAGATCTCACTGTGGAGTCAAAGGATTTCCCTGTGCATTTCTGCCTGAGTAAGGACAGGGTAAGGCAATGGGGAGGATCACCCCTGCCCATGGAAACACCAGTGGAAAGGTTCCTGTGAGATGAAAACTCTGGGAGGATCATGTCAGGGAATTTCCTCTGAGTTCTTTGAAGTGGGGAGCGGGGTCTTATTTAACCTGCTTTTTCCTTGGAATGAAGATGGGGTTCAGTCCCCAAGCCCACAGATCATCCAAGTTGCACCCACTGCTTGGGGATCTGCCAGAGGCAAAGCGCCACCCTCTGGGACCCCTGCCACACACACACACACACACACACACACACGAGTCTAACCTCATTGGTGCTGCACTGCCAGGGAATCCCTAACTGAAGGGAACCTGTGGAAAGGAAGCTGTTTCCCCAGCGTGGTAGTGATCTGCACCAGTGCTAACAGAGCCTCGGGCTGCATTAGCTCCTGCCCAGGTTCTGTGTGAGATTCAGAGTGGGGGATGAGTCTGCTTCTTCTCCAGATGCAGATCCTGGATGCCCTGCAGAGCGTCCCTGTGACGCTTTCCCTCTCTGCTCGTGGTGCTTCCTGCTGGTCAGTTTGGGGATTAGCTTCATCGTGTGCTGCACGCACCTCAGCAATCTCTCCACCCGTCATCTGCTCGCTTTCAGTGCTGCCACTTCCTGTCCATGGCTAGGCCATCCCGCCAGGTCACTCAGTCCCTCCCCTTCCAGGGAAATCACAGTCTTTCTTGACCAGCCATCTGGCTGGCATCTTCAGCCCCCTGAGCCACTTCTCAGTGGCTGGTACTGGAACCCAGGCCCACCCTCTACACTGGGTTCCAGTCCAGGGATCCTATAACATACAACCTAGGCCTGTACCGCATTGAACCTTGTTCCTGTTTCCTTGGTCCTTTTCCTACCTAACTGGTTCCCCTGCCCCCAGTTCAGCAGCTTCTCTACTCCCTCCTCTCAAGGAGTCTGTGCAGCCTGCCTTCCTGCAGCCTCAAATTCTGTTCCCCCTTTCCAGGCATGACTGCCCTTCCCTAGAAGCTGCCCACCCCCTACCCTGTAGCCAGCTATCTCTCTTTTTACAGGCCCTGCCTGTTCCAGCCCAGGTGAGCCCATTTATTCTTAATTAGCTCCCTGGCTTTGCAGCCTAATTAGAAGCTTGGATCCATCTGGCCCCTAGGGGTGCCAACTTTCTAATGGCACAAAACCAAACACCCCTTCCCTGCCCCTTCCCTGACGCCCTGCCCCCGCTCACTCCATCCCCCGTCCCTCCATTGCTTGGTCTCTCCACCAAGGGGTTTGGCGTGCAGGACAAGGCTCCAGGCTGGGGCAGGAGGTTGGGGTGCAGAGGGGTATGGGCTCTGGGTGGGGCCAGAAACGAGGGGCTCAGGGTGCAGGAGAGGGGTCCGGGCTGAGGCAGGGGGTTGACGGTTCATGGGGGGGACAGGTGAGGACTCCGGACAGGGTGCAGGTTCTGGGGTGGGGCTGGGGATGTGGGGTTTGGGGTGAAGGAAGTGGCTTTGGACTGAGGCCAAGGGGTTCAGAGTGCAGAAGGGGGTGCAGGCTCTGGCTGGGGGTGTGGGCTCAGGATGTGGGGTCCTGGTGGCACTTACCACGACTCCCACTAAGCAGCTGCCAGGTCCCTGAAGTTCCTAGGTGCATGGGCGGCCAGGGATGCTCCACATGCTGACCTTGCGCCTGCAGGTGCAGCCCCCATAGCTCCCATTGGTCGTGGTTCCTAGCCAATGGGAGCTGCGGAGCCAGCACTTGGGATATGAGTCAACAATGTGTCCTTGTTGCCAAGAAAGCTAACAGCATTTTGGGATGTATAAGTAGGGGCATTGCCATCAGATCGAGGGACGTCATCGTTCCCCTCTATTCAACATTGGTGAGGCCACATCTGGAGTACTATGTCCAGTTTTGGGCCCTACACTACAAGAAGGATCTGGAAAACTTGGAAAGAGTCTAGCAGAGGGCAACAAAAATGATTAGGGGGCTGGAACACATGATTTATGAGGTGAGGCTGAGGGAACTGGGATTGTTTAGTCTGCAGAAGAGAAGAATGAGGGGGGATTTGATAGCTGCTTTCAACTACCTGAAAGGGGGTTCCAAAGAGGATGGATCTAGACTGTTCTCAGTGGTCGCAGATGACAGAACAAGGAGTAATGGTCTCAAGTTGCAGTGGGGGAGGTTTAGGTTGGATATTAGGGAAAACTTTTTCACTAGGAGGGTGGTGAAGCACTGGAATTCATTACCTAAGGATGTGGTGGAATCTACTTCCTTTGAAGTTTTTAAGGTCAGGCTTGACAAAGCCCTGGCTGGGATGATTTAGTTGGGGATTGATGCATTTTTGAAAGCGGAATTCTGGCCATGTCGGTTGGAGACGCTGGGAGATTGCTTGAGATGAGATAAACTGCTTCTGACAAGGGGTTAGCATGTTAAAATTAAGTTTAGACTCTAGGAAGCATGTTGTATCTTTTGTTTTATATGTGACCTTTCCTGTTTCCATTGTTATCCTTACTCACTATCTCTTAAACTTAGCTTTTGACAATAAAATTATGATTGTTTTCACTATAGATATATCTCAGAGCTGTGATGTTACATTGGAGCTGACCCTCAGTTGACCCAAACAAGCTGGTGTGTTCACTATTCCTTTGGGGACAGCTTGCCTGGTAATTTCTGAGAGTGTCCAGTGCTTAAGGGCTGCATACTGCAGGGGGATGCTTCAAGGGGGCTCTGGGATTGGGGTGCACCTATTGTTAACTTGCAAAGCAAAGTTGGGCTGGCAGAGCCCTGAGGATGGGGCGGCCTTATCCACCTCTGAGTCTCTATCTCACCTTTTTGGACCTCCCTGAGTGCCCAGGACTATGAGCCACCTTGTTACCCCCTGCCTCCAGCAAGAAGACTTGCTGGTGCTTAGCTGGACATCAGCTCCATGACACCAGCAGCCTGTTAGCTACATAAACAATCAGGATTTGGTCCAATGTGAAAAAACGTGGCATATTTCAGCACAAAAGCAGCTGTGCCTTTCACTACAGGGTCAGAGCCATAATCTGCCTTAATCTCTGCTAGTGCTCCCATACACTTACGTCTGCTGGCATTTTTGTAGAAGAGAAATACAGTCATTCCTGTTGTAAGCAGTGGGGAAAAAAGAATGAATGAAAAGCCTTGAAAGCCACTACACAAACATGTCTCATAAGGGTGCCTTTATCTGAAAAGGGACAGGGGAAAGGAGGAGGACTGGGGAAAGGACTGGGGAAAGGAGGAGGAGGAACTCACAAGGGAGTCTGCAGTGAATTCTCAGAATACCATATATTAGAACACCAGGGTCTATGTTACCCGGGCCCAGGGGAACTTCTGTAAGACATGTCTGAAGAAAATCATTATGTTTTAAAGAAAGCATGCATTCTCGATTTATGGCTTTCCATATATGTGTGCTTTAGCATTCATCCTGCTATGAAGTAGGTCTTGTTTTTTATAGGGTTGCAGTTTAATTGGAAGGCTGCAGACGGAGGAGAGAGACACTAAGTTCCGTAAGACTGTTTTAAGATTCTTAGATTTCCAGAACAAAATGATAATCAAAGGGGCCAATTAAACACTGAAAACCACCAGGTTTTCCACCAAATGCATCCGATGAAGTGAGCTGTAGCTCACAAAAGCTTATGCTCAAATAAATTTGTTAGTCTCTAAGGTGCCACAAGTACTCCTTTTCTTAGTGCTCAGAAAGAGTCTCTACTTTATCCCATCAACTGGTGGGTCAGATGCTGACACAAAATACACCATATTAAATCAGCTATGCCGAGATACCCCCATATTTATCAGGATGACATGATATTAGAAACAACGGGAATCATTCAATTAAAGTAGCCTAGGGCAGAAAGATGAAACCATTCTAAATGTAGCTGGATGGAGAATGCCAAGAAAAGTTCAAGAAATGTTAACTTTTGCATCACCTTGGCTGTTGGTTGGGACTGGTCAAAAATGTTCTGTCAAAACTGTTTTTTGATGGGAAATTAGGTTTTTGATAAAATGACAATATTCACTAAAAGTGTTTGCCTTCCACAGAAAATTTTGACCTAAAGTCAAATACCTGGGTTTCCTGGCTGATGCACCTTATCCAAAGACAGCAATGCCTCTCTTCTCCTAGAAGGGAGACTGTGATGCATTATGGGAGATAGAATTTGATTAGGGACCCCTCACCCGATGGAGAAGAGTGAGATCATAAGGCATCCAAACTACAACTCCCATTAGGCACTATGGCAGCATTTCTAAATCAAACTATTTTGGTTTTCTGCTGCAATATTTTGATATTTGAATTTTCATCAAATAATCAACATTTTCTGTGGATTTTTTTTTCATTGAAATTTTCCACGGGGAGGGATCATTTTCTGACCAGTTCTGCTTCTGGTGACTTTAAGGGGCAGATTTTCAAGTGCTCTACACTAGAGGCTAACTGAAAGTTCCTACAAAAAATATTTTTTGGAGTGCTAAAACAGGAACATTTAACAAATACAGCAGAACCTCAGAGTTATAAACACCTCAGGAATGGAGGTTGTCTGTAACTCTGAAATGTTTATAACTGAACAAAATGTTCTGGTTGTTCTTTCAGAAGTTTACAACTGAACATTGACTTAATACAGCTTTGAAACTTTACTATGCAAAAGAAAAAAGTTCTTTTTAACCATCTTAATTAAAATGAAACAACCACAGAAACAGTTTCCTTAGCTTATCAAACTGTTTTTTTAGCTTCCCCTGTATTTTTGTAGCAGCTTACATTTAACACAGTACTGTACTGTACAGTATTTGGTTTTTTTGGTCTCTATTGCCTGATTGAGTACTTCTGGTTCCAAATGAGGCGTGTGGTTGACCAGTCAGTTTGTAACTCTGGTGTTCATAACTCCTGAGGTTCTACTGTAGTGTCCATTTGTGTAGAAAATTTTCCATTTGTCATTGTTTTACGAAACCCTGAGAAATTTGCACACAAATGAAAAATGTCCAGTTTTGTCTCAATTTTTTTCTCAGGGGCAAAATCATTTTCTGGTCCGCTGTGCTTGGCACCTAACACTGGGGCAAGATGTTCCAAAGAGGGCTGCAAAAGTTGGCAAGAGGTGTCCCGGTGGGTGCTGAACATTTTTAAACATTGAAAACATGTTGAATCATGTTGAAACAACATTTTCAATGTTGAACATTGAAAATCTGGCCTCAGTGGTGGGTGCAGAGCAATTGAAGACCTGGCCCTGCATGTGCAGAACTGACATTGTTTTCACATGACTTTTTTTTCATGTGATGCTGTAGGCTTTTAAATGGCTAAAAAAATCCTTACATCAGCAAAAGTAGTAACAGAGTTTTTCACATTTAGAGAACATCTTCACTGTGGAGTTCACTCGGGTGACCTGTACCCAGTTGTCAACACCTGGGTGTGAGCAGCCACACTACAAAACCATGCCTGAGTTGCTGGGTCCCCACTGGTGCTGCGCTCCTCTGTGTGTGTTGCTAGGGCTTGTGGGGCATGTCCCATGATTCTTTGTGCTGCTGTAAACTGAGTCACTCTATTATTCTTTCCCAGTGAACTGTGAGAGAACTTGTCTGTCCTTTTGGACACACGGAGGGAATTGTGGGAAGGCATTGGAGGACTATCAGGACTCCCATGGTTTAGCCTGTGTTCTCACTGCAAAACGGGTAGGTTACCAGCTTAAGTGAAAGCAGCACCGTGTCTCTCATACATCCCCAGCTGGGCCAGCAAGGGTGGGGTGAAGTGAGAGGGTTTTGTTTATGGATAGGAGGGGCATTAGGGGAAACACACAAATAAGAGCTTGACTTTACTCTGCAGTGAAGACAACCCCTTTATTTCCCAGAGTTATTAAAGACAAGTAGAAAGAAGCAGCCAGTTTTTAATCCTGTGAGGTGCTGAGTGCCCTCAACTCCCAAGCCTTGTTGTGAGACACACTTCAAGTAGGGTTGCCAACGTTCCAATTGCAGAAAACTGAACCCCCCTGCCCTGCCCCTTCCCGAGGCCCTGCCCCCTACCCCCTTCTCTGAGGCCCCACCCTTGCTCACTCCATCTCCCTCCCTCCATTGCTCGCTGTTCTCCACCCGTGCTCATTTTCACCCAGCTGGGCAGGGGGTTGGGGTGTGGGAGGGGATCAGGGCTCCAGGATGGGACAGGGGGATAGGGTGTAGAAAGGGATATGGGCTCTGGGCTGGGGGTGCGGGCTCTGGGTGGGGGGGGCTCTGGGCTGGGGTAGGGGGTTGGGGTGCGACAGTATGTGAGGGTTCAGGCTGGGGGCACAGGCTCTGGTGTAGGGCTGGGGTTGAGGGGTTCTGAGTGCAGGAGGGGGTGTGGGCTCTGGGAGGGAGTTTGGGTGTGGGAGGGGTCTCAGGGCTGGAGCAGGGGGTTGGGGTGCAGGAGAAGGTCCGGGCTGTGGGTCCTGGGTAACTCTTACCTCAGGTTGCTCATGGAAGCAGCTGGCATTTCCTTCCAACTCCTAGGCAGAGGCATGGCCAGGGAGCTCTGTGCACTGCCCTGTCCACAGGCGCCACCCCCACAGCTCTCATTGGCTGTGGTTCACAGCTAATGGGAGCTGTGGAGCCGGCACTTGTGGCAGTGGCAGTGCATGGAGCCCCAGTGGCTGCGCCTCCACGTAGGAGGGAAATGCTGGCCACTTCTGGGAGCCGTGCAGAGCCAGGGCAGGCAGGGAGCCTGCCTTAGCCCTGCTGCGCCGCCAGCTGGACTTTTAACAGCCCGGTCAGCAGTGTTGACCAGAGTTGCCATGATCCCTTTTCAGCTGGGCATTCTGGTAGAAAACCGAATGCCTGGCAACCCTAACTTAACTGCTGGTGTGATGTAAAGTGCCTTTAGTATAAATGGTCCCCACTGAAGTCAATGGGCCTGATTCCCATTGTACAATAAAACCCTTTTACACAAGTCTTGCAATGTGAAGTGCCTTGATATAAAAATAAAATTCAGGCCTTATGGGAACTAAGGGTACCCAGCACCTCCCAGCTGATGCTCGGCATCTTGCAGAATCAGGCCTTTTACTAATACAGATGTATAGACTTTAGAGTCAGGAGGAACCATTATGATTACCCAGCCTGGCCTCCTACATAACACAGACTGGAGAACTTCACCCAAGGATTCCTGCATCCAGCCCATAATTTCTGGCTGAGCTAGAGCACAGCTTTTAGAAAGAGACCTGCAGTCTTGATTTAAAGACTCCAACAAGCGACAGGTAGCAGTATAGAAAAACAATTCATTGCATTGTTTATTTCCAACGAATAATTTGACCAGCTGTAGTCAGTAAAGTCTTAGATAACACTTACTGTTTAGGGAGCATTAATTAATGTTTGCTAGAAGTTGTGAAGCTAGCAGTATTAACTAATTTCACTTAGGGCTTCGATCTGCTGCAATTAGCTCAGAAATGTTTATGAACTGAACCCTTTGAATGGTGCGGTATCTGCCTGAAAGGCAAATTTCTAACATGACACAAAAACAAACCTGGAGAGAAGTGACACCAGGGCTCTCTTACCTAATGTATCACCCTTGAAACCACACAGAAATGTTACAAATTTACAAGAATGCTAATTACTTGCCACTAAGTGAAACTTCATTGGACGCCTGTGTATTTTCCGTTCTGTTAGATGGTGCAGAATGTTATTTCACCTGTAAATTTTAAAGGAATTGTTTATTTTGGCCAAGGCTCTCAGGTTCAGCACTGCAGTCATTTCTGCATGTCAGTTTATGAATGGTACCATGTCCAAATCATCTACTGTTCCAAGTTCTGAGTTCAGAATTGGCACAGTGAGGCTGCATATAGAGACAACAGAGATTCCTACTGTTTGCGTGTTGGAAACTCTAAAAGGAGGAAGTGATGGGGTGTTCACCCCACACTCTCCTTGAAGGGGTTAATGGAGGTCAGATGGGCCAATTATCCTATTAGGCTACAAGCTAGAGGAATTAAGGCTGAGAGGAAAGCCCTAATTAGGGGAAGCTCACCTGTGTGTGAAAGGGTGGGGCTTCTATAAAGCCAGGGAGATGATAGCAGAAAGGGGCTCCAGGGAAGGGGTCTTCAGTCACTCCCTGGGAGAAAGGAGGCATATTTGGGACTACTGAGGTAGATAACCTATGGTTGCTCCCCAGAAGGAGGGAGTAGTGAAGCTGGCAAACCCAGAGAGGGAGGGAGGGAGAGCCAGAAGATAAGGAAAAGGCTCAAGGAAAGGTTCAGGCTTTGGCTGCTGAGTAGAGGGTCCCTGAGGTGGAACCCGGAGTAGAGGGCAGGGACTAAAGAATTGGCATCATCAGGGCAGTGAAGGGGGAGACTGCCAGAGACAGCTAGTAAGGAAAGACGTTGATATCCTGGAAGGGGGGAACACATAGAGTTGCCTGGCCAGAGGGCAAGTCACGAGGAAGGAGCACACGGAGTCCCAGAGACTGAGGTTGAGAGCAGCAGTAGGTTGTGCAGCGAGCAGCAGGAGGAGGCCTTGGACTGGAAAGAGCTGATTTCCCAGCATAGCCAGGACAAGGTGAACACCTGCAGTGAAAGGGCCCCCGGACAGAGTAAAACAGGGTGAGATATAAAGACAGATTGACAGACTAGAAGAAGCAGAGAATGACAGAATGCTCAGTCAAGGCCCATGGCTTGCATTGCTAGCTGGCTTTGATAATTTCATAACTAGACATGCCTTTGAACCAAAACCCTGGATTTATATTCTTAATCCAGGGCTGGATATTGTGGTTCAGACTCTGCTCTTAGTAACACTGGTGTAAATCTATAATAATTCCAATGACCTCAGAGGGAGGCCTCTGGGACACTGCACCCCATATTCTTCATAGTGATATTATTATATGTTTATAGCATAATTATGATGTATTTTATGCAAGATGGGTAGTGTCACTGGAAAAGTTATGATCTGCTGAATTTGATTATCCTATTTGTATGCATGCATCGTTTTTGTATTTAAAGTTATAAATACTGACTATATATCTGTATTTCAAATGTAGTTACACCTGGGTAACGCCCACTAGACAAGATGCTTTCAGTCTAGATAGCCAGTTGGGAAGGGCCTATTCAGGGCAATGAGCCATTAGGGAGAACAATAGGCCTTAGGAGAAGCTTATCTCCCACTTGGTGAGCCTTCCTGAGAATGCTACAGACAGCCTGTAAGTAATGGCTGCTATGACTCTACAAAGACATGTGACCAGGCCATGTGTCTCTGGACTCCATCTTGGGATGTCAGTGTTTTTCCACAAACCTGTCTGGGAACCAATTTTTGAAACAAAGGGTTCCCGCCATATGCTAAAGCTATATAAGGCAGGGAGTAACATCATCTGCGGTTCTTCACTCCCAACACAAGAAGACTCCTGGAAACACCTGAGGAACAATGACTGAACTGGGGAAAGTGCTGGACCCAGGCTAAAGGGATTTCTAGTCTGTGTATGAAAGACCTGGGGATTCCAAGCTGTAAAGCAAATGCAGCTTTTCCCTTAAGAATCTGCAGACTGCTTGTATCATCAGCCAGGGTGAGAAATTGCTAATTCATATCCTTCTAATATCTTAGACTTAGGCCTTGTCTACACTACGAAATTAGATTGAATTTATAGAAGTTGGTTTTGTAGAAAGCGTTTTTATACAGTCGATTGTGTGTGTCCCCACACAAATGCTCTAAGTGCATGTAGTCGGCAGAGTGTGTCTGCAGTACCGAGGCCACCGTCGACTTCCGGAGCGTTGTACTGTGGGTAGCTATCCCACAGTTCCTGCAGTCTCCACCGCCCATTGGAATTCTGGGTAGAAATCCCAATGCCTGATGGGCCTAAAACATTGTTGCGGGTGATTCTGGGTACATATTGTCAGGCCCCCTTCCCTCTCTCTCTCTGTGAAACCAACAGCAGACAATCGTTTCGCGCTTTTTTCCTGGGTTAACCATGCAGATGCCATACCACGGCAAGCATGGGCCTGCTCAGCTAACTGTCACCGTATGTCTCCTGGGTGCTGGCAGACGTAGTACTGCATTGCCACACAGTAGCAGTTTATTGCTTTTTGGCAGCAGACAGTGCAGTATGACTGGTAGCCGTCATTGACATAGTCCATGGTGCTCTTTTAACCGACCTCGATGAGGTTAGGGGTGCCTGGGCAAACATGGGAGTGGCTCAGCCAGGTCATTTCCCTTTTAAGTTTCGTCTCATGGTGATTCAGTCCTACCAGCAGTGCACTGTCTTTTAATCAGCAGCCAGGAGAAGACGATGGCCAGCAGTCATACTGTACCGTATTCTGTCGAGCACCCAGGAGATGACGATGGCTAGTGGTTGTACGGCACAGTCTGCTGCCAGCAAGATGTATAAAGATAGACGAAGTGGATCAAAAGAAGAAATAGACTAGATTTGTTTTGTATTCATTTTCTCCTCCTTTCCTCCCTCCCTCCATGAAATCAACGGCCTGCTAAACCCAGTTTTGAGTTCTATCCTTGAGGTTTTGAGTTCTATCCTTGAGGGGGCCATTCTGTTTCTCGTAAAGCCACCCCCTTTGTTGATTTTAATTCCCTGTAAGCCAACCCTGTAAGCCATGTTGTCAGTCATCCCTCCCTCTGTCAGAGCAACGGCAAACAATCGTTTCATGACCTTTTCCCTGGATTGCCCTAGCAGGAGCAGACGCCATAGCGCAGCAAGCATGGAGCCTGTTCAGCTCACCGCAGCAGTTATGACCATTGTAAACACCTCGCACATTATCGTGCAGTTTATGCAGAACCAGCACCTGAAAAACCAGGTGAGGAGGCGATGGCAGCACGGTGATGACATGAACACACTTTTCTCTACAACCGCATTCCCCCACAATGTGGCGATCATGTTGTTAATGGGGCAGGCTCATGCCGTGGAATGCCGATTCTGGGCCTGGAAAACAAGCACAGAGTGGTGGGACCGCATAGTGTTGCAGGTCTGGGATGATTCCCAGTGGCTCTGAAACTTTTGCATGCGTAAGGGCACTTTCATGGAACTTTGTGACTTGCTTTCCCCTGCCCTGAAGCACAAGAATACCGAGATGAGAGCAGCCCTCACAGTTCACAAGCGAGTGGCAATAGCTCTGTGGAAGCTTGCAACGCCAGACAGCTACCGGTCAGTCAGTAATCAATTTGGAGTGGGCAAATCTACTGTGGGGGTTGCTGTGATGCAAGTAGCCAATGCAATCATTGAGCTGATGCTATCAAAGGTAGTGACTCTGGGAAATGTGCAGGTCATAATGGATGGCATTGCTGCAATGGGATTCCCTAACTGTGGTGGGGCGACAGATGGAACACATATCCCTATCTTGGGACTGGACCACCAGGGCAGCCAGTACTTAAACTGCAAGGGGTACTTTTCAATAGTGCTGCAAGCACTGGTGGATAACAAAGGACATTTCACCAACATCAATGTGGGATGGCCAGGAAAGGTTCATGACACTCGCATCTTCAGGAACTCCGGTCTGTTTAAATGGCTGCAGGAAGGGATTTACTTCCCAGACCAGAAAATAACTGTTGGGGATGTTGAAATGCCTATAGCTATCCTTGGGGACCCAGCCTACCCCTTAATGCCATGGCTCATGAAGCTGTACACAGGCACCCTGGACAGTAGTAAGGAGCTGTTCAACTATAGGCTGAGCAAGCACAGAATGGTGGTAGAGTGTGCATTTGGACATTTAAAGGGTCGTGGTGCAGTTTATTGACTCGCTCAGACCTCAGCAAAACCAATATTCCCATTGTTATTGCTGCTTGCTGTGTGCTCCACAATCTCTCTGAGAGTAAGGGGAGATGTGTATGGCAGGGTGGGAGGTTGATGCAAATCACTTGTCCACTGAATATGCACAGCCAGACACCAGGACAGTTAGAAGAGCACATCAGGAAGTGCTACGCATCAGAGAAGCTTTGAAAACCAGTTTCATGACTGGCCAGGGTACTGTGTGACACTTCTGTTTGTTTCTCCTTGATGAAAACCCGCCTCCTTGGTTGCCTCTAAATTACCTGTAAGCCACCCACCCTCCCCCCTTCGATGACAGCTTGCTTGCAAAGAAAATAAAGTCACTATCATTTAAAAAGCATGTATTCTTTATTAATTGATTATAAAAATAGGGAGATAACTCACAAGGTAGCCCGGGTGGGGTGTAGGAGGGGGATAGGAGAGAAGTAAAAGGCCACTTTAAAACTTGTTGAATGCCAGCCTTCTGTTGCTTGGGCTGTCCACTGGGGTGGAGTGGTTGGGTGCCCGGAGCCTCCCACCCCATGTTCTTGGGCGTCTGGGTGAGGAGGCTATGGAACTTGGGGAGGAGAGAGGGTGGTTAAGCAAGGGCTGCAGTGGCAGTATGTGATCCTGGTGCTGTTCATGAACCTCCACCAGACGCCGGACATGTCCGTTTGATCCCGCAGTAGCCCCAGCGTTTCCTCATGCCTCCTCTGATCTTCCTGCTGCCACCTCTCCTAACGTTCATCGGCCACCATCCTGTACTCTGCTGTTATGTCCTTCTACACAGCTTTGTCAGTACCAGATGAATGCATGAGCTCAGAGAACATGTCATCGCGCATGCGTTTTTTTCGCCGCCTTATCTGAGATAGCCTTTGGGACGGAGTGGGGAGGCTTGAAACATTTGCAGCTTCTGGAGAAAAAAAAGGGAGTGAAGTATTTAAAAAGATACATTTTACAGAACAATGGCTATTTTCTTTCACGGTGAACAACGCTATTCACATTACATAGCACGTGATTTTGGTACAAGGTCGCATTTTTCATCTTATGTTGAGCGCCTGCAGCTTTGGTGTTAGAGATCACACACGCAGAGCCGGGCAACAGAATTCGGCTTGCAGGCGGCCATGGTAAGCCATAATCTTTCGGCTTCTGCAACCTTCATAACAGCAGCCCCCTCCTTTCCCATACCAAGCAAAGCCTGTTGAGTTGGCCATTTAGTGCTACAGTTTTCCTGTTAACGTGCAGCAGCAGAAACCAAACTAACCCCCTCCCCGCATCCAATTCTCTGGGATGATCACTTTTCCCCTCCCCCCACCTCCTGGTTGGTATCAGGGAAGATCCCTGCTAGCCAAACGTGAACAGCTCAGCGCCAATGGCCCCCCTCCCACCATGTGGCTAACTGCAGGGAGGATTTCTTTTCAGCCACAGGCAAACAGCCCAGTAGGAACGGGCACGTCTGAATGTCCCCTTAATTAAATTCCTCTATTTCAACCAGGTTACCATGAACGATATCACTCTCCTGAGGATAATGCAGAGAGACAAAGAATGGATGTTGCTTGAATGCCAGTAAACACCAAGACCATACGCTGCCAGGCTTTGTCATGCAATGATACCAGATTACTTGCTACTAGCATGGCGTGGTGAAGTGACCTATCATGGAGGACGGAATAAGCCTGCTCTCCCAGAAACCTTCTGCAAAGACTTTTTGAGTACCTCCAGGACAGCTTCTTGGAGATGTCCCTGGAGGATTTCGCTCCATCCCCAGACACGTTAACAGACTTTTCCAGTAGCAGTACTGGCCACAAATGCATCCCAAGTCCTCAGGGCTACTTAATCATTAAAAAACACTTGCTTTTATAACATGTATTATATTTAAAAAGGTACACTCACCAGATGTCCCTTCTCCAGCTTCATTGGGTTGGGAGGGTATTTCAGTCAGGGTGATAAAAAGATCCTGGCTGTCGGGAAGAACAGTGTGCTGTGTGCTCTCCCCAAGCTCGTCCTCCTCCTCCTCATCTTCCCCATCTGCAAAATCCTCAGCCATCGCGGAGAGTACCCCATCATCGGACTCCACGGACAGGGGTGGAGTAGTGGTGACGCTCCCCCCCCCAAATTGCATGCAGCTCAGCATAGAGGCGGCATGTCTGGGGCTCTGTCCCGGAGTGTCCATTTGATTCTTTGGTTTTCTGGTACGCTTGTCTGAGCTCCTTAAGTTTCACGCAGCATTGTGTTGTGTCCCTGATATAGCCTCTGTCCCTCGTGGCCTCGGAGATTTTTTGAAATATTTTGGCATTTCGTTTTTTGGAATGGAGTTCCGATAGCACGGATTCCTTTCCCTATACAGCGATCAGATCCAGTACCTCCCATTCAGTCCATGCTGGAGCTCTTTTTCGATTCTGGGACTGCATGGTCACCTGCGCTGATGAGCTCTGCATGGTCACCTGTGTTGATGAGCTTTCCTGGCCAAACAGGAAACGAGATTCAAAAGTTCCCAGGGCTTTTCCTGTACACCTGGCCAGTGCATCTGAGTTCAGAGTGCTGTCCAGAATGGTCACAATGGTGCACTGTGGGATAGCTCCTGGAGGCCAATACTTTTGAATTGCATCCACACTAACCCTAATTTGAAACAGTGATGTCGATTTCAGTTCTAATCCCCTCATTGGGGACGAGTACAGAAATCGGTTTTAAGAGCCCTCTATGTTGAAAAAATGTCTTTGTTGTGTGGACAGGTGCAGGGTTAATTCATATTTAACACTGCTAAATCCGACATAAACTCATAGTGTAGACCACGCCTTAGGTTGCATTTTTGCTTATTTACTAGGTAATCTGCTTTGCTCTGTTTGTTATCACTTATAATCACTTAATATCTACCTTTTGTAGTTAATAAACTTATTTTTGCTTTATCTAAACCAGTGAGTTCAAGTGAAGTACTTGGGAATCTAGCTGAGAGAGGCTGTTGCATACTCCTGTCCACATTGAAGGGAGGTGGGAACTCTATGAGCTTACTCTGTACAGTTCCCTGTGCAGCGCAAGACGGTATAATTTTGGGTTTATGCTCCAGAGTGGGTGTGTGCCTGGGAAGCTGAGAGTTACCTTGGCTTTAGCCTTTCTACTCTTGGTTCATGCAGTGGCTAGTCAGAAAGCCTACATGTAACTGCAGCTGAGTGTGTCCCTACCTGTGTGTATGTTGGTGGAAGTATAAGACCGGCAGCATGTCTGCAGCTTGTCACAGCAGCACAGTGTGAGAGGGAGCCCAGGCTGGTGGGTCAGAGGGCTCAGTGGTATCCCAGTTCCAGGTGGCAGCCCAGGGAAAACCTGTCACAGCCTCCACATTTTCAGTAGTGGCAGTGACATCTGACTCTATCCCCTTCTTTTGAAAGGGAGCAGAACCAAAATTTAGTTCCAAGTGCTTCCTAGCTTAGGCATTTGAAATCTGGATGCAAATTTTTCTCAAACTTCACAGTCCTCAGATGCAGCCATTTATAAGGGTACCATATGTTTGAGCTGTGTAGACGGATCTATGGGGCTAGATCATCAGCTGATGTACATCAGCAAAAACTGAGGATCTGGACCAGAGTGTCATAGAATCACAGGATTAGAAGGAACCGCAAGGGTCATTTAGTCTAAACTCTTGCCAAGATGCAAGGTTTGTTGTATCTAAACCATCCAAGACAGACGGCTATCTAGCCTCCAGATTCAACAACCTCCCTAGGCGTCTGTTCCATTGTCCTACTGTTCAGAAGTTTTTCCTGAATTTTAATCTAAATCTGCTCTGCTGTAGTTGAACCCGCTGCCTCTTGCCCTGCTCTCTGTGGAAGCCTTTCAAGTATTTGAAAATCGCTATTGTGTCCCCCCTTAATCTCCTCTTTTCCAAACTAAACATACCCAGTTCCTTCAGCCTCATCTGACTTGTATTCCATCCCTTTGATCATCTTTGTCGCTAGCCTCTGGATCCTTTCCAGTTTCTCTACATCCTTTCTATACACTGGTGACCAAAACTGAACTCCAGCTGAGGCCTAACCAGCGCCGAGTAGAGTAGTGCTATCACCTCCCGTGACTTGCCTCTGATAATACAGCCTAAAATTGAATTTGCCCTTTTTTTTTTTTTTTTTGCAACAGCATTGCATTGCTGACTTACGTTGAGGATGTGATCCTCCACAACTCTCAAATCCTTCTCAACAGTGCTGCTGTGAAGGCAGTTTTTCCCCATTCTGTATTTGTGCATTTGTTTTTCTTCCCTAAGTGTAGCACCTTCTATTTATCTTTGTTGAATTTAATTTTGTTGTCTATAGCCCAATTCTCCAATGTATCAAGATCCCTCTGAATGTTAGCTCTATCCTCCAAAGTGTTTGCAACCTCTTCCCAGCTTTGTGTCATCTGCAAACTTGATCAGTATGCTCTGTAATTCTACATCCAGATAATTAATAAAGATGTTAAACAGTGGATACGGAATAGATCCCTGTGAAACCCCACTTGAGAACTCCCGCCAATCTGACATCATTACATTAATGGTTACTCTTTTTTGTGTAGTTGTTTAACCAATTATGTATCCACTTAATGGAAGTTCTGCTGAGCCCACATTTCTCCAGTTTACTTAACAGAATGTCACGTGGGACTGTGTCAAAAACCTTGCTGAAGTCCAGGCATATTATGTCTACCACATTCCCCCTATCCACTGAATCAGTTACCCTGTCAAAGAAGGAAATCAAGCTGGTCTGGCACAATTTGTTCTGGGTAAATCCAGGCTGGCTGCTTGTGATCACCCCTTCGTCCTGCAGGTATTTGCAAATTGAACGTTTTATACATTGCTGTAGTAGCTTCCCAGGTATCGAAATCAGACCGACTGTCCCTTGGGAGGAGACAGGTCTCAGCTTCATTGAAGCTGTAGGACACAGAAAAGAACCTCTTGTTCTCCTGGCACAGAAATATTAACTCAGTTTGCACTGCTTCCTGGCAACACATAGGATTTCTGAAGTTCTGGCCTGGATCATGCCATTCTGGCAGACGCTGTTGAATACAGTATCCAGCCACAGAGCAGGACTGACAGATATTGGTGTAGGTGCATCTCTGCAGTCCAAATGGGTCAGTTAAAATAAGAAACAACATGTTTCCCAAGTTAAGGATCAACCCAGCTGGCTGATGGGTTTTGTTATTGTTTCATTTTGCAGGATAACTATTCACTGCATGGTTCCAGTTGGGAATGGAAATGGAAGTGGGAAAATAATACATGAAAGGCTATTCTCATAAGAGTTCCAACTCCATTTTGCACACTCAAAAGGTCCAAACAGTTTGGATCAACATCAGAACTGCTGGGGGTTCATCTCAGTTTCTGGATCTTTTCAGGATCACATATCACAGGTAGAGATGGGTAAACCACAAAGTGTTTGAGTAAAACATCAAAACGTTTGGCTATTTACTGCAGCTGCATCTGAACCAAGACTTATGGAGTTGCATATCTGCATTGGAAATCTCAGAAGAGCATCTTGTCTCGGTATTTCATCACTTCTGCTTCTGGTCACAGTTGGAAGCAAGTGTTACAGAAGCACTGTAAAAATGAAAACAAACTATGAAGAAGTTAGGCAAACTTTTACAAGTACTAAATATGTGTGATTTTTATCTGTCTTTAGTGGCTGGTCTAGTAGAGAATAAAGATTTGTGTAAACATAACAGTTCTACTACTTTAACTCTATTGAAATAGTTAAAGCAGTGCAACCACTTCTCAAGTCTGGATTCAGTTATACCAGTATAAAAGTGCTTATACCAGAATAGATTATTTCTGTCAAAGAAGGGAATCAGCCCTACTGGTATAAGGTATCTTTCCACTGGTATAACTGCATCTACATTAGGGGTTGTACCGGTATAACTATATTGGTAAACATCATACCCCTAACCAGCATAGTTGTAATCGTATAAATTTGCTAGGGTACACCAGGCCTAAGCCTGTGTGATCATATCCCTTTCTAGGTCCAGGTCAGCTAGAAAATAACAGCCTACTGTTGCTGCTAGCTAATAGAGTTACTCCTTTGTCTCAAGGAGCAAAGGCTTTTGCTTTGGTGATGAAGATCCCAGGTTCAAGCTCTTCTGAAAACCCATCCAGGGGGTCATTAGGCAGGGACCGCCAGATCTGGCATGACACGTTTATTCTTTCTTGTGGCTTTTTCTGTCTTCTCATAGGGTCCCATTTGAAAACAGAGGGAGTGGATATGGAATAAAGTCATTTCTTCTTTCTTTTTATTCTGATGTGAGTTGACCAAACTTTTTTTCAACTTTTAAAAAAAATTAATTCAAGTTCTTGGAGAAGGGTCAGATTCTTTCTTTATATTATTCTAAATGGTTTGCCAGTTGCTAATTTCTTCTGTTTAAAATATAAGCAATTACCAGCCAAGTTACATTGTTAGCTTTGAGTGAGATTTGCTGTTATTCAGCACAGCTATAAAACAACATTATAGTTATAAAAATTAAGTAGAAGTTTGCAATTTTAAGTTGCTTAGGAATATAAATGATAATTCATTACCACTTGTTTATACTAGTGTAAATCTAAAGTAACTCCATCAACTTTAGAGGAGTCGCTCTAGATTTACACCATAGAATTCAGTGGAATTGTTCCAGATTTACTCCACTAATTTCAGAAAAGAAGCAGAGTTTGGCCATTAAGAAGAGATCCTCAGCTGATGTAAATTGATGCAACTCTGATGGTGCTATGCTGATTTCCACTAGCTAAAGATCTGGCCATTAATTTGGAAATATCACCTTAGATACTCCTCCCGTTCTGGCCACAACAACCTCAGGAATGCTGCTGCTCTGTGGAGAGAGAGTTCCTGGAATGCTCCAGCTAGAGAGCAGAGCTAGTTTTATATGATCCCTGAACGCCCTGAGCATTGGGTGTGGGCAGTGAGTACCTGCATAAAAGATGAAGCCTGTGGTACACAGCATACCCCGTGGGCATAGTCCAAGACACGCACTAGGTGGGAACCTCATCTCACTCAGGGCTGCTCTTACATGCTTTTTAGGGCAGAAAACATTTTTGGCACAGTATCCGCCAAAGGCCAAAAGAGCCAACTTGGAGTGGTGTGCCCCCCACCCCGGAAGTTAGTACCCAGGGTCACTGCCCTGCTTCCCCACCCCTAAAACTGGCCCTTGGGAGAGTGCTCTGTCGGCAGTAGCTTGGATTGGTTGTTCTGCCTCAGGAGACCTGCGAGGCAGGCGGCAATCAGAGGGCTCACATTAGCTAGCGAGCTGGAGTTTCTAGCCTCACCGTGACACTGGCTCCAGCCTTGGCTATAAGCCTATCCCTTGTGAAAAAAATTGTGAGAGCTGGTACTGCTGCAGGTTCAAATCCTCACTCTGCCTGGTGCAGTTACTGGAGATGAAAAACTCAGCTTAGAATTGGGAAAACCAATACTCAAACCAGTATCTTCCACACCCCAGCTAAGTGCTCTCACTGCTGAGATAGAGAGAGGAAGAGTTTGCCACTTTGCATATATTTCCATAGACTCATTTCTAGAAAACAAAGCAGAGTCATATGATATCTAGACTCCATGATCACAATCTGGAAGAAGAAAGTGGGAGACGCAAACCCTGAGGTGAACGATTAGACAAGTGACACCACACAGGAAAGATCGAAAACTCAGACACCATTTTTTTGCTCCCCTGTTCAGGACAGCAAGGACTGGGGAAGTAACTTCCCCGCTCTACATGTTAGTACAGGCTTTGGCCCATCGGGAACGAGCAGAGACAGCGTCTCAGCTCTGCACTGTGACATCATCCTGCCAGCACAGAGCCCAGCACCATGATGTCAGCGCTGAGGTCAGCACAGCCCCTGGGTGGGAGATGCAGCCCGCCTGCTTTTCCAGAACTGACTCAGCAGTTCAGCACAATGGGTGCAGAGTGGCTGGGGGCCCAGCCTCAGGGGCAGAGAGGCCCCCAGGGCAAGGCAGGGGGAGAGGACAGAGAAACTAAACACTACAAAGATGAGATTTAACAGCCAACATGGAAGAGAAAGAAGAGGAAATCCTTGACAACAGATACATTCTTTGTCTAAAGAGAGAGAGAAAGAGAGTGTGTGTGTGTGAAGGGAAGAGAAGGGGTCGAGCTCAGGGAAATCCCTAAATCAGTGAAGTTGTCCCATTGCCAAGAGCTTGGGAGTTGGGGCTGTGAGCCCCGTGGATTCTAGGATTTTCCTGGTGTTGGCAATGTAGGTTCTGGGACTTGGTCTAATGGCTCTGGGAGGCCAGCCAGACAAGGGAATAGGTGATTAGAAAGAAAAGAGACAAGTGTTGTGTCTGTTCTGGCTCAGTGGGTGAAGTGGGGCTCTGAGGGTCGGGGGACTTTGGCTGGCAGGATGGCGTCAGACAGAGAGGGAGCTTTGAGTGTATCTAGAAGTTTGGCCTGCAGGGATTGGTCCTGGTGGCTCAGGGGATTCCTGGTCCCACAGAGTTTGGTTCAAGGAATTGCTGCGGCCTGGGTTGGGGAATTGATCGAGTCTGTGAGTGTTCAGCTGAGCCCCGCTAAACAATGGCCCTTCTCCACTATGCAACAGGAATTAAATTAGGGCACCTTCCAAGCTGTAGAGAGCTCCCTTCTCCTCCCACAAAGCTGACAGACAGAGCCTAGGGAGGGCAGGGGCAGGGGGTGGACCCTAGGAAAGGCAAAGCCCAAAGGAGACATTTGGCAGAACAATTCCACTGAAATCCCAACAGGGAGCTAGAGATTAGTATGAGCTGAAAACAACAGCAACCAAATTCTGCTGGGGTCAGTAATTCTGAGCTGCATTGAATTCCCTCCACTCTATGTTCTCTCAATGCACAAGACATTGCAAATCAGACTAGAGGGTAAGGGCGGAGTGCTGGGGGTAAAACCCCCTCCCCTTCCCTAGGGGGAACAGCTGGAGTTTCTCCCAGAGGCTAATTGCTGTGTTGAATCTAGACAGCAGAGTTCACCCTCTGGCAACTGTCCAATCTGTACCAGCAGGTCAACTGCCAGGGGGAAGAGGGCATAGTCCCTGGCAGAGGATACACAGCAGTGCCCGCTCACTCAGAGCAAGCAGCAGGGGAATGGCCATGCTATGCACTGCAAAGAACCTAGGTCTCATGTCCCGGTCACAGCTGGGGGCCCAAACTCACTCTAAGGGCACCTTGGCTGAATGCACTGCATGGAAGAGGAGTGAAGGGGAGAGAGTGAGAGGGACAGTCCCAGAGATGTTGCACCTGTGAGAGGGAATCAATGGGCAATTCCATAAACATGTCCCACACCATCCTCTCTGTGGTATTTCACCCAGTAGCTTTGTGGGGAAGGAAGAAAGATCTCTCTGGTCTCCAGGCCATCTGGGTTTAGCCCCCACTTTTGGCGCTGGGCTCCAAAATCAACAGAATAAAACACTCAATCAATCCCATTGTTGTTCTTATAGATTCATAGATACTAAGGTCAGAAGGGACCATTCTGATCATCTAGTCCGACCTCCTGCACAACGCAGGCCACAGAATCTCACCCACCCACTCCTAAGAAAAACCTCACCTATGTCTGAGCTATTGAAGTCCTCAAATCATGATTTAAAGACTTCAAGGAGCAGAGAATCCTCCATCTAGTGACCCGTGCCCCATGCTACAGAGGAAAGCGAAAAACCTCCAAGGCCTCCAATCTGCCTTGGAGGAAAATTTGTTCCCGACCCCAAATATGGCGATCAACTAAACCCTGAGCATATGGGCAAGATTAACCAGCCAGATAGTACAGAAAATTCTTTCCTGGGTAACTCAGATCCCACCCATCTAATATTCTTCTCTCTTTCAATGTTTCAGGAAATCACTGAGGTAACTACATGAGGTCTAGACATTCTATCGCATCTCCAGGGGCAGGCCATGTGGAGGTCAGTAATGGTGTCCTTTGATAATGTGTGAAACATTGGGCACCTAGAGGGGCTCTGTCTCATGGGTACTTAAGATAACTTCAAAGTTTTAATGGGGACAATGTGAAGTTCCACCCCAACATCATGATCTCCTGAGCCACACTGGCCAGGGGGATGGAGGCTGGTAACATTGCAAAGTGCCTAGCCATCTACTTTCCCCATTTGCCAACATTTGGGGACACTAGAGCCTGCTGGGGTCTGAGAAGTTCCCCAAGATCCCTCAAAGGAATCAAAGTCATAACAATGTTTCTGTAGAGCAGGGGTTCTCAAATTTTTTTCTGGGACCCCCTTTGAAAATATTTCAGACCATACTCAAAAAGTGATGGACTCCCCCACCCCCATACCAGGCCATCCTTACTACTACACTAGGCTGCTGGAGGTGGCGCTGCCTTCTGAGCTGGGCCCTTGGCCAGCAGCTGCCATTTTCATAACCCCTCTACAATAGTTTTGTGACTCCTTTTTGGGTCGGGACCCCCCAGTTTGAGAAACGCTGCTGTAGAGGATCCTGGAGGTTCAGGAATGGGGAGGTATGTACCATTAGGGGATGGGCAGCTGCACTGTCTGTCTCCTCGTGAAGGATGGGACCAGCCCTCTCCCAACTCATGCCATCCCCTCCTCTTCCCATTCAGCTGGAGGGAAACGTGAGACCAGCAGAGCAGGTTTCTTGAATGCTGCTTGGTAGTGCCTACAGGCCAAGCAAGATTGGGGCACCATTGTGCTAGGCAGGGCTGGATAGGAAATGGTTTTCCTGTCCCATGAGAATTTTTGAGATTTTGACATTTTTTTTCCCTTCCAAAAATCTTGAAAATTATCACAAACACAAAAGCTGGCAAGAATTCCATTTTGGGTTAATCAAAATGTTATATTTTCATAATTTTTTGAATGTTTTGTTTTGATCTTGACCTTTTTCAAAACCTTTTTTTAGTATTCACTAGGATTAATAATTGTACAAGGCACTGTACAAACAAATAACACACAGTCAGTCCCTGCCACAGCTAGCTCATGAGCTAAGATCATCCTTCCTCTCCTAATAACTATATTTATAATAATAATCATCTGCCCTTGCTGATTGTTGTAGCTTTCCCCTATAGCCATCTCATTACTACCACTTGGGCGCCTTCTGGATACATCCAAACGTCACTTAAACCACAGAATCATTGGCAGGTAAACTCAACTAAGATGCTTCTGTTTAGCATAGCAAATGTTACTTTCCACGCATGCCAATGGGAGCCTTATGGGCCATACCTTTCCTCCCCCTTCACAAGGCCCTTGTCAGGGTGGCTAACACCTAAAAGCTCTCTATGTTCCTAGATTAGCAAGGACTAAGGCTGACATTCATGGTACAAAACGGGCTCCGTGGCACTGAGCAAATGTGCCATGTGTTCTGTCATTTCTCGCCTATTGTTCTTGGCGGTGTCTGGCTAATAAAAAACAAGCTGTCTGGTGGCTGTAAATTAATATATCATTTCTGGTTAGAAAGTTGTCAGACAAATGAAGGAGCAAGAGGCAGCCTCTAAACAGGACTTTGCATATGTGTAAATATTTGAAAGGTCATTCAGTTATTCATACAGTATGTTCTGCCAAGTGCTGGTCAGGAAGCACTCACCTTTTCGGCGTCTCCTAATAAATCTTTTGGGGGATTGCAAACGTAACAGCTGATTTCTTCCTTTTGCAGCTAAATAATCCATCGTGAGTTGATTCCTTTCTTAAGCAAAATGTTTTCTTGTGGGTAAGCAGCTTGGAATGGGACAATTTAGAATGTGGTCTGCACACAAAATTAGTTAACCACCTCAAGGAATGGGGATGACAGATACTTGCGATGAGCAACAAGAATAGGCCCTGAACAAATGTGGGGGTGGGAGATTTGGAGAAGGCAAGACTTTAGTGTGACACAGTTCCACACATTTGTTATTTACCCCTTTGCTGCAAGCAACAATGCAGCAGGACAGGTTTTTTTTGCTCTGTATTCCACAGATAATGGCCAGGGGTGGGCAGCTTTCTAAAGGTTTGGGATGAGTTGGGCCGAAAGCCACCATCCTGGCTAGAGAAACGCCCCCAAATAAAGGGTAATTTGGGTTTAGATTAGTACTTCCCAGATGGACCTTGCCTTTGTAATGGGGTGAACCAACCCAGTATGCTTGGGAAATGCAGATCCAGTGGCTGATCAGAATAGACCTGGGGGAACATTTTCAAAAGTGCCTATGTGATTTAGAAGCCACAGGATGCTGCAGCTGTGCCAGTCTAGCACCATAGTATAGATACTTGCTACAGTGATGGAAGGGGTTTTTCCACTGTTTTTCCACTAGTTAATCTACCTTGTGATGGGGTGTTGACCTCACCCCCTCCCTGAAGGAGTTAAGGCCAGCTAGCTCAATGATACTTAATCAGGGATGACACTCACCTGGGCAGGAACAGGTGGGGATGCTATAAAGCTAAGAGGCTGAGAACAGCAGGGGACTTCAGGGGGAAGTAGTCTGCAGGAAGGTGTCTTGGAGATTACGGGGTCTGGCAAGAAGCCAAAGGGGGAAGTAGCCAGGGGGAATGGAGGCAGCTTGGTAGGGTGGCAAACCCAGAGGATAGAAGCAGAAAGCGGGGAAGAAGCAAACAGGTCTGGGAGCAAGTAGACCATAGTTGCGGAGCTTAAGATCCCTGGGCTGGAACATGGAGTAGTGGGCAGGCCTGAGTTCCCCTACCAGCCACTGGGGAAATGGCACCATCTGAGCACTGAATGGAAAGATATCCTGAAACAGTCTGTATAGAGAGACTTTGATACCCCGGAAGGGGAAAATGCACCATGCCCTGGTCGCAGGGCCAAGCTATGAGGAGAGAACACCCTAAATTGCATATATATAGAGAGAGAGATGGCAGGGGGTGCGAATGAGCAGCAGAAGGGGATGTCTGACGTGGCAAGAGCTAATCCCCAGAGTGGCCAGGAGGAGGTGGGCTAGCAGTGAGTTGTCCCTGTGACACTTCCCCGTCAGTGGTGGAAGCTAGGTTGACAGAAGAAGTCTTCCGTTGACCTGGGGTGTCTACAGTGGGCCTTAGATTGGCTTAACTATGTCTCTGAAGGGTGTAAATTGCTCTTAGTCCTGAGTGACATAGCCAGCTTGACCTAAATTTTAGCTGTAGACCAGGTCTCAGTCTCATTGACTTTCAGTGAAACTTCAGCTCCTCAGACTTAGCTCCTCACAGGAACTTAGGCAGCCAACTCCCATTGAAACCAATGAAGGTCGGCACTTAAATACCCTTGAGGATCTGGGTCTAAGTCACTTCTGAAACTGGGACGTGGGGTCCTTAGTCACTTAGGTGCTTTTGAAAATTTTACCCTGGTCAAAAATGCCACTTAGTTATTTGGTGAGAAATTTTTTGAAAAATGAGCTTTTTGTTTTTACATTTCCCATGAAACATTTTCAATTTTCAGACAAAAAAACCCGAAAACCCAGATCCTTAATGCTGAATCACTGCCTAGGCCTCTCTCTGGCCCTCTGCCCCAGGGTGAGGATCACCTATGGTGATCTGCTCAAGGCCACAGACACTCTCCTAGCCAGAGATCCCAGATACTTTTCCTGTGTTCTAATTCTTCGGCCATCTGAAAAATGGGCTTATAACAATAATTCTGAGGGTTGTGGGGGAGAGCGCTGCTATGGGAACCAGGATGCCTGGGTTGTATTCCGAGCTCCACCACTGGCACTCTCCTGTTCTTTGCCTCTGTTTCTTCTCCTACCCTGAGTTTATTTAGTTTGTAAACTATTCCTGGACAGGTACTTCATGTTCTTGTGTGTCTGTATAGCACCCAGCATAATGGGGCCCTGATCTTGGATGGAGCCTCCCTGTGTACTATAATACAAAAAATCACTTATTTACCTCACTGCAGGAGCGTCTGGGGATGACTGCCCTCCCTTTGTGTTTCCATTTCGCTAATCCCCTCTTAACAAACCCCCACACTAAGAATTAAAAAAAAAAGTCATGGAATTAACATGACATTTGCAAACCATCCCTCTGTTCCTCTTTTTGAGTGTCTCACCCTTTCCCCCAACATGTGCCTGCTTTGTGTAGTTAGATTGTAAGTGCTGTGGGGCAGGGACTGTGCACTACTTTGTGTTTGGGCAATGCCTAGCACAAGGGGGCTGGCGTCATTTTCAGTGGTCCACCCAGCACTACTGAAAGACAAATAATAAATAAATAGGAATCATGATTCATTCATTCCTCCTTATAAAGCACTTGCAAGATGAAAACGCTGCCTTCTCTAAAGGCAAAATATGGTATGGTTCTGGGATTGCTTTAGCAGCATAAGCTTACACAGCACCTTCTTGCACTCTGTCTGGCTTAAAACAATAGAATCACTTTTGTGAGCACTTAAATACATGCAGGGAACTTTTCTGCAGCTAGTTAAAGAATAAAGCATGTAAAACAGGGTATAAAATATAGTGAGGCACATATAAAGCACAGCTATGTGGACGTGAAGCTTAGTCAAACTGATATAAAATATAATGAAAAGAATGAAGCAGGTAACAGGATGGACATAAATCCTAGTGAGATGAATAAAGCATTTCACATAATGGAGATAAAAAAAGTAGCAAATGGCAAAACACACATCAGCATAGACATAAAGCATAATGAACTGATGGATGAAAGTCACATTAATAGATAGATCATTCTTGTCACATACAGTAACTAAGGCAATCATCTTTGTCTTCTGCGCCTTCTGTGGGTTCATTGGCATGCAAAGCTGAGGCTTGGGGTTTCCGGTTTCGTTGTGCTGAAACTAATAGTCTGACACTTTCATATACCTTTTACTAAAAGTTATTGTTGGGTTTAAAACCCTTGTTGGTGAGCTCAGCTAGCATTTTAGCAAAACAGGAAGAAATGGGGAATGTAAGACTTGGTCTACATTATAAACTATACCAATCTAACCCTAGTGTAGACAGTGCTACCTCGACAGGAGGGCTTCCCCCATTGACATCACTACCTCCTCTCGGGGAAGTGGAGTACCTACACCGAGAGGAGACCCTCCTCTGTTAGCATAAGTAGCAGCTTCACTAAGCACTACAGTGGTGCAGCTGCAGTGCCTCAAGTGTAGACAAGCCATAAAATTAATAGGGAAGCTCGGACGTAGTGACCCTAGCTGCTTGAACTCCAGATAGGAAAGAATGGGTTCAGAGAACGCAACAGGATGAGGGCATTTGGTTTCAGGAGAAGAAATCTGGGGGAATTAAGAATGCTATCGTTATTATTTATTATGGGTATTGAAGTATCACTGAGAAGCCTCAGTCTTGAGCCAGGATCCCGGTGTGCCAGGCGCTGTACAAACTCTGAAAGAAGAGATGGTCCATGCCTCAGAGTTTACAGTCTGGTGGGGAATGTGCAGCAAGTGGAGGTATTCAAAAGTGCCAGTGTGGAGGTGGGTAGGAAACCACTGAAAACCAGGGCGGCATGTGGGCTTAGTAATGGCAGTGCAGGCAGGTTCGACACCTGGCAGAGTGTGGGAAAGGGGTGGGGGAAGGTAAAGGAAATTAAAGGTAACTAACAAAATTAGCTACCTCGTCCATTTTGCTTATGTGCTGTTTGGCTGCACTGGACACTTCTTGGTTTCCGCATGGAGTTTAAGGTGTTAGGCACATCTCAGACCACTCAGGTTATGTGAGACATGACCCCTGTACCTAGGGGGTGCCCTGATAGCTGAGATCAGCAGAGGGTACTCTGTATGGAACTCCCTCAGTATCAGAGTGAGGGAGCTGCTGGCAGCGTGACTGGGGCCTTTCAAGAATTTCCCTAGTCATCATTAAGGTTCCATTTTCCTACCTTAACTCCACCTGAATGTCACCTTGGTCTGGGAATATGACAAAAAGTGTGGTGCTCCCCCATATACATATTACTGCAAATTTCCTATAGTAATGATTGTTTCAAGCTGAGATATGTACCCCCCCTCAGATGGTTATTAGTGTGGCCTAGTGAATGAAGCCCTGGGCTTGCGCCCATGAAACCTGGATTCTTGTGGTGGCTCTGCCAGTGACTTGCTGTGTGACATTGGTCAAGTCACTTTGCCTCTGTTTTCTCTCCCACCCTTTGTCTGTTTCATTGTTACCTCTTTAGGACAGGGAGAGTCTCACACAATGTGTTTGTGCAGTGCTCTTGACCTTGGTTGGGGCATCTAGTAATAGTCCTCAGACATCAGTAGGTTCCTCAGATTCAACTCAGCCCTGCATTATGTTGGCTTCCTATGTTTTTGTCCTATGCTTGTACAGCCCATAGCACGATGGTCATGACTAGGGTACCTAGGCACTATGATGATATAAATAATAAATAATAATAATAACCTCAGCTATAAGTTAAAAAGTGCCCTTCTTTGCCAGGGAAGAGTCTGAATGTTAAGATGGCTTCCACTGCTATAGCACTGGGCTAGTGTGAACTGTGATCTGTTCCAGCAAGGATGAAAAGAGCTTTTCATAGAATCATAAAATATCAGAACTGCTGCCTAGACATTCGGCCCCTAGTTTGTAGAAATGCATGGGATTCTTCTGTCCTAAGTGCAGGACTCTGCACTTGACCTTGTTGAACCTCATCAGATTTCTTTTGGCCCAATCCTCTAATTTGTCTAGGTCCCTCTGTATCCTATCCCTACCCTCCAGCATATCTACCTTTCCTCCCAGTTTAGTGTCATCTCCAAAATTGTTGAGGATGCAATCCACGTCATCTGCAGAAAAGGACCTAGGGGTTACAGTGGACGAGAAGCTGGATATGAGTCAACAGTGTGCAGTTGTTGCCAAGAACGCCAATGGCATTTTGGGCTGTATAAGTAGGGGCATTGCCAGCAGATCGAGGGACGTGATCGTTCACCTCTATTCGACATTGGTGAGGCTTCATCTGGAGTACTGTGTACAGTTTTGGGCCCCACACTACAAGAAGAATGTGAAAAAATTGGAAAGCGTCCAGCGGAGGGCAACAAAAATGATTAGGGGACTGGAACACATGACTTATGAGGAGAGGCTGAGGGAACTGGGATTGCTTAGTCTGCAGAAGAGAAGAATGAGGGGGGATTTGATAGCTGCTTTCAACTACCTGAAAGGGGGCTCGAAAGAGGATGGATCTAGACTGTTCTCAGTGGTAGCAGATGACAGAACAAGGAGTAATGGTCTCAAGATGCAGTGGGGAGGTTTAGGTTGGATATTAGGAAAAACTTTTTCACTAGGAGAGTGGTGAAACACTGGAATGCGTTACCCAGCGAGGTGGTGGAATCTCCTTCCTTAGAAGTTTTTAAGGTTAGGCTTGACAAAGCCCTGGCTGGGATGATTTAGTTGGGGATTGGTCCTGCTTTGAGCAGGGGGTTGGACTAGATGACCCCCTGAGGTCCCTTCCAACCCTGATATTCTATGATTCTGTGATTCTCTAGATCATTAATGAAGATATTGAACAAAACCAGCCCAAGGACCGACCCTTGGGGCACTCTGCTTAATACCGGCTGCCAACTAGACATGGAGCCATGAATCACTACCCGCTGAACCTGACAATCTAGCCAGCTTTCTATCCACCTTATAGTCCATTTATCCAGTCCATACTTCTTTAATTTGCTGGCAAGAATACTGTGGGAGATCGTGTCAAAAGCTTTGCTAAAGTCAAGGAACAAGACATCCACTGCTTTCCCCTCATCCACAGAGCCAGTTATCTTGTCATAGAAGACAATTAGATTAGTCATAGAATCATAGAATCATAGAATATCAGGGTTGGAAGGGACCCCAGAAGGTCATCTAGTCCAACCCCCTGCTCAAAGCAGGACCAAGTCCCAGTTAAATCATCCTAGCCAGGGCTTTGTCAAGCCTGACCTTAAAAACCTCTAAGGAAGGAGATTCTACCACCTCCCTAGGTAACGCATTCCAGTGTTTCACCACCCTCTTAGTGAAAAAGTTTTTCCTAATATCCAATCTAAACCTCCCCCATTGCAACTTGAGACCATTACTCCTCGTTCTGTCATCTGCTACCATTGAGAACAGTCTAGAGCCATCCTCTTTGAAACCCCCTTTCAGGTAGTTGAAAGCAGCTATCAAATCCCCCCTCATTCTTCTCTTCTGCAGACTAAACAATCCCAGCTCCCTCAGCCTCTCCTCGTAAGTCATGTGCTCTAGACCCCTAATCATTTTTGTTGCCCTTCGCTGTACTCTTTCCAATTTATCCACATCCTTCTTGTAGTGTGGGGCCCAAAACTGGACACAGTACTCCAGATGAGGCCTCACCAGTGTCGAATAGAGGGGAACAATCACGTCCCTCGATCTGCTCGCTATGCCCCTACTTATACATCCCAAAATGCCATTGGCCTTCTTGGCAACAAGGGCACACTGCTGACTCATATCCAGCTTCTCGTCCACTGTCACCCCTAGGTCCTTTTCCGCAGAACTGCTGCCGAACCATTCGGTCCCTAGTCTGTAGCGGTGCCTTGGATTCTTCCATCCTAAGTGCAGGACCCTGCACTTATCCTTATTGAACCTCATTAGATTTCTTTTGGCCCAATCTTCCAATTTGTCTAGGTCCTTCTGTATCCTATCCCTCCCCTCCAGCGTATCTACCACTCCTCCCAGTTTAGTATCATCCGCAAATTTGCTGAGAGTGCAATCCACACCATCCTCCAGATCATTTATGAAGATATTGAACAAAACGGGCCCCAGGACCGACCCCTGGGGCACTCCACTTGACACCGGCTGCCAACTAGACATGGAGCCATTGATCACTACCCGTTGAGCCCGACAATCTAGCCAGCTTTCTACCCACCTTATAGTGCATTCATCCAGCCCATACTTCCTTAACTTGCTGACAAGAATGCTGTGGGAGACCGTGTCAAAAGCTTTGCTAAAGTCAAGAAACAATACATCCACTGCTTTCCCTTCATCCACAGAACCAGTAATCTCATCATAAAAGGCGATTAGATTAGTCAGGCATGACCTTCCCTTGGTGAATCCATGCTGACTGTTCCTGATCACTTTCCTCTCCTCTAAGTGCTTCAGGATTGATTCTTTGAGGACCTGCTCCATGATTTTTCCAGGGACTGAGGTGAGGCTGACCGGCCTGTAGTTCCCAGGATCCTCCTTCTTCCCTTTTTTAAAGATGGGCACTACATTAGCCTTTTTCCAGTCATCCGGGACTTCCCCCGTTCGCCACGAGTTTTCAAAGATAATGGCCAAGGGCTCTGCAATCACAGCCGCCAATTCCCTCAGCACTCTCGGATGCAATTCGTCCGGCCCCATGGACTTGTGCACGTCCAGCTTTTCTAAATAGTCCCTAACCACCTCTATCTCTACAGAGGGCTGGCCATCTCTTCCCCATTTTGTGATGCCCAGCACAGCAGTCTGGGAGCTGACCTTGTTAGTGAAAACAGAGGCAAAAAAAGCATTGAGTACATTAGCTTTTTCCACATCCTCTGTCACTAGCTTGCCTCCCTCATTCAGTAAGGGGCCCACACTTTCCTTGGCTTTCTTCTTGTTGCCAACATACCTGAAGAAACCCTTCTTGTTACTCTTGACATCTCTTGCTAGCTGCAGCTCCAGGTGCGATTTGGCCCTCCTGATATCTTTCCTACATGCCCGAGCAATATTTTTATACTCTTCCCTGGTCATATGTCCAACCTTCCACTTCTTGTAAGCTTCTTTTTTATGTTTAAGATCCGCTAGGATTTCACCATTAAGCCAAGCTGGTCGCCTGCCATATTTACTATTCTTTCGACTCATCGGGTTGGTTTGTCCCTGTAACCTCAACAGGGATTCCTTGAAATACAGCCAGCTCTCCTGGACTCCCTTCCCTTTCATGTTACTCCCCCAGGGGATCCTGGCCATCTGTTCCCTGAGGGAGTCAAAGTCTGCTTTCCTGAAGTCCAGGGTCCGTATCCTGCTGCTTACCTTTCTTCCCTGCGTCAGGATCCTGAACTCAACCAACTCATGGTCACTGCCTCCCAGATTCCCATCCACTTTTGCTTCCCCCACTAATTCTACCCGGTTTGTGAGCAAGGCATGACTTGCCCTTGGTGAATCCATGCTGACTGTTCCTGATCACTTTCCTCTCCTCTAAGTGCTTCAGAATTGATTCCTTGAGGACCTGCTCCATGATTTTTCCAGAGACTGAGGTGAGGCTGACTGGCCTGTACTTCTCCGGATCCTCCTTCTTCCCTTTTTTAAAGATGGCCACTACACTTGCCTTTTTCCAGTCATCCAGGACCTCCCCCGATCACCATGAGTTTTCAAAGATAATGGTCAATGGCTCTGCAATCACATTCGCCAACTCCTTTTGCACTCTCGGATGCAGCGCATCCGGCCCCATGGACTTGTGCTCGTCCAGCTTTTCTAAATAGTCCCAAACCACTTCTTTCTCCACAGAGGGCTGGTCACCTCCTCCCCATGCTGTGTTGCCCAGTGCAGCAGTCTGGGAGCTGACCTTGTTCGTGAAGACACAGGCAAAATTTAGTTTTTCCACATCCTCTGTCACTAGGTTGCCTCCCTCATTCAGTAAGGGGCCCACACTTTCCTTGACTTTCTTCTTGTTGCTAACATACCTGAAGAAACCCTTCTTGTTACTCTTAACATCTCTTGCTAGCTGTAACTCCAAGTGTGATTTGGCCTTCCTGATTTCATTCCTACATGCCTGAGCAATGTTTTTATACTCTTTCCTGGTCATTTGTCCAATCTTCCACTTCTTGTAAGCTTCTTTTTTGTGTTTAAGATCAGCAAGGATTTCACTGTGAAGCCAAGCTGGTCGTCTGCCATATTTACTATTCTTTCTACACATCAGGATGGTTTGTCCCTGTAACCTCAATAAGGATTCTTTAAAATACAGCCAGCTCCCCTGGACTCCTTTCCCCGTCATAAAGAAAAGGAGTACTTGTGGCACCTTAGAGACTTCCCCCTCATGTTATTCTCCTAGGGGATCCTGCCCATCAGTTCCCTGAGGGATTAAAAGTCTCCTTTTCTGAAGTCCAGGGTCCGTATTCTGCTGCTCTCCTTTCTTTCCTGTGTCAGGATCCTGAACTCGACCATCTCATGGTCACTGCCTCCCAGGTTCCCATCCACTTTTGCTTCCCCTACTAATTCTTCCCGGTTTGTGAGCAGCTGGTCAAGAAGAGCTCTGCCCCTAGTTGCTTGCTCCAGCACTTGCACCAGGAAATTGTCCCCTACACTTTCCAAAAACTTCCTGGATTGTCTGTGCACCGCCGTATTGCTCTCCCAGCAGATATCAGGGTGATGAAGTCTCCCATGAGAACCAGGGCCTGTGATCTAGTAGCTTCCGTTAGTTTCCGGAAGAAAGCCTCGTCTACCTCATCCCCCTGGTCCGGTGGTCTATAGCAGACTCCCACCACGACATCACCCTTGTTGCTCACGTTTCTAAACTTAATCCAGAGATGCTCAGGTTTTTCTTCAGTTTCATAGCGGAGCTCTGAGCAGTCATACTGCTCCCTTACATACAATGCAACTTCCCCACCTTTTCTGCCCTGCCTGTCCTTCCTGAACAGTTTATATCCATCCATGACAGTACTCCATTCTTGTGAGTTATCCCACCAAGTTTCTGTTGTTCCAATCACATCATAATTCCTTGACTGTGCCAGGACTTCCAGTTCTCCCTGCCTGTTTCCCAAGCTTCTTGCTTTTTTGTATAGGCACTTGAGATAACTTGCTGTCTGTCCTGCTTTCTTAGTATGAGGCAGCAGCCCTCCCCTCTCGCACGCTCCTGCTCATGCTTCCTCCCGGTATCCCACATCCCCACTTACCTCAGGGCTTTGGTCTCCTTCCCCCGGTGAACCTAGTTTAAAGCCCTCCTCACTAGGTTAGCCAGCCTGCTTGTGAAGATGCTCTTCCCTCTCTTCATTAGGTGGAGCTCGTCTCTGCCTAGCACTCCTTCTTCTTGGAACACCATCCCATGGTCAAAGAATCCAAAGCCTTCTCTCCGACACCACATGCGTAGCCATTCGTTGACTTCCATGATTCGACGGTCTCTACCCAGGCCTTTTCCTTCCACGGGGAGGATGGACAAGAACACCACTTGAGCCTCAAACTCCTTTATCCTTCTTCCCAGAGCCACGTAGTCCGCAGTGATCCACTCAAGGTCATTCTTGGCAGTATCATTGGAGCCCTCATGGAGAAGCAGGAAGGGGTAGCGATCCGAGGACTTGATGAGTCTCGGCAGTCTCTCTGTCACATTGTGAATCCTAGCTCCTGGCAAGCAGCGGATTTCTTGGTTTTCCCGATGAGGGCGGCAGATGGATGACTCAGTCCCCCTGAGGAGAGAGTCCCCGACCACCACCACCCACTTCCTTCTCTTGGGAGCGGTGGTTGTGGAACCCCTATCCCTAGGACAGTTCATCTCATGCCTTCCAATCGGCGGAGTCTCCTTCTGTTCCCTTCCCTCAGATGTATATTCCAGTCCACTCCCTGCATTAGTACCTGTGGAGAGACCATGAAAACGGTTGCTTACCTGTATCTGCATAGCTGCAGGGGCCTCTCATTTCTGCTGAATCCTTGGACAGTTGCATCTTCCTGAGCTGCCCTTGCTCACTGTATGTGAATGGAAAATGCATTTATCTTTCTAATTAAAAGAATGTATAGGCAGGAGTCATTTGCCGGTTTTCAGTTAACCAAACCCTCATCAATTCCCAATAATAGATGAAGCTTGAGCCTGATACACTTCAAATGGAATTTAGAGTGGCAGAACCGAGTGCCAGCATCTGACTGAGATTTATTGCTGTCCTGGAGTGGCGTGGTGCTTCTTTGGCTCCTGCTGTCACATTGTTATTTGGCTGCCTCTAAATGCAAATACATCAGTCAATGCTGTGAAGCAAGCCAGTCAGGAACTATGGAAGACACTTTTCTGATTGGCTGGGATCACGTGCTGGAACTGAACATGGTCGGGATCAAGTGGAAATTGAGTGACCCTTAAAAGAAGGGTGTCTAGAGGTCGCATAATTAAGTCAGAGTAGCAGCCATTAAGTCAGAGTAGCAGCCGTGTTAGTCTGTATTCGCAAAAAGAAAAGGAGTACTTGTGGCACCTTAGAGACTAACAAATTTATTTGAGCATAAGCTTTCGTGAGGTCACGAAAGCTTATGCTCAAATAAATTTGTTAGTCTCTAAGGTGCCACAAGTACTCCTTTTCTTTTTATAATTAAGTCACTAAGCTAAGACTCAAGAGGGTTGGGTTCATTTCTTAGCTCATTCCCAGGCTTCTCATGTGACCTTGGGCACATGGTGTAATTTCTCTGTACCTTACTTCCTCATCTGAAAAGTCAGGATAGTGAGCCTCGCTTTTGTCTCCCGACACTTTAAACGCTTGTCAGAAGATCTCCTGCATTCTTCAGGGATTTACCGCAGAGAGTGGTGCAGCCATGTGACTATTTGTGAAAGACACAGATAAATGTAAGCAGGAAAAAAAATAAGCTCAAGGCAACATTGCAGTTCTGGCTCCTCACAGGGTTTGACCCCGGTTCCACTCTCACCTACACTGGTGTGAATCCAGAGGAGCTCCGCTGAACTCAGTGACGTTGGTCTATGAGAGCAGCATGTGGTTCTTGGGTTTAATCTTTCCTAGTTTCAAGGCTCTCACCTAAGAATTCTGCCATTGGGGGGGTCTCATCAAAGGCCTGATGGGAAAGATTCCCATTGACTTCAAGGGAGGGTTGGATCTCTTTAGAATTTGGTGAGGTGCTGTCTCAGGGCTGAGGCTTTGCTAATTCAAACTCTGTCCAACAGCATCCTTTGCTTGAGAGAGCTCATCTTGAGTTGAATTCCTTCCAGGGAGAAGCAAGTAACAGGGCCTCGAAAGAGAGTACAAAATGTATATCCTTAGTGCTACAAAAACAGCGCTGTGTTTCCTCTGTGCACCCTGACTTCCTACCGCACTGATCTTCCAGCAAAATGTCTCTGTTTGTCCCTCCAGATGTGTGAAGGCCTCGGAATGCAGACTGCTGAAAGGGGCCCCTCAGGATAATACCATTCCCGGGATCCATAGTCCAAATATTCAGTGGCTTTCAGTCAGCGCTGGACTATTTGAAGCCAATGGCTCAGCCTGGGCCACACTTTCTATTTGTTTTTACACGTTGTGAACTAAGTTTGGTTATACTATGTTTGAGCGTGGTGCAGCACACAAGCAGGCCTCTGTCTGCCTCTAAAAGGACAAGGGGGTTTCAAAAGGAAAACATGCTTTTCCAGGGACGCCAGGTTCACATAATGAATAAGCTTTTTATTTGATCAGCAACTACTTGGTCTTCTTGAACCTTCATTCATATGGGCCCAGAAACTGGTCTGTAGGAAGGCATGGGAAGGAATCTCGACAGAAAATAGAAGGCCTCAAATGGGGAAGAAACATAAAATCTCCATTTGCAACTAATTTTTAAATGGAAGAAGTTTAATTAGATCAACGCTTTTTTTTTTTTAACTCAAGCACAGAATATATCCACAGAGACACTTCAGCCATTACTGTGGCTTGGCTTAAATCTACCAGGCCTTGTGGTTTGTTATCTTAAAAGTTAGTAGAGTTGGGCCCTACCCTCAAAGTTAGGATCTGGATCAGAACTTTCGGGCAGTCTGAAGGAGTTTGGATCTAGTGTTCTAGTATGGATCTATTGCTGAGTCTTTGTAGCTGCGTTTTTTTCCCATAGTACATTGAGCCTCAGATGATCAAGGTTCTATTTCCCACTTGGCTCCTGGCTTGATGGGTGACCTTGAATAAGTCGTTTCATTTTTTGTGCCTCAGTTTCCCTGTCTGTAAAATGGGAATGATGGTGCCAACCCACCTAAAGTCAGTGGATGAAAATTGTTTTCTATGAATGTTCCAAAGTAACTAGTGGTTTTAGGGACCTCAATTTCTAGGGGTCCAAATTGAAACATATTAAAGGAGCCTGATTCTCAGACAGCACAGAGCACACACCCAAAAACTGAGGCACCCAAAATCACTAGTTACTGTGGAATATTAGTCACTTGGGAATTGGTTCCTAGCAAATAAGAATGAACCCAAGCTTCCAGTGGAACTTAGACAAAACCTAGCTGATTTCAGTGGAGCCAGGATTTCACATCTGTTTTTTTTAATGAGTGAGGAAATGCTTAATATGCATTCTGATGTCAGAGTTCTACCATTGGCTTTGATGGAAACAAACAGCATTAGGTTCCTTGTAACACAATACGAAAAAAAACACTGTATGTAGAAACAATGAGGAGTCCTTGTGGTGCCTTAGAGACTAACACATTTATTGGAGCATAAGCTTTCATGAGCTACAGCTCACTTCATCAGATGCATGGAGTGAAAAATACAGTGGACAGGTATAAATATACAGCACATGAAAAGATGGGAGTTGCCTTACCAAGTGGGGGGACAACGCTAATGAGCCAATTCAATTAAGGTGGAAGTGGCCTATTCTCAACAGTTGACAAGAACAGGTGATACCAAGGGAAGGAAAAATCACTTTTGTAGTTCTAATGAGGCCAATGCAATCAAGGTGGCCCATTTCAAAGTTGAAAGAAGGTGTGGGTATCAGCAGAGGGAAATTAGTTTTTGTTTGAAATGGCTCCAAACCAAAAAAAATCCATTATTTGCTCAGCCATAGTCAGCTTGTGACCAGTGGTGTGAGCTTGGGCAAGTCAGGTCACCTTTCCGTGCCTCAGTTTCCCCATTTGTAAAATGGGGATATTCCCCTTCCTTTGTGAAGCTCTTTTAGGTCTATGGATGAAAAGCCTTGGAGACAGGGCCGGCTCTACCTTTTTTGCCACCCCAAGCAGCAAAGCAAGAAGAAAAGCAGCTGCCGAAGAAGAAAAAATGAAAAAGCTGCCACCGGCGTGCCACCGAGGGAGGCGTGCCCCGCCCTAAGAACAGCCAGCATGCCGCCAAGGGAGGCATGCCCCGCCCCGAGAACGGCCGCCCCTTCTGATTTCCTTCGCTGGCGCCGAGGGCCGGCCTTGCTTGGAGAAGAACTAAATGAAGCTGGTGTTTACATCTGGATGGGCACACATTCCTGCAGGCTGAGGTGGGGCCCTATTTGAGTTTTGTTATGAAATGTAGGCAGAAGACAAAGCAAGGGGAGACTGTCTATTGGGGAGCAGAGATCAGGGTTCCCACCTCTGAGATACAAAAACCGGGCACATCCGGGATGACCCTGAGCTCCTAAAACTTGCCCGCTGGCTGTGTGCACTGAGCATCCTGACAGATTTACCAGGATGACACCTAAAAAAAAGGAAGATCCTGGAAAAATCCAGACAGGTGGCAACCCTCGCAAAGACGACTGCACCTCCCCACCAGGGACGCCAGCAAGGGCTGGTTTCTACCGAGCTGCTGCCCAGAGCCGAAGTCACCCTACAGTTAGCTAAATTCAGAGGGAAAGTGTATGTTATTGCAATTTCCACTTTCTTCCAGCGCTCTCAGGCATCAAGAATCTTTTTACACTTCCTCTGACACCCTTATTTAGACTCCTCTCCACCCACCAACACGTATCTTGCAGGGCTCGTGCAGGTTGTCCTAATACATATGGAACCCCAGTACTTCTTAAGCAAGAGGCATTTACTGGAGAGAACAGAGAGCAGCTATAAACCCAGTAACTTCTCTGTTTTTGTCTCTGGCCAGACACAGCTCCCACTCATGGAACTTTCAGTACAGCACAGAGACACCTGGTGGCGGCGTGGCATAAGTGCAAGCAAAGATCCTCACACAAGTCACTACAGAGTTTGGCCCCTCTGCATTATATGTTGGGGTATTTTACACACCAAAGAGCTGGAGGAAGGAGTCTAAAATGAAGAAACACACCTGGGGCCAGAACAGATGAGTGCAGCAAGAACAGCAGCTTATAAGTGGATGGAGAAAGGCAAAAATGAATGTAGCCCCCAGATTAATTTAATTTACATCTTCTACCTTGTACCGATGGTACTTATACAGCCCCTATTACCATAGTACCTGAGCACTTCACAACCTGCAATGCACCTATCCTCACCACACCCTGTGAGGTAGGGAAGTTCGATCACCTGCATTTTACAGACTGGGAACTGAAGAGAGATCCTCACTGTAACCAACGGGAGTTAGGCAGCTCAACACCTTTCAGGGTGTGGGTCAGAGAGGGTGTGTGTCCACAGTGCAATGAAACACCCACAGCTGGCCCATGTCAGTGGGCTCAGGCTCATGAGCTATAAAATTGCTGTATAGACATTTGGGATGGAGCCTGGGCTCTGGGATCCTCCACCCTTATGGGGTCCCAGAGCCTAGGTTCCAGCCTGAGCCCAAAGGTCTACATTGCAATTTTGTAGCCCTGCAACATCAGCCCCAGGCAACTGCGGGTGTTACATTGCAGTATAGACACACCCTGAGACTAAATGAGCTGCCCCAAGGGCACCCAAGGAGTATGTAGCACTGCAGGGACTGGAACATAGGGCTCCTGAGTACTAAACTGACACCTAAGGGGAAACATGTAGCTGAAATGAGACACCCTTATGTATCAGGAAGTGGGTGTATATAGCGCTAAGGTCGTCTACATGAGAATTCTTAGATCTGAAGGCCAGAAGGGGCCATGTCATCTGACCTTTTGTATAACAGGCTAACATGCACTTCCTTCTCCACTTTTGCCCCAGGATTTGAACCAGAAGCCAAGACCATCCCCAATAGGCTGGCTATACACCTCCTCACGTGTCTCCTCTGAACGTGGCCCAATGCACTAATGGTTCCTGCCATTTACTGCACTTGCTCCCTGGTACGATCTATGCCTGCGCTGTATTTTGGAAAAGTATGTATGAATGAAGCCTGGCTAAATCAAGCTTTGAGGGCTCCCAGCTCTGCTTGGGAGTGCAAAGCAGGGGGTGGGTGCAAGCAGCTTCTCCCAGCATTCGTGCATCTGCACAGAGGGCTGGGCACAACTCTGCTCCTGGTGCTCCCACTGTGTGAGGAGAGAAGGAGTCTGGCACTGCCCGTGCTGCAAGGCCCTGCCCTCTTCCCACCCAACCAGCTAGCTGAGTGAGGTCAGAGCAGGAAGGGGTATTGTTAATGGATGTAACAGTAGGTGAAGTCCCCAGTGTACCCCCGCTCCTGACCCTGCGGGCTGCCCTAATTTGTTCCCGTCTGCCCAAAGCCCATGTGTGCCCTGTGGAAGTCAGGAAAATGCAGGGACATGTGACCAGGACTGCCAACCCCAGCCATTCAAAATTCATAAGTAAGGCCCCCCAAAACGAGATCAGCTTAAAAATAATGAGATTTAAAAATAATAATAACTGTTGGGTTCTTTGTCTCCTGCTCCGCTAAGTCCCACTCGGGTCATGTTTTCCAGCTTTGCTCTGCAACCAAGAAGCCTGGAATCTTTCTTTGTTTTTTAAAATGAAAGCGGAGATTCTACTAAAATCACGACTCCAAGAGCTGGAGGTTTGAGAAAAAACACCAAATATTGTGAGACTCACAATAAAACCATGAGAGTTGGCAACTCTGCAGGGCTACACTGGCCATGTCCCCTCCCAGACCCAGGCACCTCTGACATGCCCTGGAAAGGCCTTGGCTGCTGCAGAGATCCCCATGCTGGAGGTGTTTTCTGTGGGCAAGGGACTGGGCATATGGCTGATTTACACCCAGATTATTCTGGTGCAGGTAGTGTGGCCAGGAGCCTGGTTTTCAACCGGAAAGTCTGATCAAAAGGGGACCTGACAGCAGGCCCTCTTAGAGGTCCAGAGGCGCCCAGGCTGCTTCCAGATTCTGAGGTCCCTAGCCATAACAAATATAAAAAATGATGACATATGAAAACAAAATAAGGCACCAAAAAAAGAGTGAGACATAATTTGAATATTTTTTTATTTAACAAATGCTTTTCTAGCCTTTTTCTGTGCAAATGCACTAATGATTGAGGAAAAATCTAGCTGTTGTGCAATGTCACAGTAGATATTAAGCATGGCGAGTCTGTTCAAATGCTCTTGTCCCATAGTTGAACAGTGATAGTTCTTTACCTGCTTCAACACATTGAAGGTGCGTTCACCTGAAGCCACTGATGCAGGCAAACTGACAAAAATACACAATGCAATTGTAATATTAGGAAACACCCCAGAGTGTCCAAGTTCGAATTCTAACACATAAATAATTCCTTAGTCAACTACAAGTAAAACTATAAAGACACTAAAATGCAACAACTCTCTACTTTTCAACATGCACTTGTTCTGGCACCAGCCACTAGTAGTGGTTTGTTTATATAATCAGCTGATCTGAGAGGACACGTTCATCACGGCCTAACCTTTTGCCATCAGAACCAATATATTTTTATTAATATTTATGAACATTTTAAACTCTTTAATATGACAAAATCTAGATCAGTTAACAAAAAAAGTATGTCTTTTACCAAATCACATCTTTTATTTGCTTAAATTTGCAGTTCTAAGATGAGAGGGTGTGTCACATTTTGGTCTGATAGGGATGCTCATAAAAACAAGTTGCGAAACTTATCAAATGTCAGAAAATTAACAAGTGTCTAAATTTGAGGCCCCCTTTGAGCTTGAGGCCCAAGCCAAATGGCCCTCCTGGCCCCCCCTCTGATTGGCCCTGCCTGACAGTGTTTGGTCAGATATATTGACTGGACACACAAGTCCAGTTACTGCGGTTGGGGGAGGCGGGAAGGCCCCAAGTCAGCATCCACACCAGCCCCTACTTAGTAAGGGCTACCCCCTACCTGCTTTGGGCAGCTGCAGCTCCCAGCCCCGGCTCCGCAGATGGGTCCCTCCTGACCCAGGTGGAGGGTGAAAGGGGAAAAGCAGTGAGTTACAGGGGGGAGTTGAGAAGAGGCATAGACGGGGGCGGGTCCTCAGGGGAAGAGGTAGGGCAGGGCTTTGGGGGGAAAAGGCGGGGGGAACGGGAAGTTCCGGCACTCCTGCTGGAGTGTCTGGTTTTTAAATAAAAAGAAAAGGAGTACTTGTGGCACCTTAGAGACTAACAAATTTATTAGAACATAAGCTTTCGTGAGCTACAGCTCACTTCATCGGATGCATCCGATGAAGTGAGCTGTAGCTCACGAATGCTTATGCTCTAATAAATTTGTTAGTCTCTAAGGTGCCACAAGTACTCCTTTTCTTTTTGCGAATACAGACTAACACGGCTGCTACTCTGAAACCTGGTTTTTAAATGTTACCAAGTTGGCAACCCTAGGGTGGCCTAGGGGAGCCATGAATTGGGCCCATTTTTCTTGCGCTGATGATAGACAACCACCTTCTCACTCTCTCTCCCAGCCATGGCCCAAAGCCAGAAGATTGCCCTAAAGCCCACATGCCATTATGACACATGCATACTGAGGGTAGGGTTCATGTAGAGGGTGATGGCTTATAATATACCCAGCACTGGGCACCTGGGTGCACTGTGCTGTACATGGGTTAGGTCAATTACAAAACTACCATGGTAAGGCTCCGAGAATCACATTTTCAAGGATGATCACAATGCACAAATCATGTGCAAGATGGCTAATTGTGTGTGTGTGTGAATGCTCCTCCGATTTCCATGCAAAAATGTCTGGACACCTGCAGGATTGGTGGAATGGGTGCTTTGTTGTTGGTGTTGTTATCTTTACTCCGGACCCTGCAATAATAGATTTTGTTTTAAGTGGAATTTGCTGACATTTTCATAGTTTAGGCCAAGGTTTGCAAATGTGGGGGCCTCAAATTAGTCTCCTAAATCCTTATTTAATCACGTAAAGGCAATATTTAGAGATCAGCTGTTTTCAACATGATTTTGTTTTCCTTTGCATTTGGAAATCTCAAAGACCTCATGTGACTCTGGAGATGACTTGACACATTTATAGACCAGGAAGGAAGTCGAGCAACAAGATGTTACATTGCATTGCTTGGTCTCGTTAGTGCAGCTGCCTCAGATTCAGCAGCTGAAGCTCCACAACCGTCGAAAGGGATCAAAAATGTCTCCCCAGACGCCCCCGAAATGTTGCTGCTTCAACGTTAAGACTGGAACAGTAACTCTTGGCATCTACCACATGGTAAATTATGAAATACATGGACAGATAGGAAAGCTATAAACTGGGAAATCAAACAGTTCCCAAAGTGTAGACTTTTCTGTGTCCCTGAGAGGTGGGGGGAAGGCCTATGATTTAAGAGCAATGGACAAGAGAGGGGAAAAAAGAAACCTACTGTGCTGATAGTTTTCTGAGCTAGGTTCTTCTGCCGGAGCCGATGGAAATTCACTGTACTTCCTGTTTTTCCTCTGCAGCTCAGGTATGAGCCTTTGCAAATGCAGTCGATGCTGTGAATCCTACAAGCTTTCAGTGTAGACAGGCGGATCCATTGGTTGCAGATTGTACAGTGGGATGACAATACAAAGGGTTGTGTAAAAGTTAAGGTTAGGAATCTATAGTGAGGTGTGTGTGTGTGTGTGTGTGTGTGTGTATGGATCAGAGCTATAAACAGTATCTAAGTAAAATTGTGAATGTCTTTAATTTCTCTAACAGCTTTTAGACTTTGTACCCAGTTTTCAGTTGGTTTCTCTTTGAATCTTATGTCTCTGTTAAATTGCCGTAGCTGTCCTGGGAGGATTAGCACTCTGTGTGTGTGTGTGTGTGGGGGGGGGAAATAGGGAAAAGGGTGTGGCTGGAGGCGGGGGTCTCTGTTGTTGTAAGTGCTGTTTGGTGGCATAGTTAGAGTAGCTTTCTGGTGGACGTAACTCATGCTGAGGCTATGACACATTGCATAGTCAGCCCAGGATTGGGGGAGTATAAAAATGGCTTCAAATCACCTTCCCAGTTGCCCTGCACACCTTTTGAGCACAACCAAGGAGCGGGGTCACGAGAGGTCGCCCTGTCAGCAGTGGGACACTGTGGGTTTTAGGCCACTTGTTGCACTGGGAAGGGGTGGGGTGGTTGCGCTGCAGTGGGCGTCCTGGTTCCTCTGCCAGAGAGGGGGTGTTGCCATCCATTGGCAGGGTGCAGCATGCACACCCCTCTGAGCCGGAACAGCACTGATCCGTGGTGCTGATGGGTGCGCCACCCGTGAGCAATGCATCAGTTGGCTGGCTTGCCAGACTCCCGGTGCGCTGCAGCTGTGTCACCCCTCCCAGCACAAAGCCACAGCTTAAAAGCAACACACAGGTCCACAGTGTATCTATGGAGTCATCCCAATATAGGGCTAGATGTTCAGCTGGTGTAAATTGGTGCCGCTCCATTGATTTCAGTGGAACTATGCTGAATTACACCCGCTGAGATTTGACCCACGTTTAATGGGAAGTCAATGTGGAAGCTTGAATTGCCCCAGTCACTAAGATTCCGTTTATAGATGGATTATAAAGGATTAATATGTGAGCAATAGATTTTATAAGCATGCTACAAACAGGAGTAGTGTGTGTTATTGATGGTTATAAGCTCATCAATAGACGGTGACGTTGATGGTTATAAGAAACCTATTGAGCTGTCGGATTCTGTAACAGCATTGCCAAAACCAAGTGCTCACAGATGATGCATCAGGCCCCAAAATACCCTGAGACTGGTTTAAAAATCCTGAGATTTTAAAACATCAGTTTCTTTGCGTTCGGGTCATTGGGCCTTTAGGGTACAGGTCCATCATGTGTTTTGGCTTTTCTCCGCTATTATGAGGGTGTTTAAAAAAAAAGAAAAGAAAAAGATGAGATTGATATAATCCATGAATCCAGGAGATATCAAAATGTTTGTGAACATTTTCCCCTTTTCCAACAGGTCAGTGAACATAGGGTCTTATCCTAATGCAACTGAAGCCAGTGGGAAGATTCCATTGGGATTTCAGTCAAGCCCAAAGTCATTTCAGGGGACATTTTAGGATTACAATTAAGTCCATATTTATTTGCTTGTTTGTAATACTGTGATCAGTGGTCCCAATGGTGGGCAGAAAACAATAATTGTGGCACAGTGCTGTGGTCCCCTGGAAAAATGTAATACTGGGGGAGGCAGTGTGGCCTAGTGGATGGAGTACTGGCCTGGCACTCAGGACACCTGGTTTGTAGTCCCGGCACTGCCATTGGCCTGCTAGGTGAGTTTGAGCAAGTCACTTTGCCATCCTGTGCCTCAGTTTCCCCATCTGTAAAACAGAGATAATGATACTGACCTCCTTTGTAAAGCTCTTTGACTCTTCATCAGTTGATCTCAGAGATTGTTATTCGATGATGAAAAAAGCTATTTTCAGAGAATAGCTCCATAGTTGATGCTCTGAGTGTTCAACAAAGTTTGAGGAGAAGCAATTGAGCGTCTCAGCAGATACCAATAAAAGGACCAAGGGAGCTGACAATGCTGCAACCAACTCAGGCCTCTGGGTGGAGGTGGGGTTCAAAATGGGATTTTTCCTGGCTACATGCAGGGGAGTCAGGGGGAATAAATCGCCCTCCCCTTCCATGCATAGACCATCTGCATCATCAGATCCTCCATGATGGGGCGGGCTGCTGCTCTCTCTTCCATGCAGGTGTATGGGGAGTGGGCAGGGCAGGGTGTGAAGTGAGCAGGGGGCACTTCCCACCTCCCTTGCGCTAGCTGTTGTGGAAGAGGAAGTCAGATGTGCCGGGGAACAGCTGGTACAGTTTACTTCCCCCTTAGTGCCAGGAAGCAGGGACTGAATTGTGATTCTGAGACTGTCCCACTGGGGCGTAGGGGCCTGCGGTTCTGAAGCCACAGGTCTTGCCTTATGTATGCCAGTGAATCAATCGCCAGGGTGCCCCTGTGCATTGCGGAGGCGGGTAATAGGCAAGACTCTGGACCTAGGCTGCTTGGGTTTGCAAGCCTCTCCTCTAATTTTATTTTCTGCAGATTTTCAAGGGTGACTTTAACAAAAAAACATGTTGTCACAGCTAGTGGGAAGCCTGGCTTTTATGTGATGGATAGAACAGCTCCCTGCAAAGCTGAATTGACACAAGAAACTGCCCAATACAGAGTATGGAAAACATGCTTATTTTTCCAATAGCACCTCTCCCTGCATACTTCTTTTTTCACAAACTCAGTGGCTTTTCCCTCTCTCTCTCTCCCCCACCCCCGATCCACTCCCTCTCTCTATCTATCGTGACAAAGTTCCTGCTCTACCTTGGTGGGTCTTGCGCTTATTGGCGGATTTGCTCGCCTTGGAGCTTCAAGACAGCTCTCAGCTTGGCCGTTTTTCTGAATTCACAGTCCAGGTCAACTCCTCCTGTGTCTGACCAGGAGTTGGGAGGATTTGGGGGGAACCCGGGCCCACCATCTACTCTAGGTTCCAGCCCAGGGCCCTGTGGACTGCAGCTGTCTAGAGAGCCTCCTGGAACAGCTGTGCGACAGCTACAACTCCCTGCGCTACTTCCCCATGGCCTCCTCCCAACATCTACTTTATCCTCACCACAGGACCTTCCTCCTGGTGTCTGATGATGCTTGTACACCTCAGTCCTCCAACAGTCTGCGTTCTCACTCTCAGCTCCTAGTGCCTCTTGCTCCCAGCTCCTCACACACACACCACAAACTGAAGTGAGCTCCTTTTTAAAACCCAGGTGCCCTGATTAGCCTGCCTTAATTGATTCTAGCAGCTTCTTGATTGGCTGCAGGTGTTCTAATCAGCCTGTCTGTCTTAATTGTCTCCAGAAGGTTCCTGATTATTCTGGAACCTTCCCTGTTACCTTACCCAGGGAAAAGGGACCCACTTAGCCCGGGGCTAATATATCTGCCTTCTATTACTCTCCTATAGCCATCTGGCCTGACCCTGTCACATATCCCCCCTCCTGCTCAACACTATGGGGTTGGGCAACTTGGGATGTCAGGCAGTGTACTCATGACAAGCCATCTGCATTGCCATGGTGGCTTCCAGCCCGGTGTTGTATGGTGAATTGGAAAAGTTGCAGGGACAGGAACCATCTGGTCACCCTTGCGTTCTTCTCTTTATTTCGCTGCATCCACTGGAGGGGTGCATGGTCAGTCACAAGGGTAAACCGTCGTCCCAGAAGGTAATAACGTAGTGTTTCCATGGCCCATTTCACAGCTAGGCAGTCTCTTTCAACCACAGCATACTTCTGCTCTCCCAGGAGGAGTTTCCTGCTGAGGTAGAGGACTGGGTGTTCTTCATCTCCGACCATCTGCGATAGGACAGCTCCCAGTCCTACTTCAGATGCATCTGTTTATAAAAAGAATTCTTTGTTGAAGTCTGGGGCTATAGGCAGGGGGTTACTGCAGAAGGCTGTCCATAGATCCATGAATGCTTTCTCTGCGGCATCTGTCCACTTCACCATGTCTGGACCCCAGGCTTTTATCAGGCCTGTCAGAGGACTCACTCTGGTAGCAAAATGGGGAATAAATCATTGATAGTACCCCACCACACCCAGGAATGCCCGGACTTGCTTTTTCTGATTCAGCCGGGGCCAATTTTGGATAGCCTCTAGTTTGTTTAGTTGGGGCTTGACCATGCCTCTTCCTACAATGTAGCCAAGGTATTTAGTCTCGGCTAGCCCTATAGCACACTTGGCTAGGTTGGCTGTGAGGCCAGCCCGTCTTAGCGTGTCCAGAACCGCTTCCACCTTTCCTAAGTGGGTTTCCCAGTTGGGGGTGTGAATAACCAAATCATCCAGGTATTCTGCTGCATAACTGGTATGGGGCCGTAGGAGCTTGTCCATAAGATGCTGAAAGGTGGCAGGTGCCCCATGCAGTCCAAAAGGAAGAACAGTATATTGAAACAGACCCTCTGGTGTAGAGAATGCTGTCTTTTCTTTCGCATCTTTGGCAAGGGGAATCTGCCAGGATCCCTTTGTTAACTCAAGGGTGGTCAAAAATCGGGCATTGCCCAGGCGGTCAACTAACTCATCAATACGGGGTATGGGGTATGCATCAAATTTGGATATCTCATTCAGCCGGCGAAAGTCATTACAAAACCTAGTGGTGCCATCGGGTTTGGGCACCAACACAATCAGGCTTGACCACTGACTGTGAGATTCTTCGATGACTCCCAGCTCCAACATCCTTTTTACCTTTGCCTTGATCTCCTCCCTTTTTGCTGCTGGGACTCGACAGGGCCTTAAAGTTACCTTTGCCCCAGGGTCTGTGATAATGTGGTGATATGCTTCTGTGGTCTGACCTGGTTTGGTGGAAAACACGTCATGGTATCCGTTGATCATTTCAGTTACCTCCTTCTTCTGGTTTGGTGTCAGATCAGTGGATATCCTGATCTGCTCCTGCATGTTATTTCCCTGGATCAGGGTCTCTTGGGCCACTACACACGCCTCTCGTTGGTGCCAAGGCTTTAAGAGGTTAATGGGATAAATGAGTTCTTGTTTCCGGCGTCCTGGCTGCTGCACCTTGTAGGTTACTTCCCCCACCTCATAGGGCCCCTGCCATTGGGCCAGAAGCTTGCGTTCTGCTGCGGGTACCAACACCATCACCCGATCCCCTGGCTGGGACTGTCAGACTTTTGCCTGGCGATTGTAATGGGTTCGCTGGCCTCCTGCGCCTTTTCCAAATGTTCCCGACCAATAGGGGTGGCCCGGGCTCTCCGTTCTCGCATCTACAACAGGTGGTCAATTATATTCCTCCTCTCATTGGGTTCCTCTTCCCAGATTTCTTTTGTGATATCTAGTATGCCATGGGGGCGGCGTCCGTATAATAATTCAAAGGGGGGAAAACCCAGTTGAGGCCTGAGGTACCTCCCGGATTGCGAACATAAGGTAGGGTAATAGGGTGTCCCAATCCTTCCCGTCTCAACTTACCATTTTCCTTATCATTGCCTTGAGGGTTCGGTTAAACCTTTCTACCAGCCTATCGGTCTGCGGATGATAGACTGAAGTTCTCAGGGTATGTATATGGAGCAGCGTACCGAGATCCTTCACTAGCTTTGACATAAATGGGGTTGGCCATGTTAATATCTCCTTTGGTAGCCCCACTTGGGCAAAGATCCCCACCAACTCTTTAGCTATCGTTTTAGAGGCCGTGTTCCACAGGGAGATGGCTTCCGGGTAGCGAGTAGCATAATCCAGAATGACAAGTACATATTGGTGGCCCCGGGGTGTCTTCTCCGGGGTCCCACTAAATCCATGGCTATTCGCTCGAAGGGGACCTCTATGATGGGAAGGGGTACAAATGGTGCCCTCAAGTGAGGACGGGGAATGTGCAGCTGACACTCCGGGCAGGACGCATAGTACCTCCACACTTCTTCATGTACTCCGGGCCAGAAGAATCGTCGCAGGACCCATGCCAGGGTCTTCTCTACCCCCAAATGCCCCCCAAAAAGATGACTATGGGCCAGACTTAATAAAGCATTCTGGTGTTTTTGAGATACTAGGATCTACTGTACCTTCTGCCCCTGTACTGGTGCAACCCGGTATAAGAGATTCTTCTTCATTATGAAGTAGGGTCCTGGTCCCTGGGTTTTCCCTTCCACGGGAACCCCATCTATTTCAGTCACCTCCTTCCTAATGCTGTCGTACCTTAGGTCTTCAGCCTGGTCCCATCCAAAATTTCCTCTCCTGGGGCTAATCTGCCCGAGATCTAGGGGGCCAGTCTCTGTTGCCTCTACTGATTCAGAGGCGTTAGGGTATGGGTCAGACTCAGGTGCTTCTCCCTCCTGGGTGATCTCCTTTTCAGCTGCCCGGGTCCACCTACCTACGAGAGCGACCCTCTGGCTTTGGGCCAGTATTCGGGTTCCCAAGGCCTTAGCTGCCCTTCTTTCCCTTTTTGTCTTTCTACGCTGTCTGGGAGGGGAGAACAAATCTGGGGATATTTCAGAGAAGGTTGGGGGTTGACAGTCTACTGTGGATGCCTCACTAACTTCAGGGCTTCCCCCTTTCTCCAATCCCCCTACTGGGAGTAAGTCTCCAAACCCTGGGAAGTCCCTCCCTATGAGCACCGGGTATTGGAGTTTAGGGACTACCCCTGCTGCTACCTCAGTAGTGTTCCCCTGAATCTCGATTTTTACTGGGATGGTGGGGTAATAACCACCTCTCCCATGGATGCATGTTATCCCTGTATGCTTAGCCCACAGCAGCTGACTACGCTTCAAAGCTTCCCCGAGACAAGCGTGATAGCACTCCCCGAATCAGCCAGTGCTGTGGTCTCTACCCCATTTAGCTTCACTGGTCTAGTGTACATATATGGGGTTAGTGAGACCCCCACAAGATGATTAGGGAGCATGGGTCTGCCCAGATCCCCAGGTTACACTGCATAGGCTCCTCGGCATTGGGACACTGGGCAGCTATGCGTCCCCACTCCCCGCAGGTGTAACATCTGTATGGAGCCCTAGGCATTCCCTGGTCTCTTGGTTTGGATAATCTAACATCACGATCCTCTTCCCCCTCAGTGCTCCGACTCTTTGTGGCTTCTGGTGGGCCTTCAGCCCCTCTCTTTTTCCACCTGGGTTCTCCTGGTGGCCCAGTCACCTGAGTTCTAGGGCTTGGTGCTGCTAGTTTAACCTGGGGTGCTTCTTCCTTAACTGGTCGGGTCAGCTCCCTCGCTGTCCTTCGACTTTCTACTAGCGCGACAACCTCATCGTAGGTGGAGGGTCTGTTCTGGCTTACCCAGGCGCGAAGGTCTGACGGTAGTCCTCTCATGTACCGGTCGATGACCAGAACCTCTAGTATCTCCTCTGGACTCTGGGACTCAGTTCGTAACCACTTTTGTGCGAGATGGATGAGATCATATAATTGGGACTGCGAGGTTTTGTTTTTCTGGTAACTCCACTCATGATATCACTGGGCCCGCACTGCAGTCATTACCCCAGATCTGGCCAGGATCTCTACTTTCAGCTGGGGATCGTCTGCTGCAGCCTCTTCAGGCAAATCATAGTAGGCCTTCTGGGCCTCCCCCACAGGAATGGAGTAAGGATGCCAGATCACTGTTCTTGGGGCCAAGCCTCCCGCAGGGCTATCCTCTCAAAGGCCAGGAGGTATACCTCTACATCATCCTCCCGCATCATTTTCTGCAGCCAATTGCTGGCCCGCATGATCTGCGTCCCATCATGGCCGCAGTTCAGCTCTGTAAGGGCCTTTACCTGGTTTACCAGTTCCCGCAACATAGCCTGGTCTTGAGCAGCCTGGTCCATCAGCAGGCAATTAGTCTCTTGCTGCAGCCGCACTGCTTCCTGTTGGGTGGCTGCCTGGACACGAGTAGCCTCCTCCTGGGCAGCCGTGGCTTGTGTCAGTGCCTCCACTACCTCCTCCATTGTGGTGAAAAAAAATAAAAATAGACCCTCTTCCCTTTTTTTTTCCCCTTCCAAACACCCTCCTTCTTCCGCCGCGCTGTGGACACCAGATCCCACTGCTCACACCAATTGTGACAAAGTTCCTGCTCTACCTTGGTGGGTCTTGCGCTTATTGGCGGATTTGCTCACCTTGGAGCTTCACGGCAGGCGTCAGCTTGGCTGTTTTTCTGAATTCACAGTCCAGGTCGACCCCTCCTGTGTCTGACCAGGAGTTGGGAGGATTTGGGGGGAACCTGGGCCCGTCCTCTACTCTGGGTTCCAGCCCAGGGCCCTGTGGAATGCAGCTGTCTAGAGAGCCTCCTGGAACAGCTGTGTGACAACAACAACTCCCTGGGCTACTTACCCATGGCCTCCTCCCAACATCTTCTTTATCCTCACCATAGGACCTTCCTCCTGGTGTCTAATAATGCTTGTACACCTCAGTCCTCCAACAGTCCACGTTCTCACTCTCAGCTCCTAGCGCCTCTTGCTTCCAGCTCCTCAAACGCACACAACAAACTGAAGTGAGCTCCTTTTTAAAACCCAGGTGCCCTGATTAGCCTGCGTTAATTGATTCTAGCAGCTTCTTGATTGGCTGCAGGTGTTCTAATCAGCCTGTCTTAATTGTCTCCAGAAAGTTCCTGATTGTTCTGGAACCTTCCCTGCTACCTTACCCAGGGAAAAGGGACCTACTTAACCTGGGGCTAATATATCTGCCTTCTATTACTCTCCTATAGCCATCTGGCCTGATCCTGTCACACTATCTATCTATCTATCTATCTATCTATCTATCTATCTATCTATCTATCTATGTATCTATCTATCTATCCCCATCCACCCCCTCTATCTATCTATCTATCTATCTATCTATCTATCTATCTATCTATCTATCTATCTATCTATCTATCCCCAACCACCCCCTCTATCTATCTATCTATCTATCTATCTATCTATCTATCTATCTATCTATCTATCTATCTATCTATCTTGTCCTTCTCCAGACCTGAGGAAGAGCTCTGTAACGTTCGGAAACTTATTCCTTCCACCAACAAAGCTGGTCCAATAAAACATATTTCCATCCCCACCTTGTCTGTCTATCTATCTCTGTATGGTCATCCATTTATTTCTCTATCTGTGGTCACTTATAGGGTGCCAATCAATCCACAATGTAAGAGTACACAGTGCAGTGATCCCATTCCATCCCTAGTTTGTCTGCACCGACAGCTCTGTCATGGTGTGTCTCTTTCACACTGAACACTGTTTCATTGCAGAGAAGGCTGTCTAGCATCAGCACTTTAAAAGATAAAATATGAGTGCAGATTTTTTTTTCTTTCCCGTGTTTTTCATCGTATGTTTGCAGCCAGGCACAGGGAAAAGGGAAAGAGGATTTATAGCCTGGCAGATACAGGACTTGGATGATTTGCTGAATCAATATCAGTAAAAATTATTGCTGTGGATCCTCGCGATGAATCCCATGATGCTTGGTGATAGTAACGCCATCAAACACCAGCGCTGAGGCTTTGTGGCAGTGTCTTGTACTCCTGTAAATTAGATTTGTCTCATTTCTGAGCTCTCCACAGACTGTGGAAATAAATCGTGGATGTTATCAAATGAATGGGAAGATGGAGGGAATGTGAGACAGAGCCCAGGCCCGGGATTAACACATGCTGAACAGAGGCCATGGTGCTTAGCACAGAGATTCACAGGTTGTTTTAAAAAGAAGCACGGATGTGTTAATTCCCCTGGGAAGCACAGGCTTGCTTTATCTGACACCAGCAGCGAAGCCAGGCATACTATTGCTTTCTACACACTGCACAAGCACAGCAGCTGGGATTCATTGGCACCTGGACCCCGGCATGTTGGTCTGTGGAGGGAGATTTTTCATTACCCCCTTCAAAAGTGTGTGTGTGTAGGGAGAGTGAGGGTGATGGGGAAGTTGGGCTAGTGAAAAGAAATATTGCCCAGGTTCTGTCTAGGAGGGAAGGATGGGCCCGTGATTAAGAAGCTAGCCTGGGACTCTGGAGATGTGGGTGCAGTTCAGTGCTCTGGCACAGATTTCCAGTGGGCAAATCATTCTCTCTATCTCTCTCTGCCCCAATTCCCCATCTGTACAGTGGGGGTCACAGCACTGCTCTTCCTCCTGAGGGTGTTGTGGGGCACTCAGATGCGACAGCGATGGGGTCCATGGAAGCACCTTAGCTTGACAGTATCAAGGGAGCCTTCACCCTTAAAATTACACCGAGGAACTGAATGTTAAAATAATGAATGTTAATAATTTCAGCAACCTCCTTCCCTCTAAAGCGCCCCAACCCTCCCATCAGCTGCTGATTCCCCTTTCCTCCCCAAACCATCTTCCAATCCCCATGCCCAGCCAGAATACTTCCTGCTGCTGGCGCCCCTTCTATCTGCTGGACCTGCATCCCCACCACCAGAAACTGTCCCCTCCAGCACATCCTGAGGTGGGCATGACAGAAAAAACTATGTGCAGGCAGGCACTCTATCTAGATTCGCTGGTAGCTTCCGCTGCTATAGTAGGGATGCAACTCAAGTGTGGGTCCCGGTCCCAGATAAAGGTCCCTCTGGCTGCTGGAACCCATTCACAGCTCCCATCTCCAGCTTCCATCCATTCAACCTTCCAGCTTCTAGTTGCCCTCCATGGTGGAAGCTCTTGCATTCCCTGAAAGCTAAAGCCAGTCCATATGAAATAGAAGTTCTCAAGCTGCCTTCGTGGCTTATTTTCTCCAAGAGTAATTAATGAAGGAGAAGCAAGGCCTAGAGTGGAAGGTTGGGCTTGCGGTTAACATGGTGGTCTCCACTGTAGGTGATCTTGATATAGTGCCCTGCTTCGCTACTGACTCCTTAGCTAAGACACTCTGTGTCTCCAATCCCAAAGGCCAAAATAGTGAGCTCTTTAAGGTCGGGACTGTTTCTTACAATGTGTTTGCACAGCATGTAACACATGGGTCTATCAGGGGTACCATAATAAAGGACATTTCTTTATTCTTCGGGGGCTTTATTGATTCCTCCCCAGCACAGGCTGCATGTGGCTCTTTCTTCTCTTCTTTAATTTTTGTAACAATTTTCCCAATATTTCCCCAGCTCTTCTGAGGTGCCGCTCCCCTGCCCCCAGACCCTCCCATGCACATGCTGTTACAATGCTGTGAGAGTAGGCCATGTGACAAAGCCACACCTATACAGCGGTTTCAGCTGCTTCTCTTACAGATGCTTCCTTATTCCCTATGGCTTTTCCATGTGAAATCTCACCGCTTGCTTTGTCATCTGTGCTGCTTCTTGAAATTGCTGATGTAGAAACACTCACGGATGCTGGAAACATGAGCAAGAGTGGGAGCTCATAGAGGACACAGCTGAGTACAAGCCCAGGAGACAGGTACTCTGTCTTTCTAGATTCCCCAATAACACCCTTCACTGTGGTGTTTGGTGCACCAAAGCTGTGGGTTCTGGACCATGCGCTGCACAGTAATATGCTGGGCCTACCACCTGCCTCTTGTTTTCCCTTGGGGAAATCCTTTAGCTCAAGGGGCAGTGGCATCGCTTTTTGGTGCCTATGTTTCCCAGTTTCAGTCTCTGCCTATGGCTGTGGTACTCATAGGCATGGGTTGTGGCTCATTAGACATTAGAGCAAGCATGACCTTATCCATGTGCAGATCCAAATGCAGGACCCACCTCTTGGAGAAAACTTCCCCACCTCCCCCAGCAGTGGTGTCTCCATCAAACCAACCCACAAGGGGGAAATAAGAAGGGAATAAAGCAGGTGGCTTCAACATCATTGGTATGCTACATATCACAGTGCTTGGGCTATAGGAGAATCATGCATCACTAAACTGAAAGATTAAGGGCTTGATTCTCATTACATTAAAGTCGCAGTTCTCAAACTGTGGATCAGGTCCTCAAAGTGGGTTGTGGCCCCATTTTAATGGGGTCGCCAGGGCTGGCTTAGACTTACTGGGGCCCAAGGCCAGAGTCGAAGCCCCACCACCCAGGCTGAAGCTGAAGCCCAAACCCCACCACCTGGAGCCAAAGCCTCAGGGCTTCAGCCCAGGGTAACAGGGCACAGGTTACAGGCTCCCTGCTGGGACTCAGGCTTTGGCTTTGCCCCCCATATTCAGTGAAGCGGGGATCAGGCTTTGGTTCAGGCTTCGGTCCCCCCTCCCAGGGTCGTGTAGTAATTTTTGTTGTCAGAAGGGAGTTGTGGTGCAATGACATTTGAGAACTGCTGCATTAAGGCCACTTTAGACTTCCAGAGCAGGGTAAAGGGGGCTGAGTATAGAGTCCGAAGCCAGCAGGGACCATTGTGATCATCCAGGATAGCCTCAGACTAGATGATCAGAACGGATCCCTTCTGGCCTTGGATTCCATGAAGCTCTATTCTGGCAGCATAAAGGGGCTTTAAAGTAATTAGAATCAAGCCCTTAATCTTCCAGTTTATCAAGACGGGATTCTCTTCTGACATACACTTGGGTTTACACCAATATACCTTCGGCTACATCAGCAGTTACTCCTGATTCATGCCATAGAGAATGAGAGGACAACCTGGACCTCTTACTGCAGAATTCCCCCTTTTTATAGAAATTAGTGATGAGCCTGCATTGTGAAGTTCAGATCCAGACCCTGATTCAATTTTGAATCCAACTGGGAACTATCCTAGAGTTCATATCCATTTGGATTCGATGACCCCACAGTTCAGCCTATTTGCAAAATTCAGTTCTTCAACCAAAAGTGAACTTTCCTAATGTTCAGTGGCTTCGGATCCACTGTTTCACTTGAGTTTCTGTTGCACAGAAATCTAAACGAGTCATTTCCTCTTCTTTTCCCCACAATAGCATTTGAGGCATTGAGCTGGCAGCAGCAACAAGGAAAGAGAAGGCTCTGAGCGGCTCTTAAGTCCTCAAACACCTCCCAACAAAGTTGCAAAGTTCGTTCCCACACAGAAAAAGTAGCATGTAATGTTAGCACTTCATAGAATCATAGAATATCAGGGTTGGAAGGGACCTCGGGAGGTCATTTAGTCCAACCCCCTGTTCAAAGCAGGACCAATCTCCAATTTTTGCCCCAGATCCCTAAATGGTCCCCTCAAGGATTGAACTCACAACTTCAGGGATATTGCACAGTACAGACAGATGTATCTATGTGATAGACCAGGAGAAAACAAATGGATGTCGTCTACACAGGATTCTTTCTTCCACGTATAAATATATATCCTGTTTTTCTTGCATTCACACCAGTTGAGACTCAGGGAATATGAGATCGATTCCTGTCTCTGTCACCGGCTTCTTGTATGATCTTGGGGCAAGCCATTTAGTTTCTTTGAGCCTCCGTTCCCCATTTCCAAAGTGGAGACAATAATCCTCCTTTTCTCCCACTCTTTGCCTGGTGTATTTAGATTGTGAGCTCTTCAGGGCAGGAATCGTCTCTTACTGTATCCAGCATAGCAAAACAGGGTCCTGAGCTTGTTTGGAGTCTCCAGGTGCTATCATATTACAGATAAGAGTAATTTTTCTTCTGCTCAGTTAGACACATAGCTCTAGGCTTGATCGCTTCTCTGTTCACTACTTTCAGTGTTGTTTCCTGTATGCACTCATTGCAAACACAAGTACAAACCACAGCTATTCCTGTCCGTCATCTTCCGCATCATTTTCCAGGCTACTTTCTCAAAATACTCTGAGAAGCTATTTGAGCCAGACAGAATGTACGCAGCTGTTTATCATGGCGGGGGATATGATCAAGCTTCCTGTGCCTGTCATAGGGTCCTTTATCTCATGATCAGCTCTACAGAGAGATCTGTGAAGTCTGGATGAGCTCATGGCCTATCTCATCCGCTTCTTCTTGACAACACTTCAGCACTCGCTGACGTCTTGTGAACCTAGTAGTTTAAGTAGTATGTCCCTCCAGTGCTGCCTCTGGTGCCAGGAGTATCACAGAACATTGGAGCTTCTGGGGAATACCACTGGGTCCTGCTATGGGTAGAGATGGTCAGGAATTTTTCAACAAAATGTTTTTTCTATCTCATTCATCCAAACCAAAACATTTTGTGGGAAAGGGTCAATTTGAACAAAACTTTCTCCCATGAGGGATGGAATTTTCTCGTCAAAACCAGAGAGTGCCCCCACAAATATCTAATTGCTTGGAGGCCTATGGGACTCACACGGAGTAGGGGTGACCTGGATTCATTTTTCTGCACTGCCTGATTTGGAGCAGGGACTTGAATGCAGGGGTCCTACATCTCCGGTGAGTACCTGAACAAGAGTCAGTCTCTGTCTTGCTTTCTCAAGATCTCCTGTTGGAGCTGTTCCACAATATGCAGTTGGCCAGAGAGAGATTCGCTAGCTCAGTGGTTCAGGTGCTCCTTGGGTCTGTGAAAGAGCAGAGTGCAAGTTTCTCCCTCCGAATGCTGGACTTGGCTCTGGCCTTCCACGTTCCAAGTGACTGCCCCACCCACAAAGCCATTCTGGGGTGAATCTCTTGCTCTGTTTCCCTGCCATTTTTGGAAAGGTCTCCATTTTGTCCCAGTGCAGAATGCGAAAGTCTTCGAAATCTCAAGCAGTTTTTTCAGGTGAACAGAGTGGCTGCAGGGAGGTCCAATAACAAAGAAGCTGGGCGGGTAATAGCAAGATGGCTACAGACAAACAGGAGGTAATTTATTAACCGGAATCCATAATATACAGTGTACGCTCATGGCATATAACGCAATGTACATGCATGGCTCAGAACATACAAGCGTGGCACCCAATGTCCACATATGGCATACACCAGGGTTTGTACCGGTATGGGCTACAGGCTGAGTCCTATTTATGGAGCTCATGCCGCGTATTCAAATTCTGCAGAATCTAAATTTCTATTTTAAGAAAGCCCAGCCCCCTCACCAAGTTACTCACCCTGATGAATGTGAAGGAAACCTTCCAAGGGTAAGCAATAAGAAAAGGAGTACTTGTGGCACCTTAGAGACTAACAAATTTATTAGAGCATAAGCTCTAAAAAAAAGGGGTAAACAGTGAAGTGGCAAAATTTGAGGATGATACAAAATTAAGATAGTTAAGACCCAGGCAGATTGTGAAGAGCTACAAAAGGATCTGCCAAAACTGGGTGACTGGGCAACAAAATGGCAGATGAAATTTAATGATGATAAATGCAAAGTAATGCACATTGGAAAGCATAATACCAACTATACATATACAATGATGGGGTCTAAATTAGCAGTTACCACTCAAGAAAGAGATCTTGGAGTCATTGTGGATCGTTCTCTGAAAACATCCACTCAATGTGCAGTAAGAAAAGGAGTACTTGTGGCACCTTAGAGACTAACAAATTTATTAGAGCATAAGCTTTCGTGAGCTACAGCTCACTTCATCGGATGCATTTCGTGGAAAAAACAGAGGAGAGATTTATATACACACACACAGAGAACATGAAACAATGGGTTTATCATACACACTGTAAGGAGAGTGATCACTTAAGATAAGCCATCACCAGCAGCGGGGGGGGGGGGGGGGAGGAGGAAAACCTTTCATGGTGACAAGCAAGGTAGGCTAATTACAGCAGTTAACAAGAATATCAGAGGAACAGTGGGGGGTGGGGTGGGAGGGAGAAATACCATGGGGAAATAGTTTTACTTTGTGTAATGACTCATCCATTCCCAGTCTCTATTCAAGCCTAAGTTAATTGTATCCAGTTTGCAAATTAATTCCAATTCAGCAGTCTCTCGTTGGAGTCTGTTTTTGAAGCTTTTTTGTTGAAGTATAGCCACTCTTAGGTCTGTGATCGAGTGACCAGAGAGATTGAAGTGTTCTCCAACTGGTTTTTTAATGTTATAATTCTTGACGTCTGATTTGTGTCCATTCATTCTTTTACGTAGAGACTGTCCAGTTTGGCCAATGTACATGGCAGAGGGGCATTGCTGGCACATGATGGCATATATCACATTGGTAGATGCGCAGGTGAACGAGCCTCTGATAGTGTGGCTGATGTGATTAGGCCCTCTACACCAACATTCCACACAAAGATGGACTACAAGCCGTCAGGAACAGTATCCCCGATACTGTCACGGCTAACCTGGTGGCAGAACTTTGTGACTTTGTCCTGACCCATAACTATTTCACATTTGGTGACAATGTATACCTTCAAATCAGCGGCACTGCGATGGGTACCCGCATGGCCCCACAGTATGCCAACATTTTTATGGCTGACTTAGAACAACGCTTCCTCAGCTCTCGTCCCCTAATGCCCCTACTCTACTTGCGCTACATTGATGACATCTTCATCATCTGGACCCATGGAAAAGAAGCTCTTGAGGAATTCCACCATGATTTCAACAATTTCCATCCCACCATCAACCTCAGCCTGGACCAGTCCACACAAGAGATCCACTTCCTGGACACTACGGTGCTAATAAGCGATGGTCACATAAACACCACCCTATATCGGAAACCTACTGACCGCTATTCCTACCTACATGCCTCTAGCTTTCATCCAGATCATACCACTCGATCCATTGTCTACAGCCAAGCGCTACGATATAACCGCATTTGCTCCAACCCCTCAGACAGAGACAAACACCTACAAGATCTCTATCATGCATTCCTACAACTACAATACCCACCTGCTGAAGTGAAGAAACAGATTGACAGAGCCAGAAGAGTATCCAGAAGTCACCTACTACAGGACAGGCCCAACAAAGAAAACAACAGAACGCCACTAGCCATCACCTTCAGCCCCCAACTAAAACCTCTCCAACGCATCATCAAGGATCTACAACCTATCCTGAAGGACGAGCCATCGCTCTCTCAGATCTTGGGAGACAGACCAGTCCTTGCTTACAGACAGCCCCCCAATCTGAAGCAAATACTCACCAGCAATCACACACCACACAACAGAACCACTAACCCAGGAACCTATCCTTGCAACAAAGCCCGTTGCCAACTCTGTCCACATATCTATTCAGGGGATACCATAATAGGGCCCAATCACATCAGCCACACTATCAGAGGCTCGTTCACCTGCGCATCTACCAATGTGATATATGCCATCATGTGCCAGCAATGCCCTTCTGCTATGTACATTGGCCAAACTGGACAGTCTCTATGTAAAAGAATGAATGGACACAAATCAGACGTCAAGAATTATAACATTCAAAAACCAGTTGGAGAACACTTCAATCTCTCTGGTCACTCGATCACAGACCTAAGAGTGGCTATACTTCAACAAAAAAGCTTCAAAAACAGACTCCAATGAGAGACTGCTGAATTGGAATTAATTTGCAAACTGGATACAATTAACTTAGGCTTGAATAGAGACTGGGAATGGATGAGTCATTACACAAAGTAAAACTATTTCCCCATGGTATTTCTCCCTCCCAGCCCACCCTCCACTGTTCCTCTGATATTCTTGTTAACTGCTGGAATTAGCCTACCTGCTTGTCACCATGAAAGGTTTTCCTCCTTCCCCCCCCTGCTGCTGGTGATGGCTTATCTTAAGTGATCACTCTCCTTACAGTGTGTATGATAAACCTATTGTTTCATGTTCTCTGTGTGTGTGTATATAAATCTCTCCTCTGTTTTTTCCACCAAATGCATCCAATGAAGTGAGCTGTAGCTCACGAAAGCTTATGCTCTAATAAATTTGTTAGTCTCTAAGGTGCCACAAGTACTCCTTTTCTTTTTGCGAATACAGACTAACACGGCTGCTACTCTGAAAAGGGTAAGCAATGTGGCACTTCCTTCCTGAGTCTACAGGCAGCCTGAAGCAATGGCTCTGTGAGGTGTCAACTCAATTGCTCCCTCATTGTTCCTATTGGCTCTGAAAACTAATGATGGCTCTCTAAATGTCTATGTCTGAACTATGTCCTGGCTGACCTTTTGGCAACAGGGTGGGGAAAGGGTACGGCAGTGAAATCTGCATGGGCTGGGTGTCGCTACAGAGAAGGAAATGCAGAGAGAAGAAAGAAGGAGAAATACGACAGGACTAGGGGAGAGAAACAAAGGAAGGAAGAGAAACAAGAGGCAGGAAGAGCAGTGGGCTAAAAGGGAAGCCTATTTTTCCACCCAGTGATGTTGAAAGTTTCAGTAAAGCACCGAACCAGTAAGAAATAATGGTGCTTTATTTATGCTTTATCAGCTGGAGCTCTGCTGTGGTCCTCATTTTATGATACTGCCAGCCCACAAGTAAAAATACTCTCTTCCAAGAGGGAGTCTGATATCCTAGACACCTGCTGTATGTAATGTACAGGCATGGCCCAGGACATACATCATACGAGCAAAGCACATCTGTAGTGGGATGCAGCTCTGGACTGACTGCAGGACATTAACTCTCTGCTACACCAGGTGTGGTAAGGGGCTGGCAGCAAGGCTACATTTATTCCCATGTAATTCCCATTTAATCTGGAAATTCCTTTTGCAGTTTACGATGGCTGTTATCAGGTTGAGTATCCTTTGGGATGTGGAGGACCCCAGTTCAGGTCCCTGCTCTGACTGATTTGAAGCAAGGGCTCAGACCTGCCTCTCCCATATCCCATTTGAGTGCCTCACCCACCAGGCTGTTCTAGGGGTTGTCTCACCTGTATTTTTTCATGCCAGAATCACAAAGGCCTCATTTTTGCTCCACATCAGAACAAAAACAAATTCCAAAGCCTCCAAATTTTTAACCAAACAGAATTGTTGTTCTCTGGCCAGCCCTACAAGCGGCAACCATCACTCGGAGGGTACTGTCAAAGTTCTTAGCCCCTAGCCCCTCCCATAGTGATTAGGGTTACTACCTGGTCAGTATTTGACCGGCCTGGCTGGGTTTCTTCTTATAGATTTGCCAGTTGCCGGAAAAATAATTTAATCTGCTGGGAGTTTTTTTACGTGGGTCTAAAGATTTGCATTATTATTACAGTGTTATCTAATGTTAAAAGTTTCTGTGTCTGCTGTTCTCACTAACGCAGTTTAAGCAATAACAGATCAAAACTGTTGAAAATACAGCAGCCGTCTGCCCAGCAACACGCACGCGGTGCACCCTGTGTGCGACAAGGTTTGAGTCACAGGACAGGGTGGAGAAGAGCTATGTTGTCAATCTTATCTATATGTGTTATCTCTCTAGATACTGTAAGTGGCTGTTGAACGGGTGGGGGTTGAGGAGTTGCCTTGGGTGGGGGGTGTTGAGTTTTTTGCATTTCAAAGGTGGTAACCCTAAATTTAGCTGAGTTCTTTGGAAAATCCACCCCCTTCTCTTTAGGCCTACATGAGCACCAAGCTCTTTTGAACATCAACAAACTTTGAAATAAATTCCTCACCACAGAGCCTACAAGGGGGTTGAGGAAAAAGCAGAGTGTTATGGTGAAAGCACAGGACTGAGGCTGACTGAGTTCTTTCCCTCGCTCTCTCACAAATTCTGTCTGTGACCTTGGGGAGGTCCCATTGCTCTGTGCCTCGGTTTCCCCTCAGTCTCTCATACAGCAGCTTCAGCAAAAACAATGAGGAGTCCTTGTGGCACCTTAGAGATTAACAATTTTATTTGGGCACAAGCTTTCATGGGCTAGAACCCACTTCATCAGATGCATGGAGTGGAAAATACAGAAGTAGGTATAAATACATGAAAAGATGGGAGTTGCCTTACCAAGTGTGAGGTCAGTCTAACGAGACAATTCAATTAACAGCAGGGTACCAAGGGAGGAAAAATAACTTTTGTAGTGGTAATGAGAGCTGTTCCAATCCATTAATGTTTGTATAGCACTTGGAGATTCTGAGGTGAGTTGTGCACTAGGAATTCCAAGCAGTAGTGATCTCTGGAAACTGGTTGATAAGAAATTGGCAGGCTGCCTGCATAACCGTCTCCTCTGTTTTTGCTCTTCTAGGTCATGAGCACACTGCTCTTGATTGAGTACTCGATGGAGGTGGCTACTGGGAAAGGCTACTTCAAAGTCCTGGACAAGGATTACTACATAATTGGTAGGTTCAGTAGATGGAAGAGAAGCCAGAGGAGAAGCTGAGAAGGCTGCATTTGAGAGGGTGCATTCAATCCAAGGTTGTTTCTTCTCCAAATCTTCTTCAAACTAGTTGTCAGATGCTGCAGTTTAGAACTGAGGGGCGTGAGCTGAAAACTTCAGACCCAGATCCGACCTAAAACAGATACATAAATTAGGGAGTAAATAGTAATAATCCTCTGGGTTTTTTGTATACTGGGAGAGAGCTTTCCATCCACAGATCTCAAAGCCCCTGGCTAATATTAATTGATTAAATCTCATAACAGCCCTGAAGTAAGTGAAATTTTTCTGAATTTCAAATTTTCAATGATGTTTTTCTGCAAAAATGTAATTTTTGGTCAAAACAAGACCATTTTTTATCAGTTTTTTATTAGCTACACAGCTGATTGAAATTTTTCAATGATCAAAATGTTTTTTTTCAAAATCTGTAATGTTAACATTTCGGGGGGGGGTGGCGGACGGGAAATGAAATTTGAAAAACTAGTAGAAAATTCCCACAATTTTGTTTTTATTTTTTTCAACCAGTGCTACCTGTCATTTCTATAGGCATTGTTGTACACATAAATGTATATGCTGCTTAGCAACATTTTTGAACCGCTGTCAAATGGAATATAAAATGTTCCCACAAGTAGTGATGTATAAAAATGATGATTTGTTTCCAAAAATTTTTTGAAAAAAAAAAAAGAAATTCATTTAGTGACAATACATTTCACATTTTACCAACCCTGAATTAAATGGCCAGTTTTAGGAGCAGGGAAGATGTCAAATTATCATGAAGTTTCCATACAAAAATAAATTGTTATCCAAGCTAGATATTGCGTTTCACAAACCTTGAGATTTCTGCTTAAAAACAGAATGATTTTGTGTGAAAACAGTACTATTTTTTAACAAAACAAAATTAAAAAGGCCAAATTTGGCATATATTCCCTCCACCCACTCCCCTCCCAAAGTTGCAGTATTTTGCAAATTTGCAATGATATCCTGAATGCTTGCATTTGAAGGTGCATCACAAATATTTCACAGAGTTCTATTCATGAGATTGCTGGCATTTCTTTTTCTGGTCAGACTGGAAATACCACAAAGAGCAACTTTTATAGTTCCAGAAATTAAATGTGAAAACAATGTGTTTAAACACTGCAAAATGCTCAGCTTGAATTCAAATACAGAAATGGAAGATGATTTGGGAAATTCATTCCCCCCCCAAAAAACACTGGTTCTCTCACTCGTTCTCAACGCCTGCTGTTCTGTGTGTAAATTGCACCAGAATGGAGTGTATTAATAATACCCTAGAACGTTGTGAAACTCTTTACCATTTCCTGTGAGTCAATTTACACCCCTTCAGCTTTTGCTTTCCCATGAGAATTAACTAAAAGTGCACACATTTGTATTTAAACTTTTAATTTCATTATAGTTCTCAAAAGCTTTGCAGCAACAACTTGCACATTTCCAATGTGTGATATCATGCACTACAGAAATGTAAAACAAACAATAGTGGAAGAGAAGAGCTGAGCGACAATTTTAACCTACATGGGAGATTTTCAAAGGCGTTAGGTGTCCAGATCTCATTGACTTTCAATGGGAGTTGCATCTTTATTTGGTCTTTGTGCCTCTTGGAAAGGCCAGATCTCTAATACGCCTTAATTCCATTTGTAGTGGGTTAATTTTCTTTGTTTTTGTTTTAATTCATATATAAAAATGTATGACTGCGGTAATAATGACTAGGAGTTGTGATCACAATCTTGATGGAATCATTCAGGGGAAGTAGCAGAGCTATTCAGGAAAACAGTGTGTGTGCAGCTTTTGTCATATGGACCAAAACCACCTGCACTGGAGGCAGAACACGCTTGAAGGACCGTTAGGTTTATTTCTCTTGCCAATCCTGTCCTGCCCTTGAACCCAGCTGTTCAGAAGCAGCACTCTGCAGTGTATCAACAGCCCAACAACCTAAATATCCATCTCCAGTAATCAGCAAATGTGACTATTAAAACCACAGTTTACTAGTCCTGCCTGCATTCCCCCAGCCAGTTTATTGGGCCATAAAATAGAAACAGGCCTCTTTGCATTCAAGGGGAACATTAGGAGTCATTCAAAGTCCCTTCTAGCTGCATTCACACTAGCTCTGATGTGGCTAGAAGATAATCAAAACACACATTTGGCAAATAAAACTTGTTTTTTTTATTAGTCCCCTTGCTATGGTTGCAAAGACCCAGTGTAGGCTTTATCAGACCACCATGGCATACACTGTTGATACCACATTTGCAATGAGAGAGGACTTTTATTTCATAACATACTTCTCCCTGCTCATGAAATTCCTGGGTATCTCTGGGAGACTCAGCTGGGGGAACAAGCAGCGGCGCATAGAAACAGACGCAAGAGAGAGAGAGAGACCCATACAGCATATTTATTCATTCGCTGGCATGTGTGTTTGTATAAATTATGAACTAGGGCAGTCTCATGAGATACACACACCAATTTGGGGAAGCTTTCACCAGCAGCAGTGAAATCCACAAGCAAAATGGACAGGCTGTGGGGGAGAACTATCCTCTTCAGATATGCACAGAGGTCTTCAGTGGCAGCTTAGACCATGGGTTTGGGGCTGGGAGAGGGCAGGAAGCATGTCTAGTGCGACTGTGACTACACACCAGCCAAATCCCCCCATGTGAGTGGGAGGCAGGATCCAGAAGCTGAAACCCCTATAAAGGAAAAGGAGGACATTGTTGTTACTGTTGCACACCGTGGGCTGTAGTAGCACCTGTAGAGGTGCTCCCTGCCCTGGGGAATGGAAAGGAGAATTCTGCAGAGTAGATAGGAACTCAGATCTGGCACTCAGGTCTGGCACTGTGGATCCAGATTTGATCCTTCATGTGAGGGTGTTTGGGAGCAAAAAAGATGTGATTCTATCAATTCAAGCCCCCCTCAATACATACCATAGGTGCAGAGTAAGTCTAGGGAAGAACAGATATAGCAACGCCCAAGAATGAGTCTCAGTCCATAGAATCACAGAAGTTGGACATGGAAAGATCGTATTAGGCTTTTCCCTTATAGTCTATTCTCCAGTGCTTCATCCATCACAGAAGTAAATGTCCCACACAATGGGTATTCTGCTACTTGTTTTGGGAGACAATTTGCACAGCTTAACACACCTTTATCTTCCACTGACAACATATCTTTATATAATTCCCTGGTTAACTGTGTCATGTCCCTGGCTAGCAGCTGCTCCGTATAGAGGGTAAGAGCCTACTACTGGTGGCACTTGGCAGAGGTGCTTCTTTAGCTCACGGGATGGAGGCAACTGGATTTAGCAGTGAAGGTCCTGTGTTCACTTCCACCTGAGGAGAAGTCATTATGTTGAAGTAAAAGCTTTGACTTATGGGACCAAATCCTTCAGTCCTTAACTCAGTTAAAATTTCCACTGAGCACTGATTGACTAAGTAGTTCTGGCCCATGGTTTGAAATGCTTCTGTGTTGCGTTGGGATCTTAATATTATTATTTATTAGCGGACATCATCACCAGCTTCCTGTTGATCTTCATGCTGTTTATCATCAGCTTCTACCTTCTTTATGGAGTGCTGAAGGTATGTCATTTTAAAATAACTTTCAGTTTTGTTTTTGTAGGGATAGAGGGGAGGAAGATTATTTACAATTTCAAACCCATTGAACTGGTCACTCACAAATTTGCTCCAAGTCTGGCTGTGCCTTCTAGGGCTAGGGGAAATTTCTCATCAAAATTATTTTTGATGGAAAATTTTGTTTTCAATTAAATGATTTTTTCATGCCAAGAATCTGCTTTACACTGACAATTAAGATTTTTTGTTGAAATATTTCAGCCAAAACCCAAAATATTATTGATTTGGAAATGCTGCCATGGTGCAGAATAGTAGTTGTTCTCCTATATGGGCTGGTCAGACTACATCTGCCATAATGCACCATAGTCAGCAACTCCCATGATGCAACCATCCCCTCTCTCCAATAAGAGAGACCATGGTGAATCATGAGAGATATAGTCTGACCAGGGTACTTAGCCCATAGAGGAGAACAGCAGCTTGAGGCCCCCGAACTACAATTCCCATGAGGCAAAGTGGCAGAATTTCCAAATTGAAATATTTCAGCTTTCAAATTGCCATAAAAAAATCTAAATTTTCCATGGCAAAAAACAAAAAAACAAACCCCATTTTTTGATCAGCTCTCGTGTCTATAAGGTAGATTGCTAATACACCTGTCACACTAATATCTAGAGTTAGGTGTGGAATTTCTTGCCGGGGTGTGTGTGTGTGTAATTTTTTTCTAGCTATAACAGCACAATAGCACTATAATAGCCCTTTCTAATCAATCCCACTTGAATAGAAATAATCACTTGCCTGCTGTCTCTCTCACAGAATAGGGAACGCCTCTTGATTCCATTCCTGGCTTTGCAAATCATGGATTTTTTCCTCACCCTCTTCACAATCTTCAGTTCCTACATTCAAGTCCCTGAAATGCTGTCGTTTGCATCCATTAGCCATGTGGTAAGTAAGAAGCATGAGCCCACTTTTCAGGCTGCCAGGGTGCAGATATATAGCACAATACGTGAAACTAAACTTGATGGACTAAGGCCCCAGAGAAGCAGGAAGGCTAGTCCAGGGATTGTCACCAGGGTCTTTGGAGACATGGGTTCAAGTCTCTGCTCCGCCACAGACTTCCTTTGTCACCTTGGGCAAGTCACTTAGTTTCTCTGTGCCTCAGCTCCCCACCTGTACCATGGGGCTACTAGTACTTCCTTCCCTCACAGGATAACTGCATTAAAAAGATGATGAGCTGCTCCAAAGCTACTGTGATAGGGCTATATAAATACCTAAGGCAGATAGGCTAGTGATCTACTCTGACATAAGACCCCTAGCAGGATATTTGGTGCGCTATATGAACAAGGGGTGAATGTCTGGCCCCACTGCACTCAATGGGTGTTTTGCCATTGATTTAAATGGAGCCAGGATTTCACCTCCAAAGTCCACTGCTAGTCTTACAACCCTGTGTAATTGGAATCTCTGCCCCATTGCAGGAATCATTCATTTAATATTCATCACATTTCCTATAACCTCGCTTGCCTGATTCATCACACTCAATGTAATTTATTTACAGTAATAAAACCAAAGCGACAGCAGATTGAGGGTGGCCAGGGGAACATTTGTGTCTCAGATGATGGACCGGAGAGAGGTCTGACAGTGGAACTATAGAGTACTATAAAGGGAAACTGTAGTGATGAATTCTCCCCTCATGCCATTAATAAGTAAATACATATATTTCATCTCTGGTCAAAAGTCAAACTTCAAGCCTAAACAGTAAGCATCAAACATGATATTTAGGCATCAAAATCAGCAGCAATTTTCAGAGGTGTTGAAAGCCAGCAGCTCCCATCAGCAGGAGCCCAGAAACTCTGAGAACTGGGTTTTTGCATGAAATTCAGCCCATTTATTGGGTGCCTAAATATGGATTTTGCTGCATCTCCTGCCTGCATCCCCACACCCCAAGTCTGAAAAATTTTGGCCTGCTTATGTACTACACTTTCTAGACTGTTTTTTGGAAAACTTTTATGGGTGACAGGTCTGATTCACCATTGCCCTTCCCCTTTGTGCCATCAGATGCCCTAGTGCAAAACAGGGGTAAAACACCACATTTTACATCCACTTTGTACTGGGGTTAACAATCATGCAGGGGACCAGCTCCCCATTGGCAGTCAGGGTATGTCTCTATGGCAGTCAGAGGTGTGATTAACACATGCGCAGACATACCCGAGCTAGCTTTGATTTAGCTAGCTCCAATAAGAATATCACTGAAGCTGCGGCAGTGTGGGCTCGCTGATCAAGTACGTATCCAGGGCCCCAGGGATGGGGGGTGTTGTACAGCCCATGCTGACATGCATACTGCCGTGACTTCCCTGCTCTGTTACTTAAGCTATCTAGATGAAAGCTAGCATGGATATGTCTACACATGCTGCAGTCACACCTCTGATTGCAGTGTAGACAAACTTTAAGGTCTGAGATACTGATTGCAGTGTAGACATAACTTAATCTGGAGCACCTCAGCAGCATAAAGGCACCTTCAAGTGCCACTAAAACTTGAGTCCACTTGAAGGTCTATTTACACTGTCAGAGTGGCATAAAGGGGTTGTGGCATAAAAGAGAATAAGGCCCAAGTGCAGGATAAAGGAGAATCAGGTCCTTTATAGCTAAGGAAACACCCACAAATATGGCTCTTTCATTTAACCAAAAATAAAGCCTTGATCACTCGGACATTTTTGTCTCTGTAGAAAGCACACACGAAGGTTCCCTTCCTGGCCGTGCAATTACTGGGTTTCTGTCTGAGCGTCTTAATGCTTTGTAGTTCCTACACGGAGGTCCCAGCCTACCTCAGCTTCCACTCAGCGAACCAAGAGGTAGGTAATAAATGAACGACAAGCCTGAGCCTGGACGACAAGTGTCATGTTGTGCTTTAGCCTATCAGGGAAATCAGCAAAATGTTAATCCAGTTTTTTTCTGTTTTGAAAAATGTTTCTTTAATATTTGTTGTTAGAGCAGCAACCCCAGCTTTGCTCTGTTCAGTGCCAAAGGTCATCTGTAGGGAGGGGTGAAAGTAACTTAAGGGACTTACCAGTACGCAGGGGGGCCGGGGTCCTGGGCAAGGTCAGGGGGTGGCTCAAACGGAAGGGGTGGGGCTAGGATGACCAGATGTCCCAATTTTATACGGACAGTCCCAATTTTGGGGTCTTTTTCTTATTTAGGCTCCTATAACCCCACACCCCCATCCCAATTTTTCACACTTACTGTCTGCTCATCCTAGGTGGGGCCTCGGGCGGAAGGGGCAGGGTTTGGGAAAGACTCACCCAGCCAGCCCTTCAGTGCAGCCTGGAGGCAATTTAAAGGGCTCCCGGCCACTGCCATCATCGCTTCCCCCGGGCTCCGGCAGCAATTTAAAGTGTCCGGGGGAGCAACAGCCAGTAGCCCTGGGTCCTTTAAATCACCACCGGAGCCCCATGGTAGCGGTAGCAGCAGTGGGGAGTCCCAGGGCTCTGGCAGCGATTTAAATTGCTGGGCCCCGGGAAAGCTGCCCCCTGCCAGTACGGTTGGCTTTATACCAGCTCGGACCGTACCGGCTTACTTTCATCTCTGTCTGTAGGACTTTCTAATCAACATCACTGTGCCCTTCCCTGACAGTTTGCTTGTGCAGTCACCATTTCTTAAAAGCACAACTCGTTTTGCTGCGGCAAATTTTGTGGGTGCAAATTAAATTGGCAAAACTGGGAGGCTGGGTATCAGCCTCCCTGAGGACATACCTTCACTAAGGCTCTGATTCAGCAAAGCACCTAAGCTAGGGTTGCCATCTTTCTACTTGCACACAACTGAACACCCTATTCTGATGCCCCACCCCTGCCTCGCCCCTTCTCTGAGGCCATGCCCCCTGCTCACTCCACTCCCCCCTCCCTCTATCTTTCGCTTTCCCCACCCTGACTCACTCACTCATTTTCACCGGGCTGGCTCAGGGGTTGGGATGTGGGAGGGGGTGAGGGCTCTGGCTGGAGGTGCGGGATCCAGGGTGGGACCAGGGATGATGGATTTGGGATGCAGGAGGGGGCTCCAGGATGGGGCAGGGGGTTGGTGTGTGGGGGTGTGTGAGGGTTCCGGCTGGGGGTGCAGACTCTGGTGTGGGGCTGGAGATGAGGGGTTTGGGGTGCAGGAGGGGATGAGAGCTGGAGGTGTGAGTTCCAGGGTGGGGCCAGAAATTAAGGGATCAGGGTTCTTGAGGGGGCTCTGGGCTGGGGCAGGGGATTCAGGTTTGGGGGTTTGGGCTCTGCCTGGGGGTGCGGGCTCTGGTGTGGGACCAGGGATGAGGGATTTGGGATGCAGGAGGGGGCTCCAGGCTGGGGCAGGAAGTTGGCATGTGGGGGTGTGTGAAGGCTTCGGCTGGGAGTGCAGACCCTGGTGTGGGGCTGGAGATGAGGGGTTTGGGTGTAGGAAGTCTGCTCCAGCTGGGACCAAGGGGTTCAGGGTGCAGGAGGGGGCTCCGGGATGGGAAAGGGGAGTGAGGTACGGGGGTGGGGAGGGCTCCAGTTGGTGGTGCAGGCTCTGGGGTGGGGCTGGGGATGGGGATGAGGGTTTGGGGTGCAGGAGGGTGATCCAGGCTGGGATCAAGGGGTTCAGAGGGCGGGAGGGGGATTGGGGCTGGGGCAGGAGGTTGGGGCACAAGACGGGGTCAGGGGTGCAGGATCCCGGCAGCACTTACCTCAAGCAGCTCCCAGAAGCAGCAGCATGTTCCCCTTCTGGCTCCCATATGGAAGTGCAGCTAGGTGGCTCTGTGCACTTCCCTGTCCGCGGGTGCCGCACCGGCAGCTCCCATTGGCCGTGGTTCCCAGCCACTGGGAGATGCGGAGCCGGAGCTTGAGGTGGGGGCAGCATGCAGAGCGTCCTGGCTACCCCTACATGGGGACAGGCTGCTGCTTCTGGGAGCTGCAGGGAGCCACGGCAGGCAGGGAGCCTGCCTTAGCCCTGCTGCGCTGCTGACCAAACTTTTAATGATCTGGTCAGCAGTACTGACCAGAGCCACCAGGGTCCCTTTTCAACCAGACATTCTGGTAAAAAACCAGACACCTGACAACCCTAACCTAAGCACATACCAAGTCCAAGCCTATTCAGCGAACCAATTAAACATGATTAACTTTAGCCACAAGTTTAAGTGCCATTAACTTCAATGGGTTGGGATCAGCTTTTAGATAACAAATCAATGAGTTAAAATTAAGTGAAAATATTCGGGCCAGTTGAAAATTTTCCATCAAAACTGTTTTTCTGTGGAAAATTGTGGTTTTCATGAAACTAGATTTTTCATGAAAAGTGTCTGCTTTCTGCAGAAAAATTTTTGTTGAAAAATAGAGCATCTGAAAACTGAAATATTTTGGCAAAAAAAGAAATACTTCAGCCAAAACCAGAAATATTTCCGATGCACAAAGGGGACAGCAAGGTGCATCATGGGAGATGTAGTCTGACCATGGAGCCTGACCTGTTGCAGAGATTGGGAGCGTGAGGCATCTGAACTATAGCTCCCAGGAGGCACTGCAACAGCATTTCAGAATCAAAATATTGGTTTTGGCCAAAATATTTTATTTTTTGGTTAAAATATGTTGGGGATTGATTCCTCCCTGCCTCCCCCCACCAAAAACTGAAATTTTCCATTGAAAATGTAGATAATTTTTTTGTTTTGTTTCATTTTTGTTGATGTTTTCTGTTTGGGGTGGGAGGGACATTTTGACCAGCTCTAGATCTGCCTTTGCTGATCAGAGCAAGGCATTTTGCCCACAGAGATGCCATTACACATATCCCTATCAGAGTGGGTGCAATTAAAGGTGGGGGCTAGATCCAGTCAGGATTAATCAAAGCCCCAATTCAGGCCAGGAAGCACTGGCAGACACCTGGTTATCAACAGGAAATGAAAAACTGTCCCTTATGGATTACTACTCTCCCACTTCAGCAGAACCAGAATGTTTGGTCCTTTAACTCATGAAAGCTTTCCCTGGTAACAGGGAAAACAAGGAATGTGTCTCCAAGGAATCAGACCAAAACTGTCAACTGATTTCATTTGGCCCTTGATGTTGGAATAAAGACATATGACTATCATGGGCACTTCCCTTTCCTTTCAGAGCTTCCTGCCAAGCCAGGAGAAGTTGTCTTCCGAGGAGTATGCCAAAGTGATGATCACCTTCACCATCACATTCATCGCTGTCCTCCTCCTAAAGGTAACCCGCCATATGCTGGAGGGTAGGGATAGGATACAGAGGGACCTAGACAAATTAAAGGATTGGGCCAAAAGAAATCTGATGAGGTTCAACAAGAACAAGTGTCCTGCACTTAGGACGGAAGAATCCCATTCACCACTACAGACTAGGGACCGAGTGGCTAGGCAACAGTTCTGCAGAAAAGGACCTAGGGGTTACAGTGGATGAGAAGCTGGATGTCAATCAACAGTGTGCCCTTGTTGCCAAGAAGGCTAATGGCATTTTGGGCTGTATAAATAGGAGCATTGCCAGCAGATTGAGGGACGTGATCGTTCCCCGCTATTCGACATTGGTGAGGCCTCATCTGGAGTACTGTGTCCAGTTTTGGGCCCCACACTACAAGAAGGATGTGGAAACTTGGAAAGCATCCAGCAGAGGGCAAGAAAAAATGATTAGGGGGCTAGAGCACATGATTTATGAGGAGAGGCTGAGGGAACTGGGATTATTTAGTCTGCAGAAGAGAAGAATGAGGGGGGGATTTGATAGCTGCTTTCAACTACCTGAAAGGGGGTTCCAAAGAGGATGGATCTAGACCGTTCTCAGTGTTATCAGATGACAGAACAAGGAGTAATGGTCTCAAGTTGCAGTGGGGGAGCTTTAGGTTGGATATTAGGAAATACTTTTTCACTAGGAGGGTGGTGAAACACTGGAATGGGTTACTTCGGGAGGTGGTGGAATCTCCTTCCTTTGAGGTTTTTAAGGTCAGGCTTGACAAAGTCCTGGCTGGGATGGTTTAGTTGGGGATTGGTCCTGCTTTGAGCAGGGGATTGGACTAGATGACCTCCTGAGGTCCCTTCCAACCCTGATATTCTATGATTCTATATTGCCTGGTGTCCCAGGAAGGCCGAGCAAGAGTTTGCTGCCTCATGAGACATGAGGAATTTGCTCCTCCTCTCCAGTCCTGCCATTAGAGTCACTTACTGAGCTCAACAGGTGCTGTGTACGTAAAGCAGAGCCTAGATACTGGAGACAAGTGTAGGAGAGAGGTCTGAGATTCAAATGATTCTGTTCCCTATCTCTGCAGACTGCAGATATGAAACAAAACCTCTCCAAGGCTCCATCTCTCCCCACTATTTATAGATGACACCAGCACATGAACCTCCAGGAGCTTCATGAGTTGGGAACAAAAGATGAGGGACACTTTGGCGGTTTTCAGAGTAGCAGCCGTGTTAGTCTGTATTCGCAAAAAGAAACGGAGAACTTGTGGCACCTTAGAGACTAACAAATTATTAGAGCATAAGCTTTCGTGAGCTACAGCTCACTTCATCGGGGCATCCGATGAAGTGAGCTGTAGCTCACGAAAGCTTATGCTCTAATAAATTTGTTAGTCTCTAAGGTGCCACAAGTTCTCCGTTCACTTTGGCGGTTGTGTGCCAAAATAAATCACATCAGTACACAGTGGATCAGATTCTTGGCTGGTTAAAATTGGTATAGCTGCACTGACATCAGTGGAGCTTACTCCAGTTCACACCAGCTGAGCTGGGGGGCTGGGGCTGCCCTAACATGTAATTAAAAGCCCACCCACTCCTAAACCCCCCTGGCCTTTTAGAAAATCCTTTTGCAGTGGAGTTTACTAATCATCTGTTGATGGCTCAGCGAACAGGTTTTTAATTGACTAGTTTCAGACCATTTCAGAAAACCACAGACATCTCCAGCTATTCCAGCAGATGCTACCTGAATGAAAATGCTATTTTCAAGTGGAGATTTTTTTTTTATTAAGATTCTTCCCAGGCAGCCAGACTAGCCAATATGAAGCACAATGTCTTATCTGATTGCACTCCTGACATGACTTCATCATATCTTTTATTATTAGCAGAGCAGGGAATGGGGCCTGAGGGCAGTGTAGAAATCTGACTGGCAGGACTGGCATAGTACTAAGGGCATTCCAGCAGAACGCTTAGTGCCCCTGGCAAATAGAACTCGGCTTGAGTTTACTACATGGTTAGCTAGATGGGTATGCAACATATCATGGATTTTTACCACAAAGCTTTCCTCCTCATGTGCTGGAGACCATAGACAGAAGGGTATGTGAATGTGACTCAACTCCTCTGAGATGGGGCAGTATAATGCCAGTGTGTGTGTGTGTGTTACACCAGTAAAATCCAGACTTCAATGGAGCTATGCCAGTCTGCACCAGGTGAAGATCTGGCCCATAGTGGCATGAATAACTCTTAAATTGTGCATGGCTAGGGCTGGTGCTCAGTGAGTATCTGGTTTCTTTGCTGTGGGATGTGATAGTAGCAACTGAATTCAACATGGCCACTTGCTCAATGAGTCATTGTGCTTGAGAGGAGTCGAAACACCCTGGGGTTGAACTTCAGCTGGTACAAATCAAGATTAACTTCAGTGGAGTCAATAGAGGTACTCAGGTGCTAGTGAGAGGAGACTTGGACCCTACGAGGTGGGTAGTGTCACAAATAGATTTCCACAATGTGTGCCATACGAAGGGGAATCCTGAAACTTTTGCCTGTTGTAATATGGGGTCACTGCATGTAAGAGGTTGAGCATGGCTGGCGTCATCATCACCATGTGGCACGTAGGGGCCCATTGTGCTAGGTGCCATACAAACAAAGAACCAAATGATGGTTCCTGGCCCAAAGAGTTTACAATCGTAGACAAGAAACAACAGATGGGTACAGAGAGGGGATTACAAGGACCTAAGATATAAACATATTTTATCACATCCCTGTGAGGCATCTCAGAGCTTGACTGATCTCACTGTTAGGAAGTTACATCTGCTTCTCAGATTAAATTTACCTTTGAGGGGGCTCTCGCTCACCATGGCAATGACAGGTGAATCTGACTGCAGATTGACTGCTGTCAATCTGACTGCTACTCCTGACTGACAGCATAATGCAACGCTGCTCCCTGAAATTGACAAAGACATGTCACCTAGAGCTCCACAATCCGGATGCTGTGATATTCCCTTCACTTTCCTCTGGTGCATAATGACACTGAGGGCTGGATGCAAAAGCAGCCGTGGCTATTCAAATAAGGGACAAGTTCCAAGCGATAGAGTTTTGATGAGGACCATGGTTGCAATGGAAATATTGTAGATCTAAAAAAGGCCATTTGGTCCATTTAAGCTCATCAGTTTCAATTCACCGTTTCCCCTCCAGGAAAGCATCTCAGGGCCCCCTGGGCCAATCCAGTATCTTTTTGCCCTCAATTGCCTTGCCTAATGGCCCATTGCAAGCATTTATTGTCCTTCCATTCAAACATCGTGGTTCCTGTATATCTGGTGCCATCTGTTCACCTTCTAACTTGACATTACTGCCCCATAGCTCTGTCCTCTACAATCCATTCCAAAACAAAACATACCGTGCAGGAAAGCAGGCTATTGGCGAGAGAAGAGAGGGTCATGACTAGGGCCCTACCAAATTCACAGTCCATTTTGATCAATTTCATGGCCAGAGAGTTTTAAAATTGGTCAATTTCATGTTTTCAGTTGTTTACATCTAAAACTTCACAGTGTTTTAACCGTGGGGGTCTCAACCCAAAAAGTACCTGGAAGTGGACCTATCTCCCCCTCTTCCCCCCCCCCCCCAAGCTGCCATGCAAGGGAAGGACAAGTCCTGTCCCTCCCCAACCCAGCAGAGACTTGCAGCTAGGAGCCCCCTGGCTGGGGCACTCCCAGCAGCAACAGGGAGATCAGATTTCATGGGGAAGGGCTTATTTCATGGTCTGTGACACATTTTTCACAGCCGTGAAATTGATAAGGCCATAGTCGTGACACATGGGTTCTATTCCGCTGTATGCCACTAACTTCCTGTGTGACCTGTAGCAAGTTGCTTAACCACTCTGTGACTTGAGTTTCCCATGTGCAAAGTGAGCCAGACGGCCTGGTGGTGAGGGCACTAGCCTACAATGTAGAAGACGTGGGTGCAGTTCCCTGCTTTGTCATAGATTTCCTGTGTGATGTCGAGCCAGTCACTTAGCCTCTGTTAGCCTCAGTTACCCATCTGTGAAATGGAGCACAGGAAGCTAAATATATTAAAGATGGGCAGTGCTTTATGATCTACAGATGAAAAGTGCTAGATGTTATACTTATCTATCCCCTGGGGCAGGGAGAGGCGATCATTATCAAGTGCTTTGAGATCCTCAGATGAAGAAAGTCTTAGAGATGCAAAGTGTTGTTGGTATTATTAAAATTATTGCCAATTGTTCAAGTGATGCTATACAGGCTTTTCTGGGGATGATGGGTGTACAGGAGAGGAGGAAAACAGAAGGCCAGAATTGCAGAGCATCCCCTTCCAAAGCCTTATATTTCTTCCCCAACCATGTACACTAATAGATACCTGGGTCTGAGGAAGACTTAAATATGCTGCATCATAAAGCTAACTAGCTTCCCCTCCACCACCCACAGGGAAAAGGGCAGAGGAGCTATCAGAAACAAATCTGCAGGCATGGTGGGGGATGGGAGGCAGGTGGGGATTTTAACGTACTTTAAAATCAATTGTCGGTGTCATTTCTTATGACTATTAGTTCTTTATTAGCATGAGATCAGGCGTGGGCAGTTCAACACCCCCTCAACACCCGGGAAGAATTAGTAGGGGAAGCAAAAGTGGATGGGAACCTGGGAGGCAGTGACCATGAGATGGTCAAGTTCAGGATCCTGACACAGGGAAGAAAGGAGAGCAGCAGAATACGGTCCCTGGACTTCAGAAAAGCAGATTTTCACAACCTCAGGGAACTGATGGGCAGATCCCCTGGGAGAATAACATGAGGGGGAAAGGAGTCCAGGAGAGCTGGCTGTATTTTAAAGAATCCTTATTGAGGTTACAGGGACAAACCATCCTGATGTGTAGAGGAATAGTAAATATGGCAGGCAACAATTTTGGCTTCACAGTGAAATCCTTGCTGATCTTAAACACAAAAAGAAGCTTCCAAGAAGTGGAAGATTGGACAAATGACCAGGGAAGAGTATAAAAATATTCCTCAGGCATACTGGAGTGAAATCAGGAAGGCCAAATCACACTTGGAGTTGCAGCTAGCAAGAGATGTAAGAGTAGCAAGAAGGGTTTCTTCAGGTATGTTAGCAACAAGAAGAAAGTCAAGGAAAATGTGGGCCCCTTAATGAATGAGGGAGGCAACCTAGTGACAGAGGATGTGGAAAAAGCTAAGGTACTCAGTGCTTTTTTTGCCTCTGTCTTCACGAACAAGGTCAGCTCCCAGACGGCTGCACTGGGCAGCACAGCATGGGGAGGAGGTGACCAGCCTCTGTGAAGAAAGAAGTGATTTGGGACTATTTAGAAAGCTGGACGAGCACAGGTCCATGGGGCCGGATGCGCTGCATCCGCGAGTGCTAAAAGAGTTGGCAGATGTGATTGCAGAGCCATTGGCATTATCTTTGAAAACTCATGGCGATCGGGGGAGGTCCCGGACAACTGGAAAAAGACTAATGTAGTGCCCATCTTTAAAAAAGGGAAGAAGGAGGATCCGGGGAACTACAGGCCAGTCAGCCTCACCTCAGTCCCTGGAAAAATCATGGAGCAGGTCCTCAAGGAATCAATTCTGAAGCACTTAGAGGAGAAGAAAGTGATCAGGAACCGTCAGCATGGATTCACCAAGGGCAAGTCATGCCTGACTAATCTAATTGCCTACTATGATGAGTAAACTGCCTCTGTGGATGAGGGGAAAACAGTGGACGTGTATTCCTTGACTTTAGCAAAGCTTTTGACACGGTCTCCCACAGTATTCTTGCCAGTAAGTTAAAGAAGTATGGGCTGGATGAATGGACTATAAGGTGGATAGAAAGTGGCTAGATTGTTGGGCTCAACGGGTAGTGATCAATGGCTCCCATATCTAGCTGGGAGGCGGTATCTAGCGGAGTGCCCCAAGGGTCGGTCCTCGGGCCAGTGTTGTTCAATATCTTCATTAATGATCTGGAGGATGGCGTGGATTGCACCCTCAGCAAGTTTGCAGATGAAACTAAACTGGGAGGAGAGGGAGATACGCTGGAGGGTAGGAATAGGATAAAGAGGAACCTAAACAAATTAGAGGATTGGGCCAAAAGGAATCTGATGAGGTTCAACAAGGACAAGTGCAGAGTCCTGCACTTAGGATGGAAGAATCCCATGCACCGCTACAGCCTGGAGACCAACTGGCTAGGCAGCAGTTCTGGAGAAAAGGACCTAGGGGTTACAGTGGATGAGAAGCCGGATATGAGTCAACAGTTGCCAAGAAGGCCAATGGCATTTTGGGCTGTATAGGTAGGGGCACTGCCAGCAGATCAAGGGACGTGATCGTTCCCCTCTATTCAACATTGGTGAGGCCTCCTCTGGAGTACTGTCTCCAGTTTTTGGGCCCCACATTACAAGAAAGATATGAAAAAATGGAAAGCGTCCAGCGGAGGGCAACAAAAATGATTAGGGGACTGGAACACATGAGTTATGAGGAGAGGCTGAGGGAACTGGGATTGTTTAGTCTGCGGAAGAGAAGAATGAGGGGGGATTTGATAGCTGCTTTCAACTATCTGAAAGGGGGTTCCAAAGAGGATGGATCTAGACTTTTCTCCATGGTACCAGATGGCAGAACAAGGAGTAATGGTCTCAAGTTGCGGTGGGGGAGGTTTAGGTTGGATATTAGGAAAAACTTTTTCACTAGGAGGGTTGTGAAGCACTAGAATGGGTTACCTAGGGAGGTGGTGGAATCTCCTTTCTTTGAGTTTTTAAGATCAAGCTTGACAAAGCCCTGGCTGGGATGACTTAGTTGGTGTTGGCCCTGTTTCGAGCAGGGGGTTGGACTAGATGACCTCCTGAGGTCCCTTCCAATCCTGATATTCTATGATTCAGCCTATTGCCAGATTGCCAACAATGAGAATTACATGACATGCATTCACTGCAATTGCTGTGCTCCTGGCATGCCTTCCCCTCAATTCAGTCCAATGCTATCTGGGCATGGTGGCATAGAGCCATGTCCCATTACATCTGACAGCACCTTGGCTTTCCCAACCCGCTCCTGGTGCTTGCTCTGCATTATTTTTCCCCACGGCTAGTGCTGTGCTGCTGGATGGGTTGAAGAGACTGGGTAACCAACTGGGACTGTCAGCCTGCTTCACTGCCTAGGGGAGCTACAAGTGACAATGTAGCTCTGACAAGAAAATGAGCCGCACAGCCATTGCTCTTTGGCATGCATCGTCTGAGCACCCGGGGGTCTGCAAATCAGAGCAGGGGTCTATAAACACGTTGCAGACAGCTTACACTTAGAATGCTGCCCTGGGTTTTAAGATTAAATGCAGGTAACTCCCTGCAACTTTAGCAAGAGTCGGAGATGAATGAAGAGCTGAAGTGACCATGTTTGGGCCTTCTAAACTTTCCGGTAAGGTCATGAGCAATATTTGATATAGCCAGGGGGAGAGATATCAAAGAGCTTGTGTCAGATCTCCTGTGGAATCCACCTGAAAAACCTCTGGTGTATCTGGGTGAGAGGAGGACATTTGCTTTCATTCTGATGCTCTAGGGGCCTAGTCTGTAGAGATTTCACAGGTTTCAGGGCCTGCTCTTGTCAGTTCCTAGGCACCGTCAGCACCCAGCAAGGTGCAGACCTTAAAGGGCTACAGTTTGTCCTACTGCAGATTAAGTCAGTTGCCTGAAGGAAGAGTAAGGCTATAATATTGGGCTGTACATACAGCTAGAGTGGTATCTTGCCCCGAGATACATGCACAATGCTCCTGCTGAAATCAGTGGGATCCGCACTCTCCAAGAGCGCTCCTGGAAGGATGCTCAAGCTATTCTGACCTGTCTGGTAGGCTCCTTCCCCGCTTCTTTGGGGTGGTCAGCACACTTGGTGGTGCTAGAAGGGTCTGCAATTGTTGCTGGTCCCTTTGTGGGGGGACATAAGGAGGGAGAAGCTCCCCCTACTTTCTCCCTGTCATCCACTACCCCATGGCCAAGCACAATCTTCCCCATAACCAGATGAGACTCCTTGCTTCTGTGCTGTGAGCATTATAGCTCCGTATTTCCAGGATAGATGGAGTGTGTCAGAAATGTTCTATGCACCAGCCACCGGTGGCGTTGAAAGAAGAAGGCAGCCAATATTTTACCTTTCCTGCCCAGGTTCATGTCCACAGTTTCACTCAGTCGGTACATCTACACAGACCATGCAATCATCTGATCCAGCAGACTTGAGCTCATGCCAGGGCACTAAATGTAGCCGTGTAGATGGTGCGGATTGGACTCTGAAGCCTGGGGAGAGGGATGGACTTCAGCCTGAGCTGGAGCTTAAAGCGCTGTCTACATAGATATTTTTGGCACAGTAATGTGAGCTCAAGTCTGTCAACCCAGGCTGGGAGGCTCGATTCCGTGGGCTGTGTAGACATATAGAATGAGACCCTAGTGTGGAGGCTCTGAGTGACACTGAGGAGTTGTCTTAGGAGACAGGTCTCCTAAGACCTGTCTCTTAGCAACCCCCTAAGGTCTATGCCCTGCAAGCCTTTTCCTTGCAAATAAACATGTGCTCATGCTTCTCTCTTCCTCAGTGGCTAGAGTGACCAGATCCTGAATCTGCTGGGATTGTTCCAGTTTGCTGAGTCAGTCCCATTCTTGTGGCTGGGCAGTGAGGGGTTTGATCCAAATGTCATAGACCTGGCCAGTCCCATCTCCTCACTCACAGCTCCCTACACTCTTCCATAGCTCCCATCTCCCTCCACCAGTCCGTCAGCTAGTGATAAGTGCTCAGCCCTTTCCTTGCCTCCTGTGACTGTCACAAGGCCCCACTCCTGGCTAGCATGCCTCCTGGCACCCAGGTCGGGGAATGCCGCTCTTGCTGTGCCAAGTTGTCCCTTTCTGGTAACATGGCCCTCCAGCCAGGTCATCCCTTCCAGGATTATGGAGTCCAATTGTCTGAATGTCGTCTCCAACTGGTGTTCAGCCCCAGCTCAGGCCTTTATGCCACTAAGCCAGGGGCTGGCAGAAGAACCTGAGCCTGCCCCATACCGAGTTCCAGCTCGGGGACCCTATAACCAGCAATCCAGGTCCTCAGTCCCCATCTTTCCCTGAGCTCCTTCCTACCCTTTAGCCTTCTCTATGTTTTCTTTCCAGCTTCTAGGTTTACCATGGGAACTTACACTACTCCCATGGTGCCGTCACTCCCTCCTAGCCTTGTGTCAGACTCTTTACTCTAGGGCAGGATCCCAGTGCTTCCCCTCCCACTTGGCTTGCTCTGGGTGACCTCCCTCCTCCCGGGGAGTAGCTGTAGGCTCCTGTCTTTGAAGTCCTCTTTCTGCTTTCAGTGTCCTGGCTTTATCCTGTTCCCCAGCCCTTCCCCTGCTGGCCTTCTCTCTCACGGGTGATGCCAGGTAACCTAACTGGCCTCTCGTTAACCCTGTCAGGGCTGGGGGCGGGCCACACCCCTCACATCATCTAGTTCATCCTCCTCCCACCAAAGGCTCAGAACCTCCTGAGTCCCACAACTCCTAAGACAAGCTCCCCAACCCCTAACCAAACTGCCCGACAGCTGATAGCACCCTCCAGTTGGACCCTCACCCACAATGCAAAGGAGCTTTAGGCTGTGATTTCATAAGGCTCCTAAGGGAGTTAGGTGCCCAAGCCCCATTGAATGTGGATGGCAGATATGTGCCTAACTCCCTTTGGCCTGGCTTGAATGGCTTATATTCCATCATCGCTGTTAGGCGTGAAAGATGGTTTAACTGGTTTCTAACCACCAATAAAACTGCCCTCCGCCACCCTGGCAAATTACAAGAGGTAGTTGGATGCAGGCCTGAATTTAAAGCATCACACTTGGCATTTGGGCTCTGTATTGGTTCGTCCTACTTTAAACTCCCATTTTGAACTCCATTTTCAAGGACATAGTGGCAGGCCTCGAATTTTGCTTCCTTCTTTATTTGCAAACTGATATTTCCCTGAGTGATCCTAAGAATGGATGACCCAGAATTCAGAGCCTAACCTGGGCATACTTGATATTTTTCAGACACAGTCAGATTTTTTTAGGGGAAGATTCCGCTGTCACTGAAACTGGCTGAAATTCAGGCAAACTCCATCATCCATCATCTCCAGTGCAGATATCCCAGGTGGAGCTGATATAATGGATTGCAGGCTCTGTCCAATAGGTGAGGTTGCAACGGAATCTAAGAGATTTAGGTGCCCAAGTCCCTCCGAATTTCAATGGAGTCTCTCTCTGTTACACTCTCTATTTCAGAGTATTATACTGCCACTCACTAGCATAGCACGTTCCATGTAAAATCAATAGCAAAGTCCTTAGTGGAATTCATGGAGCATCTGGCACTTTTCCCTTTTTGGGTAAAAACTCTGCTTAGGGTGGGATCTGGGGGGTGGCGTTGGTTGATTGTTTCAGGGTAATTGTTTTGGTTGGTTGTTTGGTTGGTGTGGGTGTATTGGGTTGAAGGGGTGTCAATGGTGGGATTTATGAGCAGCAGGCAGGGGCATGTGTTAGGGGGTGTCAAGGTTCCCTCCCCACTCTGAACTCTAGGGTAGATGTGGGACGTGCATGAAAGACCCCCTAAGCTTATTCTACCAGCTTAGGTTAAAACTTCCCCAAGGTACAAACTTTTACTTTTTGTCCTAGGATCTTATGCTGTCACCACCAAGCCTGTTAAACAAAGAACAGGGAAAGAGGACCAATTGGAGACGTCTTTCCCCCAAACTCTCCCAAGCCCTACATCCCCTTTCCTGGGGAAGGCTTGATAAAATCCTCACCAATTTGTGTAGATGAACACAGACCCAAACCCTTGGATCTTAAGAACAAAGAAAAAGCAATCAGGTTCTTTAAAAGAAGACTTTTAATTAAAGAAAAGTAAAAGAATCACCTCTGTAATCAGGATGGTAAATACCTTACAGGGTAATTAGATTCAAAACATAGAGAATCTCTCGAGGCAAAACCTTAAGTTACAAACAGACACAAAAACAGGAATATACATCCTATTCAGCACAAATTATTTACCAGCCATTTAAACAAAACAGAAATCTAACGCATATCTAGCTAGATTACTTACTAAGTTCTAAGACTCCATTCCTTTTCTGTTCCCGGAAAAAGCATCACACAGACAGGACAGACCCTTTGTTTCCCCCCACTCCAGCTTTGAAAGTAAACCTGTCTCCTCATTGGTCATTCTTGGTCAGGTGCCAGCGAGGTTATCCTAGCTTCTTAACCCTTTACAGGTGAAAGGTTTTGCCTCTGGTCAGGAGGGATTTTATAGTTCTGTATACAGAAAGGTGGTTACCCTTCCTTTATATTTATGACACGCATCCCAAATCACAGATAGGGTGAAACACTGGCTGTGATTTCTTCCTGGAGCTCTAGGAGACAAACAGAGTTAATAAGACACATGCACCTATAAATATACTACCAAGTATATAAAGACTAACAATATTTTCCACATCTCAAGGATGATTTTAACCAGTTGCTTCTGGGAAACTTTCACGGGAGAGTGCATCAGCCACTTTGTTAGAAGCTCCTGAGATGTGTTGGATGTCAAAATCAAAATCTTGGAGAGCTAAACTCCACCGAATAAGTTTTTTGTTATTTCCCGTGGCGGTATGAAGCCACCGTAGCGCCGCATGGTCGGTTTGCAGGTGGAAACGCCGTCCCCAAACGTATGGGCGTAGCTTTTCCAGAGCCTAGACAGTGGCGTAACATTCTTTTTCACTGACTGACCAGTTGCTTTCCCTCTCAGACAGCTTCTTGCTGAGAAAGACTACAGGCTGGAATTCTTGATCCGGTCCTTCCTGCATTAAAACTGTTCCCACACCACATTCAGACACATCTGTGGTTACTAGGAACGGTTTGTCAAAGTCTGGGGCCCTTAGCACAGGGTCAGACATGAGTGTTGCTTTAAGCTGGTTAAAGGCCTTCTGACACTCTTTGGTCCATTGAATGGCATTTGGCTGTTTCTTTTTGGTTAAGTTGGTCAGTGGGGTGGCGATTTGGCTGTATTGCAGTATAAATCACCTATAATATCTAGCCAAGCCTAAGAAGGATTGGACCTGTTTCTTTGACTTTGGGACAGGCCACTTTTGGATAGCATCCACTTTGGCCTGTAGGGGGTTGATAGTTCCTTGACCCACCTGGTGTCCAAGGTAAGTCACTCTGTTTAGGCCTATTTGACACTTTTTAGCCTTATGAGTTAGTCCTGCCTCCCTTATGTGCTCAAAGACTTTTTGTAGATATTCCAGGTGTTCTGCCCAGGAATCCAAAAATATAGCCACATCGTCAAGGTAGGTGAGTGCATATTCTCCTAATCTCGCTGGGAGACCATCTACAAGTCTTTGGAAGGTGGCGAGTGCATTCCGCAGCCCGAAATGGAGTACATTAAATTCAAACAGCCCGACATGTGTGGTGAAGGCTGATCTTTCCTTGGCGGATTCATCTAGTGGTACGTGCCAGTACCCCTTGGCTAAGTCCAAGGTAGAGATGAACTGGGCCCATCCCAGTTTCTCTAATAGTTCATCTGTGCGTGGCATTGGATAGTTGTCTGGGCGAGTCACAGCATTTAACTTATGGTAGTCCACGCAAAAACATATCCCCCCATCTGGTTTGGGAACTAAAACCACTGGAGATGCCCATGCACTGCCAGAGGGGCAGATTAACCCTATCTGTAGCATATACTGGATCTCCCGTTCTATAGCAGTTTTAGCTTGAGGAGACACCCGGTAAGGTTGAGCTCTAATTGGGCAAGCACTACCTGTGTCAATGGAGTGGTATGTCCATTCAGTCAGTCCAGGGGTGACAGAGAACGTCAGCACGTAGCTAGTGCAGAGCTCCTTGATCTGCTGTCGCTACTTATGCCCAAGGGTCATGGAGAGGTTCACCTCTTCCATGCCACCATCGCTTTTCCCTTCGTAGTAGACACCTTCAGGCCACTCAGCGTCATCTCCTCCCTGGGCTGTAAACTGACAAACCTTTAATTCTCTGGAATAAAAGGGCTTTAGAGAATTAATATGGTACACCTTAGGCTTTTGGTTTGAGGTGGGGGATGCTATGAGATAATTAACAGTTCCCAGGAGCTCTTGGACCGTGAATGGCCCTTCCTATGACGCTTCCATCTTATGGGCCTGGAACACCTTTAAGACCATGACCTGGTCTCCTACTTTGAAGGAACACTCTCTGGCATGTTTATCATACCAGGCTTTTTGCTCTTTTTGAGTATCTTGTAGGTTTTCTTTAGCAAGGGCTAAAGAGGCTCGGAGGGTGTTTTGAAGGTTGGTTACAAAGTCCAGAATGTTAGTTCCTGGAGAAGGCATAAACCCCTCCCATTGCTGCTTCACCAACTGAAATGGCCCCTTAACCTCGCGGCCATTTACAAGTTCAAATGGTGAAACCCTAAACTGGGATGTGGTACAGCTCTGTAGGCAAAGAGCAACTGCTACAACACTAGGTCCCAATCATTGGAGTGCTCATTACAAATTTACGTATCATGGCCCCCAAGTTCCATTAAATTTCTCCACCAGGTCATTTGTTTAATGATGGTAAGGGGTGGCAAACAAGTGATTCACTCCATGAGCTTCCCAAAGGCTTTCCATAGTTCCTGCCGGGAAATTAGTTCCTGCATCTGGGAGGATGTCGGAGGGCCAACCTACTCTGGCACACACTTTAGCCCTGGTGTTGCTTAGAGCCACTGCTTCCAGCTGTCGGGTGGCAAAATCCATGTATGTACTGCTTTCCTTTGTAGGTCTTTTTTCAGAAAAGGACCCAAAATATCCACAGCTACTCGCTGAAATGGAACCTCAATGATAGGGAGTGGCTGGAGAGGGGCTTTGACCTAGTCTTGGGGTTTTCCCATTCTTTGACATATCTCACAAGACCGGACATAGGTAGAAACATCCTTGCCCATTCTCTCCCAGGGAATGACCTCCCCAAACAGTCTTTGGTCCTGTTCACCCCAGCATGGCCACTAGCATGATCATGGGCTAAGCTCAAGAGCTTTACCCAGTACTTAGTTGGAACTACTAACTGTCTCTGATGGTTGCCAGTCTTCCTGGTGTCCACCAGAAAGAGTTTCCTTGTATAAAAGTCCTCTTTCTACAACAAACCTGGATCGATTAGAAGAGCTGAGAGGCAGTGGGTTGCTCCGTGCCGCCGTCTCAAGCTCTCTGGAGGCTTTCATCTGCTTCCTATTTGGTCTGGAACTGTTCCCTTGAGGCTGGAGACATCAGTTCCTCACTGGATTGTGGATCTGGGCTTGGTCCCTCTGGAAGTGATGTAGGGGATGGGGCTGTTTCCGTTAACTGTGAACCGCTTTCCGCTGGTGCACTACATTGGGGTTCAGGCTTTGGCTGAGCCTCTCATATAGGGTTATCTGCTGCTTCTGGTGCAGGTTCGGTGGGGCCCTCTGGTATTGGTTGCAAGTACTGGATTCAGTGCTGGCAACTGGTTCTGGTGCTGGATGATAAGGTATCTGGAGTGTTCCTTGGGGTTTGTAGTTGGGGCCTTGGGCGCCCCCGGTAGTAGGGTGTGGTCTGAAGTTTGTCCCTTCTGGTATTCTGCTCCAATTGCGACCAGGATTATTCCTCTCTCCTCCCTCCACCCGTTTTGTTCTGGTTTGCCCCTTCTGATATTCGCCCTAACTGCAACTAGTTTTTTTCTTTTCTGCCACTTCCACCCATTGGCTCCAATCTCCTCCACCTCGATTACAGTTTTGGGCTTCCCATCTAGGATGTATCTTTCTATTTCCTCAGGAACACCCTCTAAGAACTGCTCCATATGCATGTAGGAAGGTTAAATCTTCTGGAGATTTAACACTTGCTCCTGACTATCCAAGGCATCCCAAAGTTTCACAGTGTGGTAGGCATGTCTGGTAAATGACACGTCTGGTTTCCACCTTAGGGCTCTGAACCGCCAATGGAATGCTCAGGTATTACCCCCATTCCGACTCTCGCCTCGGTTTTAAACAGTTCATACTGTTCATGTGTTCCTTAGGCATTTCAGCTGCCACCTCGGCTAAGGGTCCACTGAGCTGTGTCCTCAACTCTACCATGTATTGGTCTGTGGAGATGCTGTACCCAAGGCAGGGCCTTTCAAAGTTTTCTAAGAAGGCCTCCGGTATCATCGCCTGCCTTGTAGATCTGGAACTTTCTGGGATGGGAAGTGGTACCTGGAGAAGGATTGCTAGGGTTTGTTGGTATATTCTTTCCTTCTCCATCTCCAGTGCATGCTTCCTCTCTTTTTCCTTCTCCTCCAGTTCTTTTTCCCTTGCCTCCATAGCTTTCCTGTGGGCAGCCTCTAGGGCTTTTTCTGCCTCTTTCACTGCCTCCAGTCTGGTTAACTCCAATTTGTGTTGTGCCTTGGTTTCTGTCATATTTGCCTCTCTGTTTTTAACTAACTTTACACCTGAGAGTTAGAAAGAAAACAACAAAACAAAACAAAACAAAAAAACCTGGCTTGTAAAATTTTGTTGTGCTGTAACCTGATACCTATGTTCTCTGATAGTGATTGTCAGCCTACAGAAAAATCCTTTAAAAAAAAGCTAAAACCTTTGTCTCCAAGCAAATAGATAGAAAATCCCTCTAGTTGCTCTTAGCTTAAAAAAACAAAACAAACAAAAAACCCTCTTCAGGTCTGTGAAAAACTTGTGAATTTCCCTGCAGGAGGTTAACTACCCTGCCTTGAGGTAGAGAAAACTCCAGCTCAAAAAGACAAATCCCTTTTGTCTCTGCTCTGGCCTCCAGGCAGAGACAAAAAACTCTAACTGCTTTCAACTTAAAACCTGCTTTTAAGCAGCCCAAAGGAAAAAAATGTCCTTTTAAAATCTGTGTTTCTGGTTCAAATTGATCCCCAAAAACTCAAATTGATCTCAAAATGATCCCACCGCTCTGCCACCATGTCAAGGTTCCTTCCCACTCTGAACTCTAGGGTACAGATGTGGGGACCTGCATGAAAAACCCCCTAAGCTTAATCTTACCAGCTTAGGTTAAAAACTTCCCCAAGGTACAAACTTTTACCTTTTGTCCTTGAACCCTATGCTGCCACCACCAAGCGTGTTAAACAAAGAACAGGGAAGAGACCAATTGGAGACATCTTCCCCCAAAATATCCCTCCAAGCCCTACACCCCCTTTCCTGGGGAAGGCTTGATAAAAATCCTCACCAATTTGCATAGGTGAACACGGACCTAAACCCTTGGATCTTAAGAACAATGAAAAAGCAATCAAGTTCTTAAAAGAAGAATTTTAATTAAAGAAAAAGTAAAAGAATCACCTCTGTAATCAAGATGGTGAATACCTTACAGGGTAATTAGATTCAAAACATAGAGATTCCCTCGAGGCAAAACCTTCAGTTACAAAAAGACACAAAAACAGGAATATACATTCCATTCAGCACAACTTATTTACCAGCCATTTAAACAAAACAGAAATCTAATGCATATCTAGCTAGATTACTTACTAAGTTCTAGGACTCCATTCCTGTTCTGTTCCCAGCAAAAGCATCACACAGACAGACAGACCCTTTGTTCCCCCTTCCCCCCAGCTTTGAAAGTATCTTGTCTCCTCATTGGTCATTTTGGTCAGGTGCCAGCGAGATTATCCTAGCTTCTTAACCCTTTACAGGTGAAAGGGTTTTGCCTCTGGTCAGGAGGGATTTTATAGTTCTGTATACAGAAAGGTGCTTACCCTTCCCTTTATATTTATGACCGGGGGCTTATTCCTTCACACACTTACTTCCCTGGTCCTTCTCGCATGAACAGAGAACAACAATACCTGAAGTCCAAAGGTGCAAACAATTCAATGTTTATTGGGGTGAACTTCCAGCAAGCATGATTCCATTTCCTTCCTTAGTGTCCCCCTTCCCAGCTCTGACACCACAGAGCCTTACCTGTGTCCCTGTTCCCATTCCTGCCCTTATCAAAACATGATTCCAATCCCCATTCCCTGTTCCCATTCCCCCCCACACTTCCTGATTGACTTCAGACTATATAGTAAAACTTGAGTTCTGCTTAGCTATACCTTAACCAATCATTCTACTGAAATTTAACCAATCAAGCCAAACATATTGTAACATGATTATTTAACCAATTATATCCCACCACCTTAATTAGTTTACACCCAGCAAAATTAACTATACAGCAGACGGAAACAATCAGAGAACATAGATTATAGGGAAATGGAAATGGGAGCTACAATGATAGAACAACACAGAAATGAGGATTTCACATCCCAGCTATTGATAAGTGAGTTCTTGTCGGACAGGATGCTATCAAACTAAGTTTCCTTTTACATCTTCTAGGCACTTCCTTTTCTCCGGAGGCAATAGGCATTATCAGGACAGGATTGTATCCTAACAGCCCAATAGCACCTTCTTTCAATGTGACTAGTTTGGGATGTGAGGAGGTGACCGGTCGCTTCCCAGCTTATGGCTGCCTCTGTTGCTTAGCCAAAGGCCTTAGCCTAAGCACAGGGCCTCAGACACATGTCTCAGTAAGAGAAGGCCCTTATACCGGCAGACAGTGATTTTGATTCTTTCTTTTATACCTCTATAACTAGCTAAGTGATAAGAATATGCCTAAATTCTTAGAGTATAGGCCTTTACAGATAGGCCTGAATATCTATATCCTAACACCAGGGTTGTGAAGTGCCATTGTTACAGCACAAAGGCCTTTCCAAGAAGAGGGTTTGTAGCATTTCCTAGAGATGCTCAGGCTCTGGATTCACCTGATCTCCTTTGGAAGTTTGTACCACAGCTGGATCCCCTTGACTGAGAATGTTTGGTCTCAGCTCCCACATGCTTTGGCCTCAGCTTTGTGATCTGCGTTGTCCCAGAAAAGTGCATTTATCTCAGTAGTTTCTGATTTGGGCGTCTAATTCCCTCAGACTCTTTTGAAAATCCCATCCTTAAGTCTTTTCCTGACACTCTGGGGCTTATTTCAAAGCACATTCCAAAGCTCATTTTAAAACACACGCCAATAAAATAAGAGATGTATGACTTCGCCTCACTGCACATAGTAAAGCAAATGTTTATTTAATACGGTACGTTGTCTTGGGCCGCAGTCTGTCAATTGATCCATTTTCCTAGAAAAATCTTATTTATTTCATCTTGTAAAACTCTCCAAGGCCAGAGGCTATTTTACCAGAAATGGAACTAATGAAAGTATAATAAATGGAATGGGCAGAACTTCAGGTCCATTCCTGTTGGAAAGAGTCCTTCGTGTTTCTCCTGGAGGGCTGAGAGGCAAAGGTTATGGCCCACGGTGCTTTTTCTGGGCTGCCCCACTCAGGAAAAAAAATAAAAAAAAATACATTGACCTGCCTCCCAGTTTTGGACTCAGTTCTGCTGGCCAATCTTGTCCCTGATCCATCAAAGCCTGAAAGCACTTGCTTGACTTTAACCATGTCACCTTGCAGAATCAAGACAGGTGTGGCAGGGGCACAAGAATAGGGGGCGCCAGGGGGCCCTGGTCCCATCACTTTTCACTGGCTATAAGGGCAAGCGATGGAGGGGGGAGGAACAGGAGTGTGGGGGGTGGGGTCTTGGGGGGAAGAGGTGGGGTGGGGGCAGGGCCTGAGGGAAGGAGAGGTGCGAGGGCAGGGCTCCGGCACAAGGAGCAGTGCAAGGGTGGGACCTCAGGGTGAATGGGTGGGGCGAGGGTGGGGGCTTGGGAAGAAGGGATGATGCGGGGGCTCAGGGAAGGGGCAGTGCAGGAGGTGGGGCCATGGTTCAGGCGTCGGTGCGCCCCCCCCCCACACTTTTAGGGAGCTTTCGGCACTCCTTGGGCCACTCAGAGGTGGGCATTCAACAGAGCAATGCTTCCATGTCCCAGGTGAAGGACCCACAGTGAGACAGCTGCATCAGGGTTCCAGAGAGTGTGGTGGACAGTACTTCAGGGCCTCCAATTCACAGGAAGAACAGCAGTTCAGTGACAGATCTAGGGCAGTACAGCAGTGACTGATTGTTGTCAGGAATGAAAAGGCAGTAATGCAAGGACAAACCTCTTTTCCCCTTTGATTTTCAGGCCTACATGTTCAAATGTGTCTTGAGATGCTACAAGTACATTAAAGGCAGCAAGAGAGGAGGTGAAAGTCATGCCAGAGTTTGCTGAGAAGGTGAGAAGTTCCGAACGCCAGCTCCTGGTGTCCATCACAAAAAGGCAGAGTCTGGATGGAGATGGGGCTTAGCAGCAAGCATAATTGAAGCTTCCATTAACCACCATTACAGGTCTGATTCACCCCCACATTACTCCAGTTTTAATGTGGTGTAAAACGATTTAAGTCAGTGGAGTTACACTGGGATGCATGAAAAACTGGAATATTGTAGTGCTGAATCAAGGCTTCTCTATTATAGAAGATATTGAATGTGAACCAATGCAGAGCTGTCTTGCGAATCTACGGGCAGCCTGAATCAGTTGTCTAAGGCCTTGTCCTAGCAAGGCACGTGCTGAACTTTGAGAATATAAGCAGTCTCGCGGAAGTTAGGACTATGCACTCATTAGGACTATGTATTACCCAGTGCTGTTGATGATGCACAAAAAAGAAATAGACTCCTGCTTGTACTTGTTAGGACTATGCACATGCTTAAACTCAAAGGTAAGTACTTTTCTGGATAGGCATCTAAGTGAGCTGTGACACTTCCCCATTCATTTTAATGGGGTGTTAATGCCAAAGCCTAACTGGAATATTTTCAAGTGTTTCACAGCTGACCATTTTAGCAGAAGCTGCTCTGGGATTGTGTGTGTAGCCGCTGGAAGGCCACTCCAAAAACATAAGGACACGCCATAAAAATAGATCGAAAATCAAGATTGTTGAAAAGCAGTAACCTCCCTACCCCCTGCAAAAAAAAATACCCCTTACCCCCCAAAAAAGTTGTGAAAAATTGAGTTGAAACATTTTTGTTGTTTTTGTGTCTCAAATTGGAAATTTCAACCAATTCTAATAATTGTCCAGCCAGAAGAGTGTGGAGCCCAAACACCGTGGCTCTGACTCTTGTGGCTGGACTACATAGAGGCTTATGAATTTGCTACTGTTGTTGCACTAACAGAGCTGGGTCATCTAGCTCAGGCTGTAGCATTTTCTGTCTTTTGATTCAGAGGTTCTGGATTCAGTCCTTAACACATGCCTTCATTTTCCAGTCCTCTGTCCTTCATAAGCCTTGTCGCTCCTACCCCACTCCTTTGCCCTGGGGAAAGAAACACACACTAGGTAGGTTTCAGAGTAGCAGCCATGTTAGTCTGTATCCGCAAAAATAAAAGGAGTACTTGTGGCACCTTAGAGCCTAACAAATTTATTTGAACATAAGCTTTTGTGAGCTTCAGAAGTGAGCTGTAGCTCACAAAAGCTTATGCTCATATAAATTTGTTCAGCTCTAAGGTGTCACAAGTACTCCTTTTCTTTTTACACACTAGGTAAAATTCAATTGAAACATTTTCCTGTTTCCAGAGCAAGTCTGGGACTCTAATGATTTCTTCCTCCCAGGTCCTGCTGCCGTCATACGAGGAAGCCGTAGAACTGTCCTCCAAGGAGTCACCACCACCCTACTCAGGAGTTTAAGCCCCAGCCACTGAGATGGAAAGACGTCTCTGCTGCTATGAATGCCTCTTAGCTCTTGTGCCTCAACTGGCAGATGCTCAGCCTCACTGAATAATGCCTCTGTTACTGTGATAGCGTGCTTATATTGCACCAGACTCACTCTGGTTCAACGGACTTGGAGTTCATAACAATCTCAGTTTCTGCTGTGAAAATAGAAGTGTCAGATCTGATTCTCCTCTCATGCTGGTTTCATCCCAGCACAGCTTGGTTTGCTTCCAAAGAGCTACTCTCGATTTACACCTCTCTAGCTGAGAGAAGAATTGGATCTACAGAAGAGGAAATAGAACCAAAAAAAGCTTTTTGAGGAGAAAGCCCAATTCTGAAATTTAGCAGCTTTTAATGAAGTCCTAAGCAAAAAGGATCAGCAAAATGATGATTCCGAGTGAACTGCACTGCGGGGCTCAGCCTGCCTGCCTATACTACTGAGTAAGAGTGTGTGATCTGGCTGTTGGAAATGCTGGGATCATTACAATATTGCTCTGCCATTTTGCACCTCCAAGTCTTTGTGGTTTTGCTTTTCTTGTGTGATTTGAAAAATGAGTTTAAATAAAAAGCTAATGGCTTCAATCCCTGGCTGTCTGGCGTCTGTAGAGCGCTATCCTTGCAATTGGAGGAACATAGCAAATGAGCAGCTTTCCTCTTAAAAGCAGGTTTAGGTTTATTTTAACTCACTGACTCCAGATCAGATGGGCATCATTTGTAAGTAAAAAGACTCTAACTGCTGGCCCTGCAAACTCCTAAACAATCTGAGATTCTAGCCAGATTTTTTCCTTCTTGAATATCATTGCCAGGGATAAAGATCTGACCAGCCAAATTGTGCTTTCGATACACTTTAGCAATCAATTAAAGTTGCACAGGGGAAACTGATTGGAATGTATCACTCAGTGCTGTTGACCATGCATGAAAGGGAAATAGACTCCTGCTTGTACTCCCAGAGCAGTGTTAGCTCTGCAGAGCTAAGGGGAGTTAAAATCAGTTAAAATTTGATTTTTCCCCTCAAGTTAGCAAAATATAGAGAGAAGATTCCCCAAGTAATAAGATTCCATTTATAGCTAATCATGTTTGCAAGTAACCACAAGCAAGCAACAAAGGGATAAAGTAGCTAGACCTGGGTGAACTTTTTCAGACATATAGTTTATTTCTCTGACAAATACAGTTTTGGTCAACCCAACACTATGTGCAAACTTGACACAAATAGTTTTGACCATTCCCGAATCAGTCAGAGGAGAACGAAGAAGTGGTTGTGGTGCTGGTAACACTGTTTTCTTCCCCTCCCACCCCCCCATACAGTCTTTAGTCTGGGGGTTAGGAAGACCCAGGCTGGAATCCCCAATCCAAACACAAAATGGATTTCTTCAATTCACCAGGCAGTCCAGATTGCTTTGAGCTGCACCTTTTACCCACCCGGAACTGCCACCACACTGAAAAATCAATTATTTACCCAGCTGTACGAGTGACACTCCAAATTGTGCTCATCTCATCTGTGCATTTCCATGGAGAACATAGAGTCAAAAAATTCCCAACCGGCTCTGCAGTTATGTGACCATGGACAAGAGTCACTTCAACTTTGCTTCCCTTCCCAGCTTTTGTCTTTCTTATCTATTGAGATTTCAAGCTCTTTGGGGCAGGGACTGTCTCTTGCTATGTGTTTGTACAGCACCTAGCACGATGGAGCCCTGATCTTCATTGGGAACTCTAGGCAATATTTTAATACTATACTAATACATCATCAAGACATCAGCTACAGACAATGGGGTTGCCCATATGTTGCTAAGGGCCCATTTTGTCCCACAGAACTCATCGCTGGTGAGGAGCAAACCCAGCTTGACCCAAACATCCCAGGAGAAGTTTGCAGGCTCGGCAGTCACAACAAAATCTTTTCACTCTTAAACTGATCACCTTTGATACATAAAACACTGAGAGTCAATAAACATAGATCCCCGTACACTGGCTGTTTAGATTAGAAAGCTCTTTAAAGGTGGGATTTTCAAAGCACTTTAGGAGAGCAAATCCCAAATTTATGAGCCAAATTCAACCCACTGCACACATTCTGAGAGCAGAATTTAGTCCTAAAAATCAGCAGAGAGGAGGTTCTGGCTCTCCTAGCAGTCTGCAGGTGTATTGCTGCTTGTTCATGCCCTCCCCTGTAAACTAGATGCCAGTGTGGCTGAAAGCGTTCCTTCAGCAGATATCTATTTGAACTGGCAGTGAATGAATGATTGGCATCAGGCATATTCTGTCTTCTGTATCAGGGATTTGGCCTGGTCTCCTGGATAGAAAAGGCTCGCTAATGAATCAGTCTGCAACTACCAAAGACAAACAGGAAAGAGCTCAGAGGAAAGCAACAAACATGATATAATGCTTCAAAATATCAGACTTCATATTCAGGGCAAGATGAAAGAACAGAGTGGGTTCAGGCTAGCTGATAGAGCTTTATACCATTCGTTCTCAACCAGGGGTACATATACCCCGGGGCATACACAGAGGTCTTCCAGGGGATACATCAACTCAACTAGAGATTCGCCTAGTTTACAATAGGCTACATAAAAAGCCAGTACAAACTAAAATTTCATCTAGACAATGACTTGTTTATACTGCTCTATATACTATACCCTGAAATGTAAGTACAATATTTATAAAAACAATGAGGAGCCTGGTGGCACCTAAAAGACTAACAGATTTATCTGGGCATAAGCTTTTATGGGTAAAAAACCCACTTCAGATGCAGATGCATGGTGCATCTGAAGCAGTGGGTTTTTTACCCACGAAAGCTTATGCCTAAATAAATCTGTTAGTCTTTTAGGTGCCACCGGACTCCTTGTTGTTTTTGTGGATACAGACTAACACAGCTACCCCTCTGATACTTGATATAATATTTATATTCCAATTGATTTATTATAATTATATAGTAAAATTGAGAAAGTCAGCAATTTTTCAGTTATAGTGTGCTTTGACACTTTTGTATTTTTATGTCTGATTTTATAAGCAAATAGTTTTTAAGTAAGGTGAAACTTGTGGGTACTCAAGACAAATCAGACTCCTGAAAGGGGTGCTGTAGGCTGTATAGGTTGAGAGCCACTGCTCTATACAAATATTGGGAAAGAGATTTATACATATCGTACTTAGGCTGGGAGATAGGTCTTTGTCCTGCTTGAGGAGGGGCTAGTCTGCAGAAAAGGCTACGGACAATATTTCAGCTGTGCATTGGGAGAGCAGGTCGTTTAGCTCAAGCACTATATTATGTGTATTGCAATAGCCACTAGCAGTCCAGGACATCACTGTGCTGTGCAAACACAGCCCAAAAAGACAATCCTTGCCCCAAAGAGCTTACATCAGTGCAAACAGTCTAGTACTTAATCCCATGGATGACTCCAGTAGGTTTGGTTTGCACCATTATTGGCTGTAGACAGCAAAACTAACTGTCTGCCCATCTACCAGAGGGTTAAAAAATTAACCAGGTCTGTTAGGGATGCACTATATGATGGACCTTCTGGGCCTCAAGTTTCCCCATCTGTGCAAGGGGATAACAACAGTTTGTTCCTTTGCTGAAGTGGCTGCAGGTTAATGCCACTGTTGACGTAGAGTAAAATATCCAGCAGAACCTAAGGGCCAGAGTGTCGAAGTTATTTAGGCTCCTAATGATGCAGATTGGCACCTACTGCAATTGGCAAAAGCGTCTGAGTGGTGATGGAAAGGGGAGTTAGGCATCTAAACTGCTTAAGGGCTTTTGACAATCCTACTAGACACCTATCTACATGATCAGGTGTCTAAATCCCTTTGACAATCTGGCCACAAGTGGCTTAGGCACCTAAGTCACTTAAGGCCTTTTGACAACATTACCCTGAGTGCTCTGTGCACCTCGCATGGAGCCCCATAACAACATGACTTGTTGCCCAGCCGTGTCCCCAGTGAAGGTTGTCACCTTTCCATGAAGCTTCTGGATGTCCCTTTCATTTCTTGCTGGGGAACAGCCTACTCGTTGCCTGTCACTGAGTATAACATATAATTGATCCTGTAATAATCGTCTACAGTATATGGGCTGCATCTTGAAATCCATGCACACATTTTATTCTGGCCTTGCACAGGCATAAACTCCCATTGTCTGCACTGGAGCTCTGCCAAAGTAAAAATGGAGTAAAGCTAGTAAGTTTTGGTCCTCTATGTTTTCACCAGTGCAATACTTATGAGGAAGGATGGGCTTACAGTTAAAACCCTGGCCTGGGCCAGAAGCTAGAAATTGGAGTACAATTCCCAGCGCTAGTATAGACTGAGGTGAAACTATCTCCCTATGCATCATTCCAATCTGTCCAATGGAGATAATAATACTTCTATGGCCAGTTTAGATTGTAAGTGCTTTAGGCCAGGAATTGTCTTCTACCATATGTTTGTACATCACTAAGCTCAATGGCGCCCTCGTCTGAGGTCGGGAATCTAGTGGTTAAAGTAAAACAAATAATAGAATTCCCCATCTAAATGTATGTTCCTCTCAATGCCAGCTAATCTTAGCCCTTTTGCGATTAGCAGGTCCTCTTACACTCACACCCTGTGGCTAAAGCCAGCAAGAAACATCAGGTTTCCCAGTTTAATCATTTGTTTTTCCTGCAATCTTAAAGACAAACCAGCACAATAACAGCAAAACTGGCAGCCACTCCCATGCCAGGAAGGTAAATAATCACCAAGAAGGTAAACAGTTCCCCAGTCTGGAGCCAACATCAGGGCAGCTGAGAAATAAAACACTATTCTGTAGCAGCCGGGGCTCAAGGGGTCTTTGTGCAATGGACTGATATGGAATCAGGGATGGGACATGCTCAAAATTTGTTAGTCTCTAAGGTGCCACAAGTACTCCTTTTCTTTTTGCTCAAAACACTGAGACTCAGTGAATACTTTGGGAAGGGGGCCCTGGTTGGGACTTCTGACTAGCTAAACGGAGGCTATTAGGAGTTGAAGGTCTTACAGTCTAGCTAATAATATGTCAAGCTAATCTCTAAGGGCTAGAGTATAACTTGGCATATATGCTAAGAACCTTCCCCCTTGTGGACCCCATGCATGTGCAATCTTTGTGCCTTAACTGTGCAATGTGCCTTCCTAACATGCTGAGCCAGTGTGGGGTGAGTAGTCGTTTACTGCTGATATAGGCCTCGGTGGAGGAGCTGTGACCAGAGCGGTGTCTCTGAAGCACAATGCCTCCAGGACTACTCTGAGGGTGATGCAGCTTATACGCTGTCCTGGGCTCCGTGCTGCACCTAAAGGCGCAATCTAGCCCTAAAGCAACCACCCATCACTGTACCCCAGCACTGAGTACAGGGTTAGAAGATGCATCACAGCAGTCCAAGCGTGGAGCATCTTCACCACTGGATGTTTTTCTAAAAGATGTGCCCTGCTAGGAATTATTCTGGAGGAGGTCTCTGGCCTGTGCTATTCAGGGGGGTCAGACCAGATGATCATGATAGTCCCTTCTGGCCTTGGAATCTATTAATCATCCTTCCATAGGAGCATATTCCCATGGATCCAAAATTTAAATGGTGCAATATCCTACCTTAAATTAAATCACCACTAACTGTGCTCCCGACTATTCATTTACTGAAAGAAGGTTCAGAGTTCCTAAACCTCTTGGCTTAATTATCTGCCACAAAAAAGCTGTTAAAATCTGTTGGCTATATCACACACGCAGAGATGGATGCATAGCCTAAGAGGATTCAAATGTTCCAACACAGACCAGAGCACCTGACTTTATAAATGGACCTGATGTTTGGTGGGTTTTAGGAAGCCAGACGGTGGCTCTGCTTTGAATAGTAATTTATATCCAGAACTGAAAATAGTCCCTCAGAAGAGCCATGAAATCTGATAAAATGCATAGATTTCTTGTGCATTTCCAGTCAGGGCAGAGGCTGGGTGCTAGACAGGAAATGATTTTGGTTTTGGTGAAATGTTAGATAATTTGGCCAACACAAACTAAATGTGAGCTGCCGTGAGGCTGTTAATGAGTCAAACTATGGTGCCCTCAGTGCTGTATGTGAGTCTGATCAAAGAGTCTTTTTAATGTGCTACTGTTGTTCTGTTGTTCACTACTGATCTATTTCTGAACTGAACATCTTCAACAGGCAGTGAGAATACAGCTCACAGAGAAAAGCACATAGCTCTTAACCTGGTACCTTCACACATTTTGCTTCTGAAAGAAAGAAGAATGCACCGCAGTTCTTCAGTGCAGAGGGTGGTTTAGCGGATGGGGCACTGAGATTCTTTTGTTAAACAAAGGAAAATCAATCAATTTCATAAGCAGGAGGATCTCCTGGCTAAGGCACTAGTTTGGAGCTCGGGAGATCTAAGTTCAGTGCCTGACTCTCCCATAGTCTCTTTGTATGACTTGCAGCAATGTAATCACCCTGGGTCTCAGTTCTCCACCTGCAAAATGGGGATTTTTGTAAAGAGATGGCTTAGTTCCAGAAAAGCAACACTTTGCTCACAGGACTGCAGGCTGGGAATCTGCTGCTTTATCAGAACGGAGTGTGTGTGTCAGGAGGAATTCCCACTTCCAAAACAGGAAAGAAGAAAGGTGTGGAGCTTGGCTCCATACCATAGGACTGTCTGTATAATAACCTCATTGGAGCAGAGGCTTTCTCTTATATAAAGAAAGAGAGATGAGAGAGATGAAGCCTGGGTAAAATGAAGTATCATTATCCCTCCCGAGCCAACAGGAGATGCTGATGACAGGAGTGCATGAGAAGCCTCTCGTCTCTCACAGAGTTCAGCACCAAAATCCAGGCTGCAGGCAAGCACCTATCTTTGTGTGAGAGCTGCAAATGGGAACCCCACTCTTAGAGAGTCAGGTGGCTTAGGCACCTAAGTCTTGCCAAATAGAGCTAGGCACTTGCCCATCTTCACACATAGTGATGAGGAAGCAGCCAAGGTAACTTTTAGCCCTGGGGTCAGGGCAATCACCTGGGGTGAGGAGGACCCCCCCCCCCAGTTCTAGCCCCCTGTCTGTTTGAGAGGGTTTGTAGGATTTGAAGAAATCTCTACTACCTCTCAGGTGAGCGTGCTAACCCCTGAGCTATGAGACATTCCGACCCAGCTCTCCCACAGTCTCTTGGATTGAAGCTATTACACTTTAATTGAATGCTAATTAGGCCAGAGAAAAAGTGAGAGACACTCTATGGCCCAGTGGCACTCTCTTGAGAAGGGGCAGATCTCCACTGAAATCCTTTCTTCCCCTCAGAAAGAGAGGTGACTTGCATACATGCTGGAGCAAGGGGTGCTGGGGGTGCTGCCTCACCCCCTGGCTTGAAGTGGATTCCATTATAAACAGGGTTTACAGTTTGGTTCAATGGCTCTCAGCACCCCCACTATAAAAACTGTTCCAGCACACCCGGACTGACTTGAACTAGGGGGGGGGGTCTTTCATAGCTTGCATGGGTACCCCAAGCGCTGGGCTAAAGATTGTAAGGCAAGCTACTGCATCCTTCCCTGCTGCTCAGTTTTGTGTGGAGTTAGGCATCCTCTGAGCACGCCTCCCAGATCAGGCCCGACACATGAGACGGGGCTCCTCTGCCCATCTTCCCCTGATTGCTGGATCATTCTGGGGCTGGGGTGAGAGACAGACCTCCAGGCGCCTAGAGGGCGGCACCAGTGCACATGCCCAGGAGCAGAAACGTGGGGAAATTTTACCCTGAAAATTGAGGGACCAAGTGAGTTGAGACACCTACATGGTTTAACAGCAGCTGAGTGGGAGTTTTGTGAATCACAGAGGTGTCTAAAACTGGGCCTTGGACATCAAAGCATCTTTGGGAACCCAGCGCTGAGTGTGGCAAGACCATGAGTGACTCTGGGAGGTGCAGTGCAGTCTCAGTTCCCAACAAGGAGCTCAGCACCTTACAGGATCAGGCTCCTAGACCTTTACCCTGTTCATCTTAAGCTACCCCCGCAGGCATGGAGGGCCCAGATGACAGTGGAAGTCTGTCGTTCATCTATAACAGATGGGGAGGAGAGGAGAAAACACGGGTTTGTAAATGCCACGGAGCACTGGCCTACCAGGATTTGAGGGATAGGATGCACGGCCAGTGGATTGAGAACTGCCTCACAATAGAATTGACATAACCATGGCAATAATAATAATAATAATAATAAATAACATAGGAAATCAAGAATTTTTTAAAATTCCTCGCAATAGCATCTGCTCTGTGATAAGGGCTGAGTTGTCATAAATCCATCTGTTCACCTGGCCTTCGAAGAAGGCTGATGGTGTGTTTCCTGGATGATGAAAGGGTGGTGTTTCTGGCTTCTGATTCCTGCTGACATAATGAGTTAATGCTGCTGGGGTTTTAGTGAGTTATTAATGATGTGTCAGGGCACTTAGAGCCTTTATTATTAGTTATACCAAAATCAATACAAATAAGGGTTCTACCTTCACCCTGCAACCAGCCCCAATAGTTAGGGTGACCATATTTCCCTATGCTGAACACGGGACACCGAGTAAAATTACTCATATTCAAGTGAGTCCAATGGCAATCAATCAGAACTATGCAGTACAAACATTCAAATTTACATCAAGTTGACTGAGCCCCTGTTAAAAAGAAAGACTGCGTAGTTGGATTATTTTAATTTATCTTCTTATCTTTAAGGCTTTAGGGTTCACACAGGGAGGAGTGACACACATACACCCCTACCCACCCACCTCCACCAGGAGAGGTGACACACACACACTCCCTTACACCTCTCTCTCAAAGGAGGAGTGTGTGACCGACTGACCGGACCCTCCCTGCCCGGCGCTCTCTTCCCTCTATGCCTGGCTGGGCCCCCAGGATGGACCCACCTCTCCTGGTACCTGGCATCATGTCTTTCCAAGGCAACACATGGCATGTGGGGGACAAAGGATCACATACCCTCCCTCCCGTATTTCTGCAAGGGTTCACACCGGAAGGTGGCCAGCAACATCCTTTCAGCACTGTGGGAGGGAAGGGACAGGAGCTGCTTCCAGTCTCAGGGGAGGAGGGGTGGGGAAAGGATGACCTGGCTCCTGTCTTTGCAGAGCTCATCTCTCCACCCCCTCCTCCTCTTGCCCCCCCCCACTCTCCCACCTCCTGCTGGAAGCAGCTTGTCCATTTCTGCCCACACAGTGTCCAAGTTGCTGCTGGCTGCCAACATAACCCAGCCTCTTCCGGCTACAGTATGGGCAGGAAGGGGTTAAGCCCTACGGATGTGTTGTGCACCAGGACCCAGGGAACCTGACTGTAGGGGCTTCAGCAAACATGGCCAGAGAGGTGTCTCAGCAGGGAGGGACAGGTTCCTACAGAAAGGAGCAGCCCTGCGCTTCCTGGGGGCAGGACCCAGGATAGGCGGGAGGGGCAGGTGAAGAGGGTGCTAAGCCCCTGCCCAGGGGCTGCTGTGGAGCCTGTAGGCTTGGGGCATGAACAGGCTGCAAATCACTTTCCCACCACCACTCCACGCTTAGTTGAGGGGCAGAGATTCTTCCCCATGCCAGCACTGTGCGGGGTCTTTGGCACACGGAGGGCTTGGCGCCTCCTGGCCAGCACCCCAGGCTGGAGGATCTTGGGCTTTCCTGGGGCGTCAGCCCAGCCAGAGGCAGTGGGGGAAGGAAGGAACCTGCCGGGCAGGCTGTTGGGGAGTTGAGTGCTCTGACCAGGGGCTGGTTCTCTGCACAGTGCTGGGAGCAGGATATCCTCCGCTGTGGTGGGGGGGGCGGTGGGATACGGAGGAGCAGCAGAGCTGGGGCTAGAGGTGAAGGGGCAAGGCAGGAAGAAGATTGCAAGAGGGGGAGCACATAAAGTGCCGATGGGTGGACAGTAGAGGTGACATGTAACCAGCCGCCACCTGGCGCCTGCCCACACTCACCAAACTCGCAGCGCACAGCTAGTGCTGGCCAGAAATAGGATGGGAGTGGGGTCCTGTTGGCCAACAGTTGGCATGTAGCGGGGGCTGCACTGGTGGACCAGGAGGAGGAGCAGCTGGCCCAACGTGCTGAATCTTTGCCCCACCACCAGCCTTACACACCCACCCCCATCGTTGGTCACTGGACCCCCCACTCACAGCTGGTGAGGGGTCGGCTGGCAAGCAGGGATCCAGCCAGCAGCAGGACCCACCAATAATAATGGGGGAGAGACAGAAAATATGGGACAATTTGCGCATTTTAAAGAAAAAATTGAGACATCTGCAGGAGAGCTTAAATACGAGACTGTCCCTTTAAAAACGGGATGTCTCGTCACCCTAGCAATATTACAGTGGCTGCCTGAAGAGTTGAGATACATTGATCCATGAAGTTAGAACTGCCGCAGCCTGCACTATGTCCGTTAATGCTAGAAATTGACAACTGCAATATTGCATCAAGCAAACCCCTTTTTATGTAACCATCTATGATATTTCTATGGTCCCCATTGCCAGAATGTGTCTGGACACAAATGTTGCAACCATTTCTGCTAGCATAAGTTGCTCCATAATGCTTCTTCTGTGCTTTTGTGACCCTGAGCCCATTTAGTATTGCATCTTCCTTCCAGAACATCATTCTTCTCATGATGCTCCCGTCCGCCTGGATTTAGCTGGTATGGTGTCTCATGCACCTTGCAGAAGTAGAAGGGCTGCTCGAATAGGGAGTATCGATTTTAAAAAGAAAGTTCTTTAATTGTTGTTGTATTAAAAATAAATTTAGAAAAATCCAAAGTGTGAGACTGTAACTCAGCCTTCTACATTTCTTTTCATAACCTCACTAAAAGATTACATGAAAATTCAAACTCTCTACGGCAGTATGAAGGGGTGGAACAAAGGCAAGATGGTCTCACAGAGAGAACTGGAGTACTCCTCAGCAAAAAGGCAACACAAGAGCTACAAGAATGGGAACCCATGCTAAAGTAAGTGTCATCAGATGTTCGGCTGCATGTGTGTGTTCTCCCCGTGTGCTGTCCCACCTCTGCACAGACAGCCGAAACAGCAGACCTCGAATGAACCGCCCAATGACTACAAGATCTGTTAAAGGTATGAAGACAGCCAGCCAGGTTTATTGTTAACAAAGCACAATCCTAACTCCCCGGATCAATGTCTACAGTTACACTAGCACATGGATGCCTGTGACAATGGACGCAACTCAGTGAATGGCGGGATTTTCCATTCCACCTATACATCTTCCAATGAACATGCAGAACAAGTAAAAGATGTTCTACAGCAAATTGCAAGATGTATTAAACCAGGCCTATGCTTGTGATATCATTCTGGTTATGGGTGAATTGAATTGCCAAGTTGGTAACAATAACCTTGGATATGAGCATTGCTTGGGTAAACGTGGAATTGAGGGGTACACAGATAACAGTGAAAGATTTACTAAGCTGTATAGTATGTATAACCTGTGCACTGAAGGAGACACTTTTCCCTCAACACGGGAAACACAAACTAACATGGAAGTCAGATGATGGAATTACTGAGAAACAACTGGGTCACATTGCCATCAGCAGATGATGGTGAAGATCACTGCTGATACATGATCGCTTACAAGGGCTGATGTAGGACATGACTGTCATTGGAACAGTTAGAATAAAGCTCAAAAGGCAAACTAATAAGAAAAGAGAGCTGGAATTTGATGTGACAAAACCATCTAACCCAGGAATCGAGAGGGACTTTAAAATCCAACTCTCAAATGGATTCCAAGTGCAGTGGATAATGAATGATGACATAGAGAAACAATGGACTCACTTTAGCAATGTCTGCTGAGAAACTGCCACATCTTCACTAGAACCAACAAGATCAAGGAAACAAGAGCGGATATAGCCACACACATGGACATTGATTGAAGAAAGAAAAGCCTTAAAAAGGAGGCAAACACAGGTGAGACAAGAAGAGCAATGCATTCTGCTACAGTAGTATACAGAGGAAGACAAAAAGATAAAGAAGTTGTGTTGGAAAAATAACAGCTCCTGGCTTGACAAAAAATGTGAGAGAAGCCAAAGAAGTGAGGAGTGACTCGAAGAAGCTGTTCCAGCGTGAGTAAGCATTTGTCATCGCAGTTCCAGAGTCAAGGTGATATCATAAAAGCTAAAGATGGAAGATTGTTAACAATGGAAGCAAAACAAAAGGAGAGAGGGCCTGAACATGTTAATGACATACACAACCAACCAGAGCCAACAGTTCCAGTCGATGGATGTGAAGAATAAGGTGAAGAGGGACATATCTCACTGATCGGCATTTCAGAAGCAGAAGTTGAGGAAGCAATTAAACAGTTAAAAATGGCAAAGTGCCTGATCAAGATAAGATCACTGCTGAAAGGCTTAATGCTGGGGAAGAGGTGGTAGTACATGAAATATGTAAACTTTATAATATAGTCTGGGAGAAATAATGCTGCCCAGAGGAGTGGGAGAAAGATGTGATCTGTAAATTACCAAAGTAAGGAAATCAGCTTGTGTGTGATAACATCAAGGCATAACTTCACTTCTCCATACCCAGACAAGTGTTCTGCGGTGTACTACTGAACAGAATCAAACTGGTTCTAGATGAAAAGCTACATACCAAGCAAGCAGCCTGTAGTTTGAAAAGACTGTGTATAGATGACCTCTTTACCCTGAGATGAATGACTGAGAAATAGCTTGCTTACCAGAGAAGATTTGTCTTGAACTTTATAGATTTTAACAAAACTTTCGACTGCATTTACAGAGAGGCTCTATGGAAGATCTTGTGACAACAAGGCCTTCCTAAAACCAAATTGTCACTAGCAAAGATGCTGTATGAAGATTCAAAATGCTGTGTAACAACAGAAAGTGGAGAGACTGACAGATCTGATATTGTCACTGGAGTGCGACAAGGGTGCATTTTATCACCTCTTCTTTTCAGAATTGTGATAGATTATATGATGCAAAATGCAACACCAAAGGAAGATAAAGGAGTTAGAAGAAAATATCAAGTGATCGACTGTGCAGATGACATTGTTCTGTTGGACACAGATGATCAAGCTATGAAAAAGACCATTATCAATGTCAAACATGAGGGCGCAAACTAGAGTTAAGAATCAGCCAGAAGAAAATGAAGGTCATGACTGTTGAAAGAGGAGTCAGCAATGAAGGTGCATATGTGATTGCCAGTGAAGAATATGGCATGGCTAAAGAGTTTGTGTATTATAGAAGCACAATTAGCGCCAATGACCAACTCAAAAGAAGGTGGAAGCAAGAATTGGGAGGCAAGTGGAATCTTCTTGAGACTGTCAAATATCTGAAAAACTAGGATGTTCACACAAGAACCAAGATAAAGTTAAACAATACCATTGTGATACTCACATTGTTATATGCTTCTGAGTCTCGGCAAATACTAGGAGCCCACTGAAGGAAACAATAGATTTCATAGGAGATGCTTGTGAAGAAAACTTTGTGTCCGCTGGTGGGATAAAGTACCCAGTGCTGATGTGTTACAAAGGACTGGTCAGCAGACTGTAGAGACAAAGATTTGATAAAGAAGGCTGGTGTGTTTGGACATGTTGTACAGATGTCAAAAAACTGTCTTTCTAGACAAGCCCTGGATGGGATACCAGCTGGTGGAAACAGAAGAGAGGGACAACAGATGACATATAAGAAAACCACTGAGACGAATGCTGCTGTCCTGGAAACAGACTCTAATGGAGCAAGAAATATGGCATATTAGACAGATAGAGGTGGACCTCGGCTGCCACATGTGTCATAAGGAATGAGAGCATATACTTAATTAATTAATTAAAATAATAATAATAATAATATCCCAATGCAGGTTAAAGGGCATAAATACAATGGGGCATTCTCCTGCACTCAGTTTAGAGGTGAGCTACCATGTCCGTGGCATCCTATTAATTCTTATGAATTATGTCAACTCCTTTGTCCTTATATAGCTCCTGTCTTCCAAGCTTCTTGGGAGCTAAGGAGGCAGCATCCTTAACACAGGCTACCCAGCAACACCAGAGCCTCTCTGTGGCAGTACCACATGCAGACCATCCCCTCCATTGGTGGGGGGGAGGTGACCTATGGATCTGTATAGTCATGGACCCACCCCAGAAGCCAGCCTTATTCCTCCCCAGACCCCGTCTGGGCCGTCGTGCTCCATAGTGCAGAGAGGATATGACTATCCAGCACAGCTGTCCTAAATCCTGCCTTCTCTGTGCAATGGACCTGTACCGAGTTCACAAAATCCAAGGTCGTCTGTGCACCTACAGAGCAGGTGGTGGCCTTAATTTACCTCTTAAGATAGACAGGCAAGTGTTGCCATTGCTAATTCACAGATGGGGAAATTGAGGCCCAAAGAGAGGCAGTGACCTCCCAAGGTCATACAGTAGGTCAATGGCACTGCCAGGAATAGAACCCAGGTGTCTTGTTGATTCCTAATCCCCTAGAGGGGATGTGGCTAAACTGAGTATATACGGCAATTTTGGTAATTAAAAATTGATCCCTTTGAAATGAACGTGACCTATAAAATACATAAACAGTGGTTAGTTGTAAAAAGCATTTCCCATTTCTAGCATCAGAGCTAAGTAATATTTACCAGCTATTTAAAGCATAAAGGATAAACATTCACTCGCTGTTTTGATCATAAAAGTTATTCAAAAGGTCTATATTTAAGGCCATACATTTCTCCCCAGCTTCCCACCTTTCCCGTTGTTTGTTTAAGCCTTACAGATCCCACCCTGCCAAAAACAGTATTAATTTCCTGAGGAAAGTGGTTTGACAATAAAAATTCTCCCTGATAAAAAACGGACTAAAAGTGGCTGCTCCACTCCCTTTAAACCAGCAGTGAAACAGAATCATTGTGGGAAGAAAACATTGGAATTTGACTTTGGGTAAATGGAAGCATCAGAAACAAAATTTCCCCATGTATTTTTGAGGCTGAGTCAAGCTCAGTAACACTGAAATGGGAACATCAAAGGAAGCCTTTTTTTAAATTTAACTGTTAAAAGAGTGCAAAGGTATTTTGCTAAAACCGTCACGTTTTTCTGGTGGCTTGAGGGGAAGAAAGTTATGTTTACCAGAGGAACCATATTTATTTTGACTAAAATAAAAATCAACAGTAAACTACTCAGTGTTTGGCTGGCTTTCCCAACCGGAGCCTTCTCCTTTACTCCACGACTTAGGTGGCCAATTAACATGACTTTAGCCACATCTCCCTATTCCTTCTAGAAAATATTTATGTTAGAGGACTCAGAACACAGGCAGCCATGTATAAAATCTAGCTCTGAGGGGACAGTTCCCTAAACATTGGGAAAGTTTGGATCCAAAAACCTACAGCTTAAGCCAGTGCTTCTCAACTTTTTCAGCTTGATGGTGACCCCTTATTTGAAGTAAAAAAAAATTCATGGTGCTTTTACATTTACTGCAAAAGAAAAATAACATAAATGATAACAGTGCTAAACCTACATCATGTATTTGTGTGCATTTCAAAAAGGTGACCGAGAAGTCTTAATCTTGAAGAGTCAGGGTCAGTGGAGAATGGGAAAGCAAGATTTTCTTTGCCTAAAGCTGGATGGAAATCAGAAATGTCCATTTTATGGAAAATTCCAGCTTTTTGAAAACAGATATTTGGTCTGAACCAGAATGAAAAACTAAATTTTCTTAATTTCCTGCTAAATAGAAATTGAAAAAATAAATTGATTCAAGACCATCAAAACATTGTCTTTCAGCAATGTCAAGATGTTTCACGTCAATGATGTCAAATCATGTTACTGCAGTAATGTCTAAATGTTTCATTTCAATAAGGTAAAAATGTTTTGTTTTGACTTTATCATCTTCAAATCAGCGGGGCCTGGTGCTATTCACCTGAGGGTACAGAAAGAATTCGCTGAAGAAATTTCAGAGCCACTGGCAATAGTATAGGCAAACTCATCGATGACGGGACAGGTCCTGGAAGACTGGAGAAGGGCTAACATAGTGCCCATCCTTAAAATGGATAAAAAGGAGGAACCAGGGAACTATATACTAGTCAGGCAGACTTTGATATCTGGGAAGCTACTAGATCAATGTATAAAATATTCCATTTGCAAATACCTGAAGGATGAGTGGGTGATCACTAGCAACCAGCATGGATTTACCAAGAACAAATCATGCCAAAACAGCTTGATTTCCTTCTTTGACAGGGTAACTGGTTTGATGGATGGGGGAATGCTGTGGACATAATATATCTGGACTTCAGCAATGCTTTTGACACAGTCTTACATGATATTCTGATAAGTAAACTGGAGAAATGCGGGCTCAGCAGAACTGCCATTAATGGATACACAATTGGTTAAACAACTACAAATGAAGAGTAACTATTAATAGAATGATGTCAAACTGGAGGGAGGTCTCAAGAGGGGTTCCACAGGAATTTGTAATGGGTCTGGTGTCATTTAACATCTTTATTAGTGACCTGGATGTAGGTCTAGAGAGCATACTGATCAAGTTTGCAGATGACACAAAGCTGTGTGGGAGTGGGGGTTGCCAACACTTTGGAGTATAGAGCTAAAATTCAGATGGATCTTGATAAATTGGAGAACTGGGCTATAGACAACAAAATGAAATTCAGCAAAGACAAATGTAAGGTGCTACACTTAGGGAAGAAAATCCAAATGCACAAATACAGAATGGGGCGGGGGGGAACTGGCTTGGCAGCAGCACCGCTGAGAAGGATTTGGGAGTTGTGGATTACAACCTCAGCATGAGTCAGCAATGCAATGCTGCTGCTACAAAAAAGCAAAGGCATTGCATGAAAATCAGAGGAAGTGATAGTACCACTCGGCGCTGGTTAGGCCTCAGCTGGAGTACTGTGTCCAGTTTTGGTCACCAATGTGTAGAAAGGATATAGAGAAACTGGAAAAGATCCAGAGGCAAGCGACAAAGATGATCAAAAAGGTGGAATGCAAGTCAGATATGAGCAAAGGCTGAAGGAACTGGGTATGTTTAATTTGGAATAGAGGAGATTGAAAGGGGACATGATAGCAGTCTTCAAATACTTGAAAGGCTTTCATAAAAAAGATGGAGAAAAGTTGTCCTCTCTTGCCACAGAGGGCAGGACAAGAGGCAGTTGGTTCAAACTACAGCCTGGCAGATTTAGATGACTGGAGAAACTGGATTCATTGGCACGTCTCAAGGGAACTTGATGACTGAAGGAAACGGGAGCAAATCAGAAAAAGAACTGTGTAAATGAACTAATAATGATCATACTTACAAAGCTCTTGTGCAGCGTTTTCCATCCACAAATCTCCATGTGCTTTACAAAGGAAGGGGAAGTATTGTTATTCCCATGGCACAGATGGGGAAACTGAGGCAATGAATGACTGAATAAAATCCAGGTTTCTCGACCTCTCCCTCCCCCCCCCCCCGCAGCTAATGCCCTATGCTTTAAGCCATGCTGCCCCTGTGAAGTTCATTCTAATTCAGTCTCCCATTCACTTGTGAGAAGAAATCATGACAATGATTATGCAGAGGGTGGGATTGCTAGCTATGGACATGCCTGGGTTCCACAGCCTTAGTAGGAACTTTTCATGATTATTATTATTTTTATTACCACAGCACCTAGGAGTCTTAGCCATGGACCAGGACCACTCTGCACTAGGCGCTGTTTAAGCACAGAACAAAAAGACAGTCCCTGCTCAAGAGAGCTGACTATCTAAGTATAAGGGAAGAAACAACAGATGGAAACAGGCAGTGAAGTAGAAGGAAACAATGAGAGTCCGCATGATAAGCTGTTGTTTCAGCACACCACAGGCCTAACCGTTGACAAGATTTTTACAGGCATCGCAGCATCGGAGAGTTTTAGGGAGGGACTGGAAGGTGGAGAATGAGGTGGCTTTGCAGATGTTTACAGGGAGCTCCCCCCCAAGCGTGAGGGACAGCAGGGGAGAAAGCACGAATATGCTTGTTGCAAAATTTAACAAGTGGACAATGGGGGCTGATGTCACAGGTAAATTGTGTGATGTGACCATGATTTCCCATGGGTCAGCTGCAACGTTAGTGTCTTTAGGCAAATACAGCTTGAGATCTCTTTGGAACAGAGATATTGGCCCCTCTGTAGACAACTTTATGCAGGAGATGTAAAGGGGCCATGTCACCATGTGCCCAGCTCATTGCTTCTGCTTTCGTTTCTTCTCCAAGGAGCCCAGGGTAGAGGTTAGAAACATGTATCAAAGTTGCTGATCCCCTCTTGCCTGGTTGCTTGAAGAACTTGACACTGAACTTTGCTCCTGAACTGAACTCTTGAGTAAGATCTACAGGGACCCCTAAGACTGAGACACTGGGCAATGTATTTCTCTTTGCCATTTCACACAACCTTCACACTCTGCTTTCCTTGGTAAAGAGGGGCTAACACATATGAACTTTGCCATTACCTCTAAACAGTTGACTTCAAAGAGGGTAGTGTTGGTCCTGATGTAGTACCTTGATTCAAAGCTTCTTGGACATAGAAGGAATGAGCCGAATCTAGTATTTGAAACAAGTGCTTCTTTAGTAAATAGGAGTGTTTGTGTGTATGTGTGGGAGAGAGAGAGAACAATCTTCTATGCTTCTGGAAACATGAAACCTACAATAGCTGCCCTACAGAATGGGACCAGCTTAATCCTTTAATGGTTTATCTATTTGTGTTGTGAGTGGCCTTGGGAAGAGCCCTAAATGCATATTTTCCTCTTGAAATATTGGATCCAGTGTTTTAGTTTTCTGAGGCCTGGGTAAAAAATATTGTTCATATTTTAAAAATAAACATTTCTTTTAAAGATCTATAAATGCAGACGCATGGTATCCAAAATGCCTCTGCCCTTACCCTGTTTTCAAAGCTTTAATGTTGTGTGTGTGCTCCCACCTCCATAGTGAAAAATTTCACCTGAAATGTATTTATCTTTCTTTGCTAATTAGCAGAAAAATGACACAGAGAAACCTTATATTTTCTTCGGCAAGAACGGCCATAGAGACTTCATTTATGGAGGGATCTGAATGATCCCCATTCATGGCCAGCAATACTGTCTGCACCAATAGTTCTTTGTGTGCCAAGCAGAGCGAAAGGAAAAAAAACATATTATATATATATATAAATGGGGGTGGAAGCAAAAACACATGTATTTTAATTCCATTTTGTTCCCTGATACTATCTGTAGTTCTGTGGGGGTGGGGGTATATGTGTGTGTCTACAAGTGTGTGTATATGTGTTTGTGTGTAGTGTGTGAATGTATATATGAGTGTATAAATGCATTTGTGTGGATGTATATTGTGTGTGTGTGCCAATGTAGATATTATAATAATACCTAGCTCTTATATATAGCTTTGTGTGTGCATGCATATGTATATGTGTGTGTGTTTTCCCATGGTAATCTGCAGCCAAATTCTCCCAATCTTGCTCACCTTAAATAGCAATTCCTCTGTGAGTCAGCCTCATTTATCTCAATGGAGCTACCTGTGAAATAAGATGCTACTCACCATGAGCAAGAGCAGTAGATTTGGGGCCCCAGGATATGGCTACACTGAAAATAAAAAGCCCACAGCAGCAAGTCTCGGAGCATGGGCCACTGACTCGGGCTCACGGGGATTTGTGCTATGTGGCTAAAAATAGCAGTGTAGATGTTCAGGGCGGGGGCTAAAACCTGTTGAGATGGAGGATCTCGGAGCCCGGGCTCCCGCCTGCAAAATTTTCTGGTGTAGTTATCCCTTTCTCATCAAGATGTTGATGGCTTTGAAATGTTCTGGAACAGCTCTTCTAAGGCCAGCTTGTGCTTTCCTTACTCACGACTCACTGAGTAGCGCCTTGTTTCTGTGTGATGTCCCATGATTTCAGTGTGTGGGGGGACTTTGGAGTAAAGTGTCTACTCAGCATAAGAATGGGGAATTGGCCTCTCTGGATCTGAAGTGGTTTGCGAGGCTCGGGGATCATACAGTGCAGGTGAAATGAATGAATGCTTAAGGTGGTGAATGGATGGCTGGATAGATGAGATTGGCAGATCACTTGCAGCCTAAAGGCATTTATCAACTAACATGGAAGTATTGTTATGTTACTTTGTGATGAATGCATCTACTTACTATTAATGTATTACGTAGCCTGCTAAATCTGTATAGTGCTTTATGGATATTGAAGACATCTGATTCCTCTTCACCCAGCGCATCATGGTTTTATTTGTCTATTTAGATTGCCAGATGCTTGTGGCAGTCACTGTATCTTCTTCTAGGTTTTGGGCAGAACCTGCTAAAACAATAAATCATACAATATTCTAATCTATTGATTTATCTGGGTTTACTAATCTATCTATTCTTATCTTTGCGGTTGATATCTCCTGGTTTACTTCTCTCACTCTCTCTTTTCAGTATCCTAAGAGTACAATTTTTTTAATGGATGCTAACAATTTACCCCTGAGTTAACTCATTCTGTTTCACATTACTTTGACTGTGTCTCACTATGATTCCAGTCCTTTCATTCCCCTCTGCTCCCTCACTCCTACCTTAGCAGATTTGATATTTTTGCCTGCAGATTAGTAAAAAGAAGTGGTTGGAAGGAGGGGCCTACCACAAGGCAGATGTTCCTAAATCCTGAGGTCTGCATTTCATGTGCGGAGCTGGATATCTAAGGGTTGTGTGACCTTGCTCTTGTCCCACTCTTCCACCCCCTCCAGTCTCAGGAAGGATGCTAGCCTCATACACCGCAGACCATTTACTTAGTGTAGCAACATCAGGCTGTGCAGATTAAAGCCGTGAATGACAGGTTAACCCCTTTCCCAACCTGTTTCACTGGCCCACTGTCACGGTCTCAGGTTCTCCACATTCCAGGCAGTAGCGGGTCCCCTTTATTACTTCCCATCCCTAGCCAAGCAATGAACCCCTTGTGGAAAGCCCCAGGGGCTGGGCAAAGCCAGGAGACCCTTCATGTAATTCAAGTTTTCTTTCTTCTTTTTCTCCCTCCCCACCTCCAACCTTGCCCTCCCCCCAGGTATTCACAAGTGTCAGAGGCTGCCTGCTGCCTCTCTGAGGAGTGGCATGTTAATACCTCTGGCCCAAGACTCTTGCCTGCCACTCTGCCTCCAGTCTTCTGAGCAATCATGGACAGGATTTTCTCTGGCTTCTTGCTCTCTGCATTTCTTCTCTTCCAGCATCACGGCATTTACGGGCTCCCCCTCAGCCCAGAGGTAAGTGAAGAGGTTCAGTTTGTTGTGGTACCTTCTCATCACCAAAGCCATTCAACCGGGCAGATGTGAGCACGGGGGGATAAAGGGAGAAAAACGACACCAAAAAGATTGCAGGGCTGTGCAAAGAATCTTTGCAAATAGTTGACCGAGGCAGCAAAATCCTGATGTCTGTGCTGCATTCTCCTGCTTGCTTCGTTACTTAGGAATAATAGCCGTGTGCATGGCACAGACACCGTTCACAAAAAGTTGCTTCAGTGTGTCTTCAGCATAGTATGAGGTCCAGTTCCTTTTAGCTGGAGGAGGCACTGCCATTAAAGGAGATGTCCTGTGCCTTTTTATCTCCTGAATAGACTTGCTTCTTCTCTCAAAGCGTTCCTCAAGAGCTGGTTTTGTTTGGGAAATTCAAGGAGCGAATTAGCCTGGATTGATAAGACATTCCTAGCTCTGGTTCACCTTTCCGAGTAAAGTGGAATGGATGGTTTTGAGGTTGGTCCTTATTAAGGGTTTTAACATAGACCTTTTCAAGCAATTTCCATGTGAATTCCCTTCAGTTTGTTGAAGTCAATGGTAGATTTTGCCTGAATTGGATGACAGGATTTGCCTTAGACACAAGCTGCCCAAGAGATAACCTGTGAGCATCCTTAAAGAAGGATGGTTAATTTTAATGTCTGCAAATCCCCATTTCCCAGCTACAAAATACTTGACAATGGTAGGCAGCCAGTGTGCTGAGTGGCTATCATGCTGAACAATACTGTCAGATTGTTTCCTTGTACTCCCAGTCTGTCTGTCTGCACCTTTTGTCTCTGGCCTTTGGGGAAGGGGCTGTCAGCTTGTTGGTGTTTTTTAAAGCACCTAGAACAGTGAGGTTCTGGTCCACGTTGGGGGCTCTTTGGAACTGTGGTATTACAATAATATATAATAAATAAACAGGTGTTGAATTCAAAAGGAAAAGCTAATAGTGAAAAATTGTACAATGGTAAATAAATCAGTCCATTAACTGATCCAGTAGGACTGGATGAAGTTACAGATAACAATTAATGTTCAGCCAACCTGTGGAACTCATGGCTGCAGGAGGGTGGTCAAGACAAATATTGGGGCTGGATTTGTAAAAGGGTTTGAGTGATTTTAGAACGTTTTTAAAACATTATACCTGTGCAGATCACAAAATGATCAGGGTAATGTGACAACATGCTGCAGAGCATAAGGTAGCCACGCAGAGAAAGGAAAAGTCTTCCAGACTGTCCAACTGATCAGCTTTGTGAAGAGATGGTATCTCTATACCTGAACCATCCAGTACTAGATATTACCAGAGTCAGGAAATGACAGATGGATCATTCGTCCAATCCACTATATTTCTAGTATGATTGAATGCTGCTTGCAATATAAACATGTTTTAATTCTGAGTTACCAACAGTTTTCTGTTTCTTCTAATTAATCCAGCACCATGGTGCTTCTGCAAACTCTGTTTCATTGCATAAGGGCTTGACTATTATAAAAGTTATTACAGAATAAGGTAGACAATGGATTTGAAGTGGAGTATCTACTCTAGAATAAGTCCACATGTGGCCATTCTTATTCCAGAATAAAAGTGTTGGTTTTGGTTTAATTTAATTCACTTTCAAAATCAATGAAGCTATTTTGGAAAAAAGGCATTTATGCCAGAATGAAAGTGTCCATATGTGGAGTTATTCAGGACTAATTGTTCTGGAATAGCTCTTCCTGAATAGCTCCATGTGTAGACAAGCCCTAAGACTAGGGAGCCTTCTGGGGCTGGACACAATTAGCTAGATTTGCTTTTGATTTTCCAATACTCTCTCTTTATTTCCCCATAAATACATTTTAATTTCATAAGAAGAGATACAAAAAAAAAAAAGGTTATTTGGGACAAAAATACAAAAGTGCTTTGTGAAAAGTTGATTCTAAATCTTTTATTGGCTCAGTCAGTCCTTATCCCACACTTCAATGCTTTCGTACCACACTTCTTTCTTGGCAGCAGTTAACAATTAAAAAAAAATGGTGGTTAGGGCCCTGGAGTGGGAATCAGGAGACTTATTGTCCATTCCTTGATCCACCAAGGATGGACTGCATGACCTTGGGCAAAGCTCCTGGCATCAGTTTCCCTACCTGTAAAATGGGTATAATGACACTTCATAAAGTTCTTTTTGGTCTAAGGATTAGAGCACTATGTAAACTTGATTATAAGCTAGTTTTCTATTTCCTGCAATGAATATGGCAGTGAAGTGAAACCAACCCCTGAAGGTAAATGATTACTTTTCAGTGGAATTGCCGGCCAAAAAGCTTGTCTGACAGAACTTTTCCCCTGTATCGCAGAATTTGTATCCTCCTCCTATGTGAAAATGAATATTAACAGAGCACATGAGAACAGAACTTCACAGAGGCAGGCTAAATGGGTAATTGGGAAAATGTTCATAAACATATCAACCCTTTTTATTTATTTTTTGGTCCCATTTTGAAATTTTGATGAAAAATGTCATCAAAATGGTCAATTTTGAGAAATTCCATCCAGCTGCAGTACAGGGCATCTTGACCACCAATAGTTTTCTCCACATTTTTATTATTGATCTTACCAAGGGAACGTAGAAGTTACATGGGGAATATGTCGTCTTAGGTCAATCTATTTTACATTTTCACACCGTTCTCTTGTCTAGTGCAGCCTTATTCTTTACAGTATGATCACCAGTGCTTTGTGATGTGATGCCAATAAGAAAAGTTCATAGATTCATAGATACTAACATCAGAAGGGACCATTATGATCATCTAGTCTGACCTCCTGCACAATGCAGGCCACAGAATCTCACCCACCCACTCCTGTGAAAAACCTCACCTATGTCTGAGCTATTGAAGTCCTCAAATCATGGTTTAAAGATTTCAAGGAGCAGAGAATCCTGCAGCAAGTGACCCGTGCCCCATGCTACAGAGGAAGGCGAAAAACCTCCAGGGCCTCTCCAATCTGCCCGGGAGGAAAATTCCTTCCCGACCCCAAATATGGCAATCAGCTAAACCCTGAGCATATGGGCAAGATTCACCAGCCAGATACCCAAGAAAGAATTCTCTGTAGTAACTCAGATCCCACCCCATCTAACATCCCATCACAGGTCATTGGGCCTCTTTACCATGAATATTTAAAGATCAATTAATTACCAAAATCATGTTATCCCATCTACCATCTCCTCCATAAACTTATCGAGTTTAATCTTAAAGCCAGATAGGTCTTTTGCCCCCACTGCTTCCTTTGGAAGGCTATTCCAAATCTTCACTCCTCTGATGGTTAGAAACCTTCATCTAATTTCAAGTCTAAACTTCCCAATGACCAGTTTATATCCATTTGTTCTTGTATCCACATTGGTACTGAGCTTAAATAATTCCTCTCCCTCTCCGGTATTTATCCCTCTGTTATATTTATAGAGAGCAAGCAGATCTCCCCTCAACCTTCTTTTAGTTAGGCTAAACAAGCCAAGCTCCTTGAGTCTCCTTTCATAAGACAAGTTTTCCATTGTGCTTTAATGCAGCGGCTCTCAACCTTTCCAGATTACTGTACCCTTTTCACGAGTCTGATTTGTCTTGCGTACCCCCCAAGTTACACCTCACTAAAAACTACTTACTTACACAATCAGACATAAACATACAAAAGTGTCACAGCACAATGTTATTGAAAAATTGCTGACTTTCTCATTTTTACAATATAATTATAAAATAAATCAACTGGACTATAAACATTGTACTTACATTTCTGTATATAGTATATAGAGCAGTAGAACCAAATCATTGGCTGTATGAAATTTTAGTTTGTACTGACTTTGATAGGGCTTTTACTGTAGCCTGTTGTAAAACTAGGCAAATCTCTAGATGAGTTGATCTCCCCCTTGGAAGACCTCAGTGTACCCCCAGGGATACAGGTACCCCTAGTTGAGAACCATTGCTTTAAGGGTTAAACCAGGGGGTTATATGAGTCAGGACTCATGGGTTCTATTTCCACCTCTACTGACCCCCTGGAGCTTTGAGGTAGTTATTTTATGGCTAGGTGTGCCACTGTTTATCTGTCTCTGAAGTGGCAATAACAATACCTATTGCACAGACTTGTTGTAGTAATTTATATATTAATTTTTGCAAAGCGTTGGAAGGGCATCTGATCAAGGTGCTTCAGACAGTTGGTTTGCCCCACTGCTGTTTTACTCCAGTGTGACTGCACTGAGTTTCATCAGCATAACAGCATAAACCTGGAGTGGTGAATCCAGCTCCACAAATGCCAAATATTATTATCTCATCACCTCTGTGCATTATAAGTACACATATTTGTACACAGTGTTATGTTTTTAACCAATACAAATACTTTTCTAAAAAGTATAAACTTTATAAACTTTGATTAATTAGTTCCCACTTTGCCCCTATGAGATAAGTAAGTATTTATCATCATCCCATTGGTTTTACAAATGACACCCAGTTCTCTGCCATAACCCAGTAGAACCCTATCTCCCCACAAGGACCAGGAAGTCTTGAGTCCCCAGCATCCTGCTCTGACCCCTGAACCTCGCTAGTTTTTCTGTAGCCTTATTTCTTCATCTTTCTCTTCCCACTTTTCTCGTGCAGGTGCTCTGTGTAGGACGAGACCCTCCGACCTGGTGTTCATCATAGACAGCTCCCGGAGCGTGCGCCCCAATGAATTTGAGCAGGTCAAAGTTTTCTTGTCCCAGGTCATCGAGTCCCTAGATGTGGGCCCCAATGCCACTCGGGTGGGGGTGATCAATTATGCCAGCACAGTCAAGAACGAGTTCTCCCTCAAAACCCACTGGACCAAAGCCAGCCTGCTGCAAGCAGTCCGCAAGATCAAGCCGCTCTCCACGGGCACCATGACGGGCTTGGCAATCCAGTTTGCCATCAATAGGGCATTCAGCGACTCAGAAGGGGCCCGTGTGAGGTCGCCTGAGATTAATAAGGTAAGTGAATTATCTGCTGAGTTGCTGCACTGGGAGAAGTCAGTGTTGCTCTCCCTGATGGTATCACCCATCCCACCCATTCCCCTTCCTTCTGTCTAATCAGAGACTGGAAACATTGAAGAAAATGGCCAAAGTCTCCCACAAAATATTAGGGATGGGGAAAAAGTGATTGTTATCTCTGTGGCAATGGCCGTCTTTACTATATCCCATCCAAGAAAAATACACTAAAGGACCTTTAATTTTGCAATGGCAAGGAGGTTGGTTTTCTAAGACAGACAGAGCAACTGGGGACTCAATTCTCACAGAAAGTCAGTGGGATCTTTGCCTCGGATCCTCAAAGGTATGTAGGTGCCTAATTCCCATTTATTTCAATGGGAGTTAGGTGCCTAATTCACTTTGATGATCTCGGCCTTGGTGCCTCACTCTTCTTTGTGCTTTTGAAACCCTCCACCTCGAACTCACAAGGTAGGAAATGTCAGAATTGTCTGGAAATGTCCTGGAAACCTTAATTCCCCCATACCTCCAACCCACTCTTTGTCTGTCTTGACTATTGAGATGGTGAGACCACCTCTTTCTATATGCATGTAGTGAGTGTGGGGCAGTGAGATCATGGTCTAGGTTGGTATTTAACATAAGAATGGCCACACTGGGTCAGACCAAAGGTCCCTTTAGCCCAGCATCCTGTCTTCTGACAGTGGCCAATGCCAGGTGCTTCAAAGGGAATGAACAGAACAGGTAATCATCAAGTGATCCATTCATCCCCAGTTGCCCATTTCCAGCTTCTGGCAAACAGAGGCTAGGGACACCATCCCATCCCCAGCTTGCATTTTAACTAAACATTAGTCATGACGCAACCTAGGCCCACATGCCTAAAGCTGGCTCCCCAGGCTCTCTGCTAGCAAGACAGGAGCAGAAAAATAAGCAAGGACTTAACATGGGCAACCAGAGCTTCCATCCCAACCAATCAGGAAACCAGCTGTTTGAAGAAGGTTTTTTTTCCCCCAACTCTAAAATTTCTGGAATGTCACTTTCTTTCCTTTCCCCTCTGCTGCTAGCAGAGGAATGGGGAAACCAGTAATGTGGAATTGTGTGCAAAACAGAGAGGGTAAAGAAACCAAAGGCAGCAAAAACCAACAACCAAAAAAACCAACAACCAACAAAGCCTAAATGCAAGAAATGCACTCTGGTAAAAATGTGACCACACCTGAAAAAACAAACAAACAACCCGACGTTAGTATTTTAAAGGCTGTGGTAGCCAGAAATTAATTAGACACTACTGAACAATGGTGCCAATGGATGGGGATCAGATCTCTTCATGTACCTGCCTTCTATGCCCCCTGTCACTCTAGCATCAGCGCACCTAACAAATATGATTGGATTTACCTCATGTCACTCTTTTATCCCCAAGTTCACAGAGGGGAAACTAAGGCTCAGACATTGAAGGCAGGATTTTCAAAAACACTCAGTATTTTGGTCTAAGTCTTACTGACTTAGTGGGAGCACATTTGGGCCAAAACTGAGCACTTTTGAAAATCTAACTTTCCCAAGGTCACACAGTAAATCTGTGGCTGAGAACCTATATCTTCTGAAGCTCAGTCCGGTGCCATAATCACAAAAACATCCTTCCTGTAGAAGTGAGTGCGGGGGCCTGGAAGGCAGGATTCCTGGCTTCTGTTTTCACTTTTGCCACTGACTGAGTGTGTGACTTTGGGTAAGGCACTTAAGGACGAAGTGTGGGCAGGTGTAAAATGGTGTAAAGTGTAATAACCTTTTCTCCCACACAGGGCTGTTGCGAAACCTAATTTTAATGATGCTTCATGCCTAACGTAATGACACTCAACTCACCAATGGATATAGGGCAGTGCATAATAGCTTGGCATTATTATTATTATTAATAATAATAATTAATAATAATTAATGTTTGTAAAGTGCTTTGAGATCCTTGGATGATCCTGGTTATAATTCTGGCCAAGTTAGTACAAATAGAATAAGAATGGATTCAACTTTAATCTTTTTTTGGAGATTCAAAATTGTTCATTCTGTCCCACAGGTATATTTTGTCTTTCACTGCTTTCAGGTGTTACTCATGGAAACAGAAATGGTAAAATTACCCAAGAGAGGCAGCCTGGGATGATGTATTTATCCCCGTTAGAAACAGGACAGCTATCTAAAGTATTGTGTTTATACCGTCCCGCTCACTGAAGCATGGTATCTAGGTGAAAAGAAAAGGAGTACTTGTGGCACCTTAGCTAATTCAATGGTATTTGCAAAAAAGAAAAGGAGTACTTGTGGCACCTTAGAGACTAACAATTTTATTTGAGCATAAGCTTTCGTGAGCTACAGCTCACTTCATCGGATGCATCCGATGAAGTGAGCTGTAGCTCACGAAAGCTTATGCTCAAATAAATTTGTTAGTCTCTAAGGTGCCACAAGTACTCCTTTTCTTTTTTGCGAATACAGACTAACACGGCTGCTACTCTGAAACCTGTTATTATCAATGGTATTTGCAGCCCAAGTCCCAAATAGCTTCAAACTCATCTGGGCTCATTCAGATCTAAACTGTCCTTCAGGCCTTTTGGAGTTTGTTCACCACTGGGGTAAAAGAGGAGATTTTAGAGTCTTCCTTCCTTGTCCCCAGGGCTGGATTAAAATGAAATAAGGCACAGATCCACCAGCAGTCTGGAGATGCACAAAACCCATCGCTTTCATCTCCCACCTCATCATCTCTGCTTTTCCTCCATGTATGGAATTTTCTACCCTATGAGCTTTTAGAAGCCCATCACTTCTTGAGTCTTCATCCCTGTGGACACTTTTGACAAAAATGATTTTTTTCCCGATTGGCCAACATTTTTCACATTTTCATCCAAACAATCGAAACCCCCAAATTCTTCAGTTTAAAAATGTAAAATTTGATTTTCAGTGATCAAAAATGGCCCTGTTTTGTCTAAGGAAATCCATGTAAAATGCTCAATCCACATTCCATGCCTGCGGCTGGGGCATGCGGGCCCTTATCATTGAATGCAGTGCTGTGCACACACATTGTCTGACTCGCCACTACATGTCTAGCATTGCCAGCTTCCAGGCCAACAGTGGTGATAAAGAAACTCCTGCATCGCAGAGAGCAGCTCCTTGGAGCACCACCGCTCCTTCATCCCACACTTGAAGGCTCCTTCTGAATGCAGATCCTGGGGCATCAAAATTCCTGCTTTAATCTGCTAGGGAACTCTCCTCCCCTCCTCCAGAGCTTTATTCCCTGAAGCCAAACAGCATGAATGAATTGGCAGTGGTCTTGTGGAACTGGGAATAGCTTCAGGGAACTTTTTCCCTCCTCTTTGAACCTGACTTATGGCTTACCTCCTAAAGAGCAGTTCCATGCTCGCATAAGAAACTTTATCCCCAGCAAGACCTTTCCAGGTAGAGACAGTAGTAGCAGCAGTGGTAGCAGGGGACAATGAAGGAAGGATATTAATGTTTCTAGAAAAGCCCTCCTGTCAGTTAGCTAGTAGCCCAGCGCAGCTTGGAGGTGGTAAATTAGATTGAAAACTCAATCAAATAGGGACAAAGACAGGGCCTCCTTACAGCTGGGTCTCCCAAGCTCTCTAGCAAACACAGTTGTTACTTCACTGAGAGATGGCTGGGCATGTTCCAAAATCTTAGGTAGCTTTGTGCTCAGTGTAATATGATTTTACTTTATTATGTGCTAAAGAACAGTGCACTCTATTGTCTGATACTGGCCTTTGGGAAGAGAATGCCAGACAGATACTCACATTCCTCCTAGCCTGTCTACAATGGATAATTCACAGTGTAAAAATAAAAAAAAACAAAAAACAAACCAAAAAAAACCCTGAAAATCCAGCAATCACATACTACAATATTTTTGTCTGGTCTTAGGAACGGCCATTGCAAAAACCCAAAGCAGAGCAGAAAACAATGGACTAGATTCCCTCCTGGTGTAACTCAATGGGAGATGCTCTGTGATCCTTTACACTAGGGATGGATTTGGTCCAATTTTTGTGATAAGGAAAAAAGTTAGCAACTACCTATTTGTTAAAAAGAAAAGGAGTTCTTGTGGCACCGTAGAGACTAACGAATGTATTTGAGCATAAGCTTTCGTGAGCTACAAATACTCCTTTTCTTTTTGCAGATATAGACTAACACTGCTGCTCCTCTGATATGTATTTATTGACTCTATCACAAATGATTTCCCCCCTTTTTTCTGAGATGCCATTCTGTAATAATGATGATGCAGGACTAAAATGGGGTCAAAATAGTTTTATCTAAATATGTTTTTAAAAAGACAAATTGTTTTGCTGTCCAAAGAAACATTTTTATGGAAAATTTTCATTTTAGCCAAAATGTGCCTCTTTAAAATGTGCCTCTTTATTCTTCAATGTGCCCACTAAAAGAGTAAGCAAATTTTTAACTGAAAAATTTTACATTTTTGGAAAATAAATGAATTTGTGTTTTTTTAAAAAAATATTAAATTTTCATTTGGTTGAAAGTTTTCAGTCTGGTCATCTTAAAGAGGGAATGTAAACCAAACATTTTTAAAATATTTTTTTGTCTTCTGGGAGAAAAAAAAATCAAATGTTCAGATTTCAAAGCTCCCACACAAAATTTCAGTTTTTGGATTTGGTTATTCATTGAAAAAGATATGAACAAAAAAGTTTGGGAAATATCTTTAGAAAAACCAACTGTTAAAGAACATCACACAAAACATTAGCATTTCTTTCTCTGCTGTATGGAGGACCAAGTCTCACTCAATGAATCCACATCACAAGTGCCCTGATTCAATACCAAAAACTCTACAAACCCCACTGAGTTGAACAATCCAGCTTGACTTGTCTTGCTTCTTACATCTCTATTGATAACCAGGAAGCTGCAGCTGGAACCGAATGTGCAGAGTGAGGTAGAACAGAACCCAGCTCCCAGAGCTTCCCAGAGCTGTATCAACTCCTGCTGGACTACTAGGAGTAACACTTGCTTTTGCAAATGAGACCAGCAGTTGTGACTCACAGGATGGAGAGCAGATTCATCTCTGGTTTCACTCTGCTGAAGTTAAAGGTGCTATACCAGAGATCAATTTGGTCCATGACATGCAAGAAGGTCCTGTTTTACAGTCACTTTTCCAACCATAATCAAAGTTCAGTTGAAGGATCTGAGTGTGTGTTGTATAAGTGTGTACACACACACACACACACACACACACACACACACACACACATAATATGGACTGATATCTAGGAGTCAGTGACTCATATTTTCTTCCCCAGTTCTTGTCTTTGAAACAGAAACCGGGACTTAGATTTGTGCTATTGTTGCATCATTGCTGGTGGGCAGAAACTTCAGCTGCCTTGCAATTCACGTGTGAGTGTCCTCTGCAAGTAAACCATTCAAGCCAACGTCAGTGCAAACCATCTCTTCCCCAGTACTGTCTTTCTGCAGACAATGTAGGACAGTACTAGCCAAAAGGAACTATTCCCACAGACCGATTTCAGTGGCACTGACTAAGCTGAACCCACTTTCAGTTTTCAAGTGCTACTGAATTAATTTAATCTCTGCTATGTTCTGAGGTCAGGTTCTGAGTTAGAGGGTGACAGAGGGAGTTGGCAATCTGCCACAAGGAATAGGGTGACAAAGGAACACAGTGGGATTTCATAGAATCATAGAAATGTTGGGTTGGAAGGGACCTTGAGAGGTCATCAAGTCCAGCACCCTGCGCTGAGGCAGGACCAAGTAAACCTAGGTCAGCTCCAACAGGTGTTTGTCCAACCTGGTCTTAAAAACCTTCAGTGATGGGGATTCCACAATCAGTAGCCTATTCCAGAGCTTAACTACCCTTCTAGTTAGAAAGTTTTTCCTAACACTAAATCTCTCTGGCTGCAGATTAAGCCCATTACTTCTTGTCCTGCCTTCAGTGGCTCACAGTTCAATTGCTTGTAACAGCCTTTAACGTATTTGAAGACTTAACAGGTCCCTCCTCAGTTTTATTTCTAAACACTAATCATGTCCAGTTTTTTAAATCTTTTCTCATAGGTCAGGTTGTCTAAACCATTGATGGTTTTTGTTGCTGTCTTCTGGACTCTCTCCAATTTATCACCATCTTGACTAAAGGGCGGCACCCAGAATTAGACACAGAACTCCAGCTGAGGCCACACCAGTGCTGAGAAGAGAGGAACAATTACCCTTGTGTCTTCCATATAACACTCCTGTTAATACACCCCAGAGTGATATTAGCCTTTTTTGCAACTGCATCACATTATAGGCTCACATTGAATTTGTGCTCCACTAACACTCCCAGATCCTTTTCAGCGGTGCTACCACCTCGCCAGTCATTCCCCATTTTGTAGTTGCATTTGATTTTTCCTTCCTAAGTCTGGCTGTTCTTACCACGAATGCCATGGAGAAAATGAATAAGGAAATATTTACTCCTTTACATAACATAAGAACCACGGGTCACCCAATAGGTGAAGTACTTTGCACTTGTCTTGGTTGAATTTCATCTTGAGGATTTCAGACCAATTCTCTAATTAGTCAAGATTGTTTTGAAATCTAATCTGGACTTTGTATTTCTCTGGCACCTTCCATCTAGGAATCCCTGCACCCTTTGCAAATATTTATAAATTCAGCCTCACAGCCAAAGTCAACCCTAGCACAACTCCACCAACCTCCACAGAGTTACCTCAGTGATTATTATGGACCATTTCCCTCATTTAAAAGATGAAGGGAGCTGAAAAACAGAATAAGTAAGGCCAACTCGTTCAAACTAGACTGCCTAAAATTAGACACCTAAAGTCATATTTAGGGACCTTGGAAAGTGACTGGATTTTCATTCCTCATGTTTCCAGAGCTAACCGAGAATCACAGCCACTGGGAGCTGCGGGCGGCCGTGCCTGTGGACGGTCAATGTAAACAAACTGTCTCACGGCCTGCCAGCGGATTACCCCGATGGGCCGCATGTGGCCCGCGGGACACAGGTTGCCCACCACTGATGTAGACCATCCCTGACATGTGTCTGTCTAACCTGCGTGACAGTGGAAATAACCATAGCAGGGGTGAGAACCCACTATTTGATAGACGCTGGCTCAGAAGTCACCACTATTTCTGAATCATATTTCCGAAACTACTTAAAAGAGAGAGATCTGACCAAGCATAAGATCTGATTTGTACAGCTAACCGCAGCGAATGGACTTGCGATCTCTGTCTTGGGGTGCCAGGTGCCTTGAAGCTGATGTAGGGTACATGGGTCAAACTGGGGGAGGGATAGCTCAGTGGTTTGAGCATTGGCCTGCTAAACCCAGGGTTGTGAGTTCAATCCTTGAGGGGGCCATTTAGGGATCTGGGGCAAAAATTGGGGATTGGTCCTGCTTTGAGCAGGGGGTTGGACTAGATGACCTCCTGAGGTCCTTTCCAACCCTGATATTCTATGATTCTATGATCCCTAGGGGAAAAAAAAGGAAGGGGACTGTTGTCCCTTCACTAACACTCAATGGGGGTGTTTTGGTTGCTCGTTCCCAGTATTAAAAGAAAGGGGAAGGGTGGATGGGAAATCAGGACCCTGAGACTGACAGTCCCCAGGAACAATGGGGAGAGGCCAACGCCTAAAAAATGTCACCCCATCAGCAAATCAGGCTAACACACAGTTCATCCCATTGAGCTACAGCAATTTACATCAACTGAGGACCCACCCCATAAAATCAACTACCCAATTCTTAGTCCTGATTCCTGAGCACACTGCTAGGTAGAGAACTGGCCATTTTCCCCTTGCTTTATCTTCCTATCTCTCAACCAGCTCTTTATTCACTGCAGGTCTTTCCATTTCTTTTTCATTCTCCATGGTTACTGAGTTTCCTAGCCTGTCATGGGAGGGACTTTATAGACAACAGACATTTTGCAGTTTTTACTTCCTTTTTTAAATGCTTTGTTCTTGTTAACATCATCTTTCAAGACTGAAGGTCTTGTTTTCCCATCTTGTGAGCCAAATTCCATCCTGGCTACATCCACTGTAGTCAGTGGGGCTGACCGGTTAGAATTCTAAACAATGCAGGCTCCTTCTGAATGCAGATCCTGGGGCATCAAAATGCCTGTTTTAATGCAAGTGCTGGGCTATTTCTGCTTCTGTTAAAGTCAACAGAAAAAACTGCTATTGACTGCAGCAGGAGCAGAGCAAGGCCAAAACCTCATGCTTTTGAAAATCCACACCACTGTTTCCAGATGTCTAGGACATGTGCTAGGAGGACCCCAAGAGCATTGGCCCAGCTGTGCTCCCAGAGGGAAGAGGCATAAAAGGACGATGGTAAATATATTTGTTTTACATCTCTCCTGTAGCCCAAAGCAAAGGTATGGCTACTCCACCACCAAAGGCTGCAGGGACTTTGGCCTATTACTGTCTTCCTTTAGGAACAGCAAGAACTGGATCATCATATTGCAAAGAACATTACAAAAGTGAGGAGGGTATTCACATATTCACTCACCTGACAAGGTGTGGGGTCTGCATTCATTGCTATAGTGAGAACTCTTGAAAACATCCAGTTATGCCTTCAGTAATTAGATATGCCTGCCTCAGAATCCACAGGATTGCCTCCATGTCCCTATACTAATGTGAGAAATACCTTGGATTTGCTGCAAATAGGGATTTATCCTAGTTCGCTAAGGGCTAGATCATGTCACTAAAGCACAGGCCTTGGTAAGGGGCAGTGGACTGCTGCCCACCCCTGGAGCAGTGAAGGGAGGAGTCTGGAGTTGGGAAAATCAGAGACTTGTAGAGAAAGTGAACCATAATGGTGAAAATTTTTGAACCTCAAAAAATGTAAGGTTCAGTTCTGAGTCAGTTGGGGGCTAGGGTGGCGATTCAGCTCAGCTATTTTATCAACCAGTTTATCCATCCCTAATACTTCTCTGACTATGAACCTCTGCACTTGTCATAGGCTCCCCCTACTACAGACCCTCTTCTCGGTCCACTTAGCAAGGCTGCCATGTTCACTATTAGCACTGCATCACCTAGTGGCCCTGGTGTGTCTTTGGCTCTTTACCCAAGAAAAACACTACAAAGAAACTACACAGGCTCTGTGTTTCATGTACCGCATGCTGGGCAAGAACATGAGCGACTCCCCATTTGTAAAACAAAACTGTCTCTTTATTAAGAGAACTAATGACAAAGACGCTGCAACTCCAGCCAGTGTCCCAGCCATGTGCACACAGACTGACTTCCTGGTGCCTCCTCCAAATGCTTCCTCCTTGCAACCTGTGCTCCTCCCTTCAAGTTCATGCAGGTTGCTAGACTCAGGTGGATCCCAAATATACACAAACTTGAGGGCCCAGTTACATATGAATTGCTGCTCTTGTTGGTTTCTGACCATTTTTCTACCACATTGAATACAGTGAGCACAGCTAGAGAACTCAGAAAATATATTCAAAGAGTTATTATCCTATTCCTATAAACTAGAGGCCCCAACTGAGGCCAGGGATCCATTGCACCAGGCACTGGAGATAAACAGAGTGAGGGGATACACCTGCACTTGGAGCTGGAGGTGTGATTCTCAGCTTGTGTAGACATACACACGCTGGCTCCTATTGAGTTAGTTCACCAAAAATAGCAGTGCAGCTGGGGCATGGGCTAGCTGTACAGAGTACAAACCCACTGGACCTCCACCGCTCACTGCTGCTTGTACTATCCTACCGATACTGTTTTTTAGCATGCTGGCTCCATAAGAGCTAGCATGGGTATGTCTACATGAGCTGGGGCTCACCCCTCTAGCTCCAGATGTAGATATAGCAACAGACAGTTCCACCATGCCAGAGAAACACTGGGGTGGGGGGGAAGGAGAAAGAGACACACTGATTGGCCCAAAGTCACAGAGCAGGTTAGTGGCAAAACTGGGACAAGAACACAGGTGTCCTGATGTCCAGCCTGAGTTTGAGCCACCATGCCCTGCTGCATCCCCAGCATGCAACGCTAAACACAGGCTCAAGCAGCAAAGCTCAGGAACTGATGCGAATTTTGGGTCCTCAGCTGCTCAGAGCTTGAGCCCTAATTTCCACTGGATCCAGGCTTCTGGTTGGATATCAGATATCCCCAGGGATCAGATCTGTGGTTTTGGTTCAGGCCCATATCCGATCTGTGCAGGGTGTCAATGGGCTTAAAGAATCATAAAATCACAGAACATCAGGGCTGGAAGAGACCTCAGGAGGTATCTAGTCCAACCCCCTGCTCAAAGCAGGATCAATCCCCAACTAATTCATCCCAGCCAGGACTTTGTCAAGCCTGACCTTAAAAACCTCTAAGGAAGGAGATTCCACCACCTCCCTAGGTAACGCTTTCCAGTGTTTCACCACCGTCCTAGTGAAAAAGTTTTTCCTAATATCCAACCTAAACCTCCCCCACTGCAACTTGAGACCATTACTCAGTAATGGAAGTGAAATTACTGATTAGCCTGGGAGATTCACTTCACTTATCTGCCTCAGACAAAGAAAATGCAAGGAGTGCATCCAACTGCTTGTGATAGATGTTGTTAGAGAGACACTTAACCACGGACAGAACCCTGTTCACTGGGTACTGTCCCTCACTAAAGCTAATTGATAATGCATCATGTTGATAAGCTGTAATCAGTAGCAGCGCATCTCAGAGCCACAGCGCATGAAAGCAAAGCTGTTTATGCTGCATTTGCTCAGTGGCATTTTTCACAGAGAGTTGCTGAATCAATAGCTCTCTCTTCTGGCAAAAAGAATGGATTGCATGGGTAGTTTCTGCAGAAACAGGAGGTAGGGGAGCCCTGCTTGACTTTGGCTGATATTTCTATTGAAGATGCAAGTCAGTAAAGGAAGAAAGACAGTTACATCTCAAAGGAATGTTATTTCTCTCCTGATAGAGACTAATCTTACAGGGTGCAGTGATGATTTTTACAGATTAATTGTTTTCACACCCACATTTCCAGAATCTGGCCAGAAGCAGAAGAGTTGAACCACGAGAGACTTTGCTTGCAATATTTCTGTTACCATTGGAAATAGCAAACGCCAGAGATCTTGTTCTCTTGTTAGGTTTCAAATAGAGCTGTCCGAAAGACAACAATACCATTTAGCAGCAATGTGGTGGAGCTACTTAGGTGTAGCTGTGCAAGTGCAGCATTGTAAATGTAGACCTGCCCTTAGAATGATCTGGGATGATAAACTCTACTCTGAATAAGGCAGAGCAGGGACTTGAAGGTCTTCTACATCCTTGCTTAATGCTATAACCACCAGGCTGTTGAGCGTGAGACATTCTATCTTTGATGAAAAAAGCAATATCTATGTCATTGCAAAGAGGAGTGACGAAATAATGTGCTTTTAGCGAAATTTCATTTCAATCAAAAATGTTCCAATCAACTGTAGTTTTAACTCCAATTTTTACAGCTCCCAAAAGGTTAAGGTCATTCCACTAAGCACATGAATTTATGGGCACTTATCAGAATAGAAGGCCCACATCTTTTGAGGTTTGTTCATCTTTGATATAATCCAAGGGCCAGATCCTGGCATCAGATGAGATTGCCCCCCACAGCAATGGAGAGCAGCCTATAAAGCTACCCCAATTAAGCAACTGGTGAGTTCTCCATTCAAGTTCTCTCTGATTAGCCCTGAGTGAATAATAGATTGCTTGGTTCAATGGCCGAACTGAAGATATGGATAAACATTGGTTGTTTTGAACTGAAACTGAGGGATTTTTGTTTTTTCTTGCCAAAAGGAAAAACTGAAAACATTTAATTTGGGTCAAAAGGAAACATTTTTCAAAATGACATGTCACCTCAAACATTTTTGACATTTTTCATTCTGAAAATGTCATTTGAATTCAACAAAACTGTCATTTAAAAATGATAGTTTCAAAATGGCTCTTTTTCATTTTTTAAAAATGAACCATTTCTGACATTTTTTTTCATTTTTTTTAGATTAATAGATTCATAGATACTAAGGTCAGAAGGGACCATTATGATCATCTAGTCCGACCTCCTGCACAACGCAGGCCACAGAATCTCACCCACCCACTTCTTCGAAAAACCTCACCTATGTCTGAGCTATTGAAGTCCTCAAATCGTGGTTTAAACACTTCAAGGAGCAGAGAATCCTCCCTCAAGTGACCCATGCCCCCCGCTACAGAGGAAATCGAAAAACCTCCAGGGCCTCTTCCAATCTGCCCTGGAGGAAAATTCCTTCCCGACCCCAAATATGGCGATCAGCTAAACCCTGAGCATATGGGCAAGATTCACCAGCCAGATACCCAGGAAAGAATTTTCTGTAGTAACTCAGATTCCACCTCATCTAACATCCCATCAGGCCTATTTACCATGAATTTTTAAAGATCAATTAATTATCAAAATCATGTTATCCCATCATACCATTTTGTCTGAAACGATTTGCTGGATTTTACCCAAATTCATGAATAGTTTTGGTATCCCCAAAATGCATTTCTTGGTGAATTTACTGTTTGCCAAAAACATTCCCCCTGCTCTACTTGTGATTTCTATTGTGTAAATGTGAAGGTGAATAATACACAAGCCATGGAGTATGGTAGTAAATGCTGATTCTCAGCGTAACCTTAATGACCTATGTGTTGATGGGTCACTGAAAATTCTACTGCTGCAGTTCAATTAGCTATTTCTTGCATTTTTCTTCTCACATTTCTTTATCTTCTCTATTACCAAGGGCATTTGCCTGTGAAACGGATTTGATTTGGTGCAGCAGTTCACTCAGCCTCATTGAAGCCAATGATAATTTTGCCATTGACTTAAATGTGCCCATATCTTATCCCTGCTGTTTATAGCGGGGACCTAGGAGTCAAAAATGTTGACTCTGTCACTAACCTTAAGCAAGCCATTTCTTCTCTCTATGCCTCAGTTTTCCCATCTGTAAAATGGAGATAAAGCTTAATCACCTAATGTTTGCCAAGTGCTTTGATATCCTCAGATGGAATTAAAGGCACTGTTATTGGGCCAATTCCCTCCTTCAGTCATTACTTAGTCAGAACTCCCATTGACTTCAGCAGGAGTTTCGGGTGAGCAATAACTGTTGAGTTTGCTCCAGTGTTAATGCTGTGTGTAAAAAAGGCTGTCTTTACTCTGTTTTCCTTAAATCTGGTATCATCCAGCCAACCCCTACTTAAGATGTTTAAGATAATGTCAATTTAACCCCTGCAGCCCAAAAATGAACAAACCATGGTGGCAGACAAAATAGCCATGGTGATTTTCTGATGTGTTGTGGGGAAAGGAAATAATGGTTCCACTTTTTGTATGGGGCTTTAACTCCACGGATATGAAGAAGTTAGTTACTGAGCCAGATTCCTCCCTAAGCAAACACTATGCTCACATCCATGTTGTAGAAAAACTACCGTGCTGGATTGCAGGGGGACAGTCCATCATCTCTTCTCTCTGTTTCCCTTCCTCTTCTCCTTAGGTGGCGATCATTGTGACAGACGGACGCCCCCAGGATGGTGTGAAGGATGTATCAGCAAAGGCAAGATCCCTTGGCATTGAGCTGTTTGCCATCGGCGTGGGTCGAGTGGACATGAACACTCTTCGGCAAATGGCCAGCGAGCCGCTAGACGAGCATGTGGACTATGTAGAGAGCTACAGCGTCATTGAGAAACTGGCCACGAAATTTCAAGAAGCCTTCTGTGGTAAGTCCTAAAGGAGCAACAAGAGGATCTGAGGTGGGGGGCAAACCTTCCTTGTTGAACAGACAGGAACAAAGGAACATAGCAATTACCAGACTGAATCCAAACAGGAGTCCATGTAGCCCAGTGTTGTGTCCAACTGTGGCCATTATTAACTGTTTCAGAGGAAGGTGGAGGACATTCTTGAGGGGAAAATGGAATAATCACCCCATAAGGGAAATCTCCTTCTAACCCCCAGCTGTGAGTTTTAGGAATCAGGAAGCTTCATATCCCTTACATTATTAATTAGTATCTAATATAATGGTGGGTGTTCTATTTCCTCTGTAATCATTTTAAAAAAATTCCTTCGGAGGTCTTGGTTTCAGTGGTGTCTATTGGCAGTTAGCTCCACAGGTTCGTTATGTGTCCTTTCAATAAAAGTATTCTGAGCTCACTAGCTCCTAGCTGACTGAAAAAAATGAAAAGGGAAACATTCACCTTTCCCCCCCTTTTTTTCCCCCCAAATTAGAAAAATTTCAAATTTGAAAAATCTCTGCCAATCAGGCAGTATCATAGAATCATAGAATATCAGGGTTGGAAGGGACCCCAGAAGGTCATCTAGTCCAACCCCCTGCTCAAAGCAGGACCAAGTCCCAGTTAAATCATCCCAGCCAGGGCTTTGTCAAGCCTGACCTT